>NW_012267292.1:6297019-6550202 GCF_000151885.1 Dipodomys ordii
GCTCCCGCCCTTGCCCTGGCCTCGCGCGGACGCCGGGCGCTGCGGGGCTGGAGGTTCCGGGTGCGCCCGTGGGCCGCGCCCAACACGCCGAGCTGGGGAGCCCCGGAGGCCCTGGGGCTGCGTCCGATGGAGAGCAGCCTCCTCCTCCTCCCCCGGCCCTCGCCCGACGTTCCGGTGCGCCCCGGCTCCAGCAACTTTGCGATTTGCCTTTGGAATGGTGCTAGGCCCGAGGTGCGCGGGCTGCGCCCAGGGATCGCGGCGGCCTGCAACCAGCCCCGGCGCGGGGACGCGGGGGAGGGGCGTCCCGCAGGGCGGCCAGTTTCCCTTTACGCCCAGGGCCCGGGCACCTTTCAATAAGTCCCATGGTTCACAGAAGTCCTTGCACACATTTGCACACTTTTATTCCGAGTCCCTGCGAAGGGAGGTGGTCGGTTCTTCTGACTCCGGCGACCCAACCACCTGCAGGTGTGGCTGGCGTGCACAAGTTGCCCTGTGGGCAGGAAGGCCAAGGGGCCACGTGTTGCCCCAATGAGGCTGGGTAATCCAGAGAACCTAGAAATTGCCTTAGGAAGTCCAAATGCATGTCATGCATTCAGCCATGTGGATGCAGCTCACGTTTCTACAAAGTTGAGAGAATAAATCACAACTGCTGTGTATTTATGCAGGAATAAAATGAGACAGAGCCTTATGCTCCTTTGCTTCTTGTAATGCACTCTCTTTGCAGGCAGTATGTGCTTAATAAGTGTTGTACGTCTCTTTTGGATGGGATTTGATTCTCTATCCAGAATGGAAAATAATGAAAAATGCCTGCAGACTGTCCTTGAAAAGATAATGCTGATGAGTAATTGTCCTGGCTTTTAAATTTTCAGAGTTTTAGAATCTCTGTGTAGTAGCTCTCTCATCTCTTCTGATAAAAGTATGTCAGAAGAGCTGGGCTTTCAAGTTTTGGTGGTCTTATAAAGCAGTTGAATGGAGTCACAAATTTGCTGATTCATATCATGATTGGGTACACCTTAGTCAAAGTGCTCTAGTGTATGAATCAGGTTTCTCAAGAGGGTTGGTTTAAAATACAGCTAAAATCCCAAAAATGCAAACTTCCAGTTTGTTCATCTACCAACCCTTACTCCCAAAACTAAATGGAAAATAATATAAATAAGTAATGTCTCCAGACCCATGGAAAGCTGTCATTGCATATACCAACCATCAGCAGTTATAGCATGATAAACCATTTGAGTAAGCTGAGTAAGAATTTTATCTAAATGCTTCCCTACTTGGACTACTTACTGGTTAAAAGAAAATATAAATTGTACTTAAATGTCTTGAAGACATTTAATCCCTCCAAATTAAGTCCTTCTTGGGGATTTAATTTGTCATTAGATGATTTAAAGTTAACTGTTGGGAGGTGAGGTCGGGAGATATGGGTAGACAATGGAGACAGGAAGGGTGGCAGAATGCAGTCATAATATTCAGTGAACCTATGTGAAAATGGAACAGGGCACATTGAAGGGATAGGTGATATTGGGAGAGAGGGGGAAGAATGATGAAGGGGGTAACATTGATCAAGATACATTGTACTCATAAGGTGACATGTTGAATTGAAACCCTTTTGTACAACTACTTAATAATAAAAAATTAACTTAGTAAATCATAAATTTTTCTTAGGTTTGAAGGAAAATATTGTACAACATATTTTAAGAGGGCTAATGGTGCATACATTTTCTAACTCAACCTTTAAGTATTAGTATTATTTGCAAAGGACCAGTGTCTTTCTTTTAGTGGTGAACATATTGAAAATTTAGTTTATAACAATAACAGTGACTTATCCAAATTATGTGGCAGGGCTAATAATTACTATACTTTCAAAATAGTCTGAACCAGTGAGCTTTATGAAAAGTAAAAGTTAATATGAACAAACACTTAAAATCCCCAGTCTGAAGAAGTTCACTTAAGCTACTTTGTACCTCAGCTGAGAAGAGGCCCCTTCACTTTCACTTTATCTAGAAGGAAATGAGATTCATCTCATGAGAAATAAAAACATCTTGATTAGTAGGGAGTTTCAGGCATCTATACTTATGAAGAGACAAGAGAGAAAGTATCTTGGACAGTGCCATTGAGGAAAAGTTCTGTATTTGATTTTTTTAATTGTGATTCAGCTATAAACTTTTAGAGATGATAGCTACTTTTAAAGGTTAGTGATTTCATATCTTTGTCACTCAGTGGCTACAGTAAAAAAAAAGATTTATGAAGAAACTACCTACTTATTTGGCTTATTCAATGTCTTCTCATTTAGCTGAAGAGACGTGCTTAGGTAATGGCTGCATCTTTCTGAATTTCCTTCACTTCCAAAAATCTAGGGCCTTTAATATGCTAAGTAAGTGCTCTACCATTAATCAATGTCCCCTTGCTTCTTTCTGGATTATCAAAATCATAATGCAGTGATGAAACCCAGGTTTATGGGGGAATTTGGTGTGTGTATGTGTGTGTTTGCAGATTTTGTTTTCATTCTAATTGTAATATGTTCAGTTCAAATTAATTAAAGACATTAAGTCATGAGTAGTGGTCTTTGTCATCATATATATGTACCTTTAACTCTTCTGGTGGTTTTGGAAACTGGACCTGGGGCTTTGCACATGAAAAGTACACACTCTACCCCTGAGCTTCATCCTCAGTTCATAGTTCCTGATTTTAACTATCCTCCTTATTCATAAGGAACAAGATTTGGAGCTTAAAAGAAAATGGAAGTATGCTTTTCACTGTTAGGTTTTTAAAAAGAGGTTGGCCGAGTAAGAACAGCACCAGCACGCACGTGGTATTCAGGTAAGGGGTAGGTTTATTCAGTAGACCTGCTGGGACCAGGCAAGGTTGGCACTCCACGTGGCTGGGAAAGGCCTGGGAATGAGAGAGCTGGGAAAGAGAGGAAAGAGCTAGAAAAGAGCAGAGAGAGGGGTAAGAACAGTAGCACTCACGTGGTATCCAGGTAAGGGGTAGGTTTATTCAGTAGACCTGCTGGGACCAGGCAAGGTTGGCACTCCACGTGGCTGGGAAAAAGAGGAAAGAGCTAGAGCAGAGAAAGAGCAGAGAGAGCTAGAAAAGAAGAGCAAGAGCAAGAGAGCGTCTGGGCCTGGGCTAGGCCTTATGTAGGGTATGGGCGGGGGGAAAGGTGTGGCCACATCAAATTCAGATGTGACCTCAGCGGATGCAGATGTGACCTCTTCCAGGTGTCCCAGTTGCCTAGGTAACGCAGGTACTGGGTGGAGACTTTGCTGCGAGGAGGGTGGAGTCTGCTTGCCATCCAGGGGCGGACCTTACATTCACCATCCCATCTTTGCCAGTTTCCCTCCTCTTAGAAGAGTGCTGTACCAATGTTCCTATTTGTGTTTCTTTATATTTCATGTCATGTTGGTTTAGCTCTGGATCACCAGTCTCCATGAACAACTTTTCCGGTCGTGGGTCCTGAACTCTGGGCCTGGGCGCTGTCCCTCAGCTCTTCAGCTCAAGGCTAGCACTCTACCACTTGAGCCACAGTGCCACTTCCGGCTTTTTTCTTTTTGCTTATGTGGTGCTGAGGAATCAAACCCAGGGCCTCAGGCACGCACGGCAAGCGCTTTACCACTAAGCCACCTTCCCAGCCTCTCCATGAACAACTTTGAACCCTCTCCCACCCCGCTTAAATTGCATAGAAATCCCAGTCTTGCAACTGTGAAGTGCTTGTCTACTAGCTCTGCTATCACTTCATTCATAGCCCTGGTGCTATTTCCTGAAGACAGGCAAGCTAGTCATATTTCTTAGGGTCTCTCATTATGAGTAGACACTTAAGTTTGTAGAGACACTTTTGGAATGAACATTGTAGATAGGTAATCAGGAATCTTAGAAGCACCAAGAGCACTAAATTTAGCCCTGAAGGTCATAACCCAGACTGTAAAATGAATTCCTATATCCCAGTGCTATGAAATATTTTGGCTTTACATCTTGGAAACCAACTGTGGACTCATTCCTAGTTGATAGGTTCTTTTGGTGCTTTTGTAAAAGTACCTCTTTGTTTTTTGAATTCATCCATGTAATAATGTATACTGAATATATTAGACTGTGCCTGACACATTCTAAGCCCTTGATACATTTATTTTTGGTCAAAGAAACAAAGACCCTGTCAGGTATTTTAAATTCTACTAGAAGTAAATAGACAAATAATTCAAGTAAATTCTCTAGTTATGTTGAAAGGTGGTTCATGATATTTAAAAAAAAAAGCTAGAGAAAATTACAATGGACTGGGAGCAATAATTGTTGGAATTTTAAATAGGTTGGCTGAAGCTGGGCACCAGTGGCTCACCCCTGTAATCCCAACAATGGAGGGGCTGAGATCTAAGGATCAACATTTGAAGCCAGCTCTAGCAGGAAAATTTGCGAGACCCTTAGCTCCAGTTAGCCACCAAAAAGCCAGAAGTGATCTGTGGCTCAAGTGGTAACCTTGAGGGAAAAGCTGAGGAACAAGGCTGGGGACTTCAGGTCAAGCCCCAGTATGGCACAAACAAACAGGATGTTATGGAAAGGCCACTGAAAGCTGATAAGGGAGTGGGAACCTTGAAAGAGATGAGAGTTGCATGAGTACAAGAGCAGCAAGGTCCGGATAGGTGAACACAGTGCAGAGGTCCCAAGGCAGAACTTTGTTTCTCCAATAGAAATGCAGGCATCTGACTCGGTTCAGTTCTTGTGAAGGCAAGTCACTTAAAACTTTGCTCATATGGTAGGCACTTCAAACTTTGCTATTGTCCGTGCAGACTTTCCAGCAACAACTCAGTAGGGAACCATGACCCATTCACTGGGAGTAGCACTACTAGCAAGGACTGATTGGTTCTTGACCCTGAATATTACTAGGCTTTTTTGTCTGTCTTGTGAATTTCCTCATCTTTAGAGTCCAGGTAATAGAATCCATGGGGTTTCATCTCATTGAGTGTGGTTATAAATCATCTAATTAATGAAGGTCAGAGTTTCTGGAAAGAAGCCCAAATACAGTTACTATCAGCAATGTAGAATTGAGGTCCTAAAATGGTTTAGTAAATATCTGTACTTTCAAAGAAGCACTGTATAGCAAACGGATTGTGCAATATATAGTAGGCCCTTTCTACCCCACATATACAGGAGAGCAAAGTGAGACACAGAAAGGTTCCTTTTTTGTTGTTGTTGCTTTGTTTTCAGAACTGGTGAGCCCAGATTTGAATTCCAGACAGGTATATGCTGAGTTAGGCCTGTGCCAAAGAAGTAGAGGGTTTGACAGAAACCTCCTGGTGTCCTTTCCAGATCTAGTTGGTCTGTTTCCTCCTTTAGGAACTAACTCTGAACTGGAGATGTGGCTATTTGAGAAGCACATAGTAAACCTGGCCTGCTTGGGATTGAACATATTCCTCTATTGCCTCTCCCAACTCCACACAAACTGTACTTAGCATGCTGCTCCTCTTTCGTTATATGAAAATCATTGTAGTATGTACCTCATAGTGTGGTTAATGAGGACTAATTAAATGAGATTGTATGTAAACTTCTCGTCTACACCTTAAGTTATATACATTCAGTTTTAGCCTTATGTGTATTTACTAAATAAATTATTTTAATTCTATGAACATACATATATAAAGAAGAGGACGTAGTGGGGGTTGTGTTTGCCTATTTATGGTGCTGTTTGGGGCAGTTTACAACCAGGTGCCATTCTCAGCCATCTGGAAAAGACTGAGAATGGGAAACTTATCCCTTCTCAATTTGTTTGGCATTGTAGCCTCTAGCTACTTTTCTATGTGGCCAGAGGCACTTTGGATGCTGGCAAAGGCCTTTGCCTCTGTGGAATGGGAAAGTGGTATTAAGGCCAGCAGCTTCCAACATGGTTTAACCTTGTGGCCTAAATTTATTTGAAAACACCCAGGACTAGAAATAGGCACTATGCCTAGGCCTGTGGCCTAAATCCCCCTAAGGACCTTTTCTGTGGAGGGAGTGACTGAATGAATGAAAGGCTTGTTGCTACCTGCCCTGTTCTCCATCTGTACCCTGTGGCTTGGCATCCTCTTTACACCCTCCCTGATTCCCAAGAAGGCCCAGGTACAGAGCCAGGAAGGTTTGAAATGTGTATGCCTGCATGCATGCACGTGCATGCTCGCATGCGCATGCATGTGCGCGCACGCGCGTGCGCACGCGCACACACACACACACACACACACACACACACACACACACAGGGAACCCTAAGTCTAAAACTTCACTGTAGTCTCAAAACATTGTCCTCTGTAATTTCACATTTGCTCATTTCTCTTTGGTCAACAGTCAAATCACCCTTTGTTCACGAAGTATTGTACTTATAACCTGGCTTACAGAATTATAACCCCTTTGTATAACCACACAAAAAACAATTAAAGTTTTTTTTAAAACATAACCATTCCTTTTGCACATTTTGTTAAAGTTCACAAACTTCTGATTGTTAGTTTCTGACATCTAACAAGAGTATAATATAACTCCAAACTGCTTACAACTGAAGAGGGTAGACATAGGCCTCCATGTTCTTTGGAAAATGGTTTCCTTTAGAGTTCCTCCATTCTGGAGATGTCTCCTACCTTGACAGAACTAGGGAAGCATACTGACAGTTGTTTTTAGAGAACCTGCTTCTTCTGGTGAATGACAGTGAGGAAGCCCCAAGGCTGGAGCAGGCTGCTAGCTCTCTGTGAGAGGTTTTCCTAGCACATTGGAAACTGGAGGCTTTCTGCTTTAGGCTCAAGTCTGGGAGATAGGAGACAATGCTACTGAATCCTTTAAAAATCCTTCCTTTCTAATTTTTGCTCCATATCCTCTATTTCCTTATATTTCCCAGCCCCCCATCCTTGCTTCTGTCCGAACATTTTGAAACTGTAGCTCTGTCCTGGATACCAAAGAAATGCTTACTAGGTTGCACATATGCATTTTATTTCATGATAATCTAATAAGTAATAGATTTGTCACCTACTAACTTGGTTAAAATGTTGAATCTCAAATGGTTATTTGGATCCTGAAAATTAGCAATGACCAATATCAGAGACTTATTCTAAATATGTTTTTCAAAATGCCTTTCATTTCATATGCTAAATCAGAATAAAACTGCATTTCCCAATACAATAAACATTGGACTGTTGCAATAGTTTTTTTAATTATCATTTTTTAAGGCTAGCTGATATAGGGACCAGACTAGTAGATATCCATTTTTAAGAATAAAATCTTTATACAATAATTCTCTCTGCACTTTAGCAAGAGTCAAAGGCACTCTTCTTGGGTCACTAACTGTAAACCTTCTGCTCAGCACCAGTGAACACTGACAGTCTCCTCATAGCCACTTTCCCCTTCATAGCTCACCAGTGTCCTCAGAAAGGCAACACTCTTCATGGTCTGCCAGGCTACGATAGTGACCTCCCGATATGGACCTTTGGATGAGAGGAATCCTGGATGCCACATAATTAGTTTGAAACATTCACTATTTCTTTGATTATATAAATGTATATATAATATACATATATGTGTATAAATATAGACACATGTACATGCATATATTATGTATTTATACATATAATTTATAAGGGACAAAATATATGTAAATGTGTATGCAGATTACAATATATTATGCCTATATGTATAATATATGTGTATGTATGATGCCTATATAAATAGCATATGTAGTGGGAGATACATTCTAAAATCCCCAGTGGATTGCTCCAATCATATATAATAATCTCTCCCTTCCCCCTCCTTCCCTCTCTCCTTCCTTTCCTCTTTCTTTCTGAGACTTTCTAACACATACACACACATACACACATTTTTCCCCATACATTGCCATCTGTGAGAACATGTTTTTTCTTTATGTCTGCCATGTACAAATTTAACACCTTATCTGTCTTAAGCATTCTTATTATGCACTGTAGCTATGAACTTTTGCAGTTTCATATCTTACAGTAAAACTAGTATGCATTTTTTTACCATTTCTTAGTTATCTCAGCATTTGATATTTTTCTTTTCTTACTGTTTTTACTTAGAAGTATCTCTGTATGTCCTCTCTTTGGCATATTTGAATTTCCAGTATCACTACTCTTGGACTTTAGGGGCAAATATTAAGAAAAATAAGGGAACTCTTCACAATTGGCCTGGCTACTAAGTGACTAGTGGGTGGGTAGTGTACACAGAATAGATTCCCTGGATAAAGGGAGACAGAAAAGTAAAGCACAGGATTTCATTACACTACCCAGAAGACTTTGTAATTTCAAATTTTTGAATTGCTTGTATTTACAATATTTCCATCTTACGTTTTCTAACTATAGTTGGCTCAGGGTAGGAGCCAATCATGGAAAGTGAAATTCCAGATGAGGGGAACTACTGTATTATCTATCTGTCTGTCTGTCTGTCTATGTATCTATCGGTATATATTCTACATATGTATACACACATATTATTGTGTATGCATTCATATATATTACATATGTGTATATCATATGTGCTATATCTAGTTAAGTTCTCTCACATATACACATCCATATGACTCATCCCTTTGCCTAATGTATTTACTATGTATATCTACACATATGTGGCACATATATCCATATAGCCATACACATATACTTGTATGTGTGTATATAGCCACGTTTATGTTTTTCTCTCATAATTACCATGCACAGTGAGAACCACCTAGAGTTTTGGGCATTTAATATATGCTAGTACTTAATATTTTTAGGAGTAGAAATTTATTTGGAAAGAGACCAAATCTGTACAAACAAGATAGATGGTGAATAATACTGGAAGCATAGAAGTAAATTAATTGTGAAGCTAATGAAGCTCAAGCCTCAGCCTAGCACTTTTCAAGACCCCCCTGGATAAGTCCTAATGTTATATGTAGCAATTTCTTCACACAGTCATAACTTGTAAAACTTGAAAAAGATTTTAACATCAGTCATTTAATATTTGCCTTAACTGTGAACTGTCACTATCACATTCTTCATGAGCTCAATGACATTGGAGTTGAGAATGCTTTTCAGGTACAACAAAGGTTTGGCGGGCTGTATTGGTGCAGTTCATATGTATATTCATGTTATCCCCAACCACCCTAGGGTAGAAAGTGCTTTCTAAGAGCACTTTTCACTGTGCCAACTTGTCTGCTGTCCTTACACAAAGGCTGAGGAAGAAGATAGCATTGAAGTATGAATGTGAACCAGGACATCTGCATTGGGAATCACTTTGAAATGTGTGGAGCCAGGTACTCATCTGTGGGTATATAATATAAATTCAAAGTAGAGGGGCTAATTGTTAACTAAGTGTAGTCAGTTTGGAAGGTTTCTTCTATTAGGAATATACTCAGTGAAGCAAATGTACAACATAAATACATTCTTTTTTCTTTTGCCAGTCCTGTGGCTTGAACTCAGAGCCCGGGCACTGTCCCTGAGTCTCTTGGTACTCAATGCTAGTGCTTGAGCGACAGCACCACTTACGGCTTTTTCTGAGTGGTTTGTTGGAGATAATAGTCTCACAGACTTACCTGCCTGGGCTGGCTTTGAACAGTGATCCTTTTCTCTCAGCCTCCTGAGTAACTAGGGTTACAGTTGTGAGCCACTAATACCAGAAAAGTACATCATTTTTAAAAGGTATTTATTTCTGTGTTTAAATGTCTTGCTCATTTGACATAAATGTATATCTTCAAAAATAGTGACAATAAGCTGGTTAATAAGTACAATCAATGCAAAGGATGTTTAAAGTTAGTATCTTCATAAGAAAATTTCAATTATTTTGAGTTCTTGTGTCTCATATTAAAGAAAATTGAGGTGTTTACAAATTTGACATCAGTCCTAAAAATTTACATGACATTACCAAGACACATGAGAATGAGTGATATTTTCTGCATTATCAATAAAATAAAATTTATCATCCATGCTTGAGGCAAGACTGATTTGTTTGCTCAAATCTAGAAAGTAATATTAATTCAAATGATTGTCTTATGAAAATTCATCAGAGGATACAGCCCAAAGAGGTATTTACCAATTTACTTAAGTGTAAGGCAGGTAATCAACATATAAATAAATTCCTGTTCCTGGATTTGACTTAGAGGTGTTTTGGTATTGCCATCTTATAAAATTTTGTGTTTTGTTGTGATTTATTAATCTAAATAATCACTTTTCAAAGAGTTTTATATCTGAAATGCCTTTTTCCCCCTACAATGAGCATCTAAAGCCATAGACTCCACAAAAGTTGAATCTATTTTCTGCACTCCAGATAGAGTATATCATTACTTGTACTGGAGAGTGTGCTAAACAGTTTTCATACAGTATTTAGTTTACTTTCTGCCACCAATAAAGTAGACATGGTGCTCAAACTAGAAATGCTACCTCCCAATTTGGAGTTAAGTATGGTACCTTCTAGTCTATAAACTCCATGTTTAGGGAAATATAAACTATATGTTCATTGTGTTAAGTTTATAAAGCACATTATTTTCCTTCAGGAAAGAACCCTTCGCCAGTCTCAAGAAATACCACTGCTGGTACTGCCCACCTTCTAGTAGTGCTTGCCCAAGGCCACACGAGAGAGAGGATCCATCCCATATGATGTGCTGTGCTTCTCTCTAGAACTTGGCCCATTACAGAAGGCAGGGTCTTATCATCTTCTTGACTCCTTTCTCAAGTAATGTTTTCTGAAATGGAATAAAAAGAAAAATTAGCAGTTCTTATTCTGTGAGAAGAATAAGTTTGGAGCTAGTTTCTGGGAGATAAAGAGAAATAATATATATTTGGATTTGTGTGCTTATGATATATACAAAAATACACAAGTATCAGTCATGTAATTAGTCTGGTGTGGTTTATATTAAGGGTATTTGTAAAGGATCTTTTTTTTCTAAATGGAGATTTACAAAGGAAATTGACTTTCTTTTTAAATTTGAAAAAAAAAATGTGTGGCTTTCCAAGTTGAGGCTATTAGGGCCAGTTGAATTATTTCTTGCCTGTTAGACAGTTGAATTATTTCTTGCCTGACACGTGGTGGGGGCCTATACAATCTGAACAGTGCTAAACAAAATTGTGCCTTCTTCCTCCTGCATCTTCCTCGCCAGAATGTTTGGCATAAAGGGGGCAGGGACTGGGGGAAGAAACTTGGATAGAAGTAAACCAAGTGGATTTGAAATCCTAAGCCTACCACTGTAAAGCTTTTCAAACTTGGGCATCCCTGACCATCTTCTTTCTGTAAGATAAAATGACAGCTATTATTTATTAAGGGCCTACTGGACCATTGCTTCAATGTGTACTGTGGAATAGTGGTTCTATTTGACTCAGAAGGAAACCAGGTTATAAATTAAGTAACTAGCCCCAATTACAGGCCTATTTCTGGTGAGAAAGGGGGAAGTGTACCCCTGCATATTTAATACTTGTTCTTCACAGCCTAAGTTGTGATCTTTTCAAACTGATTGCATTTATTTTTTATGTTTTATTTTTGGCCTGTTCTGGGGCTTGAACTCTGGGTCTAGGCTCTGTACTAAGCTTCTTTTGCTCATGGCTAGTGCTCTACCACTTAAGCCACAGCGCCACTTCCGGCTTTTTCAGAGTAGTTTATTGTCGATAAGAGTCTTATGGACACACTTTTCTGCACCAGCTGTCTTCGAACCATGATCCTCAGATCTCAATGTCCTGAGTAACTAGGATCGCAGATGTGAGCCACCACAGCTGCCTGGCTGTTTGCATTTTTTTTAAGATAACAGTCTTCCTATGCTACCTAGACTGGTTCCAAATTCTTGGGTGCAATTTATCCTTATAACAGTTTCCTAAGTAGCTGGGACTACAGGGGGATGCACCAAATTGCTTGGCTGATGTTTGCATTTTAACAGAAATTTCCACACCTAAAAGTCTTTCATAGGGCAAGACTGAATTTGCAGTGGGAACAGCTTAATTGGGAAATAGTTTGATGCTACTGGCTGATTGGAATGGACAGTTTCCACAGTGTTGAACTTTTGAAGAAAACCTTAAAAAAAAAAACCAGGAGCATGTCATCATCACAATAACATTGAAAGTCATAATTTGTCAATTTTAAAATGATTAAAATTATTATACAAAGGTGCTAGTTTTCACTCCATTACTTGGGAATAAGGGTCTCTTGACAAACATAATACCTCATGCCAGCTATACACATCAGCTTTTCTTTTGCCTTGCATCTTCCAAATTAAAGTCATAATATTTGAAAAATTTGTTTGAAAAAATTTATTTGAAAAATTTGTTTAGACCAATGATACATACAAGCATTCAGCTGTAAACATTGTGGAGAAAAGAAAACTCCAGGTGCTTTGGCCAGTATTTTTGTTTTGTTTTGTTTTTGTTAAAACATACTTGCAAGGAAGGTAGTCTATCACTTGAGCCATACCCTCAGTCCTTTTTTGCTTTAATTATTTTTCAGACAGAGTCTTGTGGTTTTGCTTATCTGGCTATGATCCTCCTGCCTATGCGTCCCTCATACCTGAGATTACAGGTGTGAGTTTTCATGCCCAGCCTCTCTAGCCATATGTTAAAATCCTCTCTTCTGTACACTTCCTTGGAGCCATCCACAGAGAAAACAAAACTTTGGATCTTGTCATTCTGTCACTTGACCTTACACATTTGGGCTTAAAAAAAGCACCTTAGCCATGAACCTATGGCTCATGTCTATTATCTTGGCTACTGTAATTCTGATTATTCAGGAGGCTGATATCTACCAATCATGGTTCAAAGCCAGCCCAGGCAGGAAAATCCATGAGACTCAGATCTCCAATTAATCACCAAAAAAAGCTGTGGCTCAAGTGGTAGAGCACTAGCCTTGAACACAAAAGCTCAGGGACAATCCCTAGGCCCTGAGTTTGAGCCCTAGGACTGGCATACAAACATACATACACATATACAACTGAAGCACCTTTGTTCCACCTAATTAGCATCTTGAATGCTAATTTAGCTACATGATTCTCCATATATGGCAGGATGATCTAGGAGTAATGGTAAAAGCAGGGGAATCTGTAGAGACATGTTTATGCAGTCCAAGTAGACTGAAGACTGTGGTAGTAAGCATAAGTAATGCCTCCGTTTTCTAAGGTACTAGACATCAAGTGAAGGAGATAATGTTCCTAACATCAAGTGAAGGAGATAATGTTCCTAACATCAAGTGAAGGAGATAATGTTCCTAAAATTTCTGTGTAAACTCAAACCAAATACAGAAAGCTTGGCCTCAGCAACCCCAGATGAGTGTGCTCTGGGCCTCTGATTTCCTTCTCCAGTTAATCTCACTGTGTTTGAGAAACTGGGCTAAAACTCAACTTCAGCACACAGGTGTTTCTTAGACAACATATAACCTGTTAATGGATTCAATTTTAGGGATATGCTAACTACATCTTTAATAAGATCTTCTGACACTGGACATCTGGTATCTGGCACCAACTCAACCAAATAGTTGACAACACGTGGTTTAAACTAATATTCTTCCCTGAATGAAAACTCTCTTTTCTTTATTGGATTCAGTTCACGACTCTTAGAGACCCAAAGGAAAATATTTACTATCAGAATATACAAATAGCACATAAGAATTTTGATCAAAATATTAAGTTATCTATATACTTCCTTTGAAAGGTTAGAATAAAGGTATCATACTTTGTCAACCCCTAGAAGATAATGGCTTTTTTTAGTGTTAATCTGATATATTTTGTGAAGTAATGAGTGATTCTCATTGGTGGCATATAGAAATTATAGAAATTAGGATTACTGATTCATAATTACTATATAGGTCAGTGGAGTTTACACCAATGGCTTTCAGCACAGGTATCCATCAGAATCACTGTGGGAACCTAGGGAAATAAGAATCCCTGGCTTGGCTTGGAGTGGTCTGTGTTGAATATTTGATTTTAACACTTCAAAGTTGATGCTAATACATGTTGCCAAGGTTGGAGCTCACTGGTTTATACTAGTAAGTTAACTAACATCTTAAGGATTATGGCATTTTTCAAGAGAAATCAAACTTTTAGAGGGATGTGACCTATGGGGTTTTAGCTATTGATCCTAGTTTTCTTGAAGGCAAGAATTTGATTTACAGCAACTTTGAAGTTATGATTCTATCTCAGCTATGCAGTCAGTCTGGAAATGCTCAAGCTTGGGGGCCTTGAACTCAAGGTCTCTAGGACACAATAGATGTGTCACCTGGCCATGTTCAAAGTAATTGACTCTGGCAAACTGGAGAGCCTCCATGCCTTAAAGAGGCAGATGCAGCTTGGCTTAGCTGAGTTTTGCCATGTTGGAGGGTGAGTGCGTTGTTTGATAGGTACTGTTTTTGTTACTATTATTTGAGAGAGACAAGCTAGGATTGCTGTTTTTATGTGAACTCTGTCTTTAAATGTTGGCAACTAGTACTGGTTGCGTTAAAAACACTGTGCACAACTATGCCAGGCCACCTAATCAATGTATTGAATAAGAGATACAAATAGGCCATGTGTTTTAAGGAAGTTCCTAAAAATGTTGTATGTGACATTGGGAAAAATATTTAGTCCCTCATGCCTTAACTTCTGTCAGACTGGGATGGGAATAGTACTTAGATCAGAATGTTGTTATAAGGATTAAGTAAAAGCATGTGCCTGAAGGGCCCAGCATCCCATAAATGCTAATACCAATATGATTGTACCTCCGTTTGCCGTGATCCCCAGTGATGCTCCCCGTCTCCCAGTCTCTTCTATCATCTTCATGCTTCCATGACCTATGAGAAAACCAATCTTGCACACTTCTATTTGGGGTAAAGCATTTTGTACTTGAAAGGCTTTGGTAGACTTCAGTTTCCCTTGTAGAGCTATAGTTTGTGTTTGTGTATGCCATTCTGGGTGGTCCTAAGGATTCATGGGCTGTTAAAATATCACACACACAAATTCGGTTGTTTCAAAATATATTATCAGTCTCAATTTACCATTACTTATGTAGATTTGTTGTAGAGTTCTAAGAACAGCATACACAACTAACAAAGCCAGGTCCTTCTCTTTGAGTGCTATGTACCTCCAATAGACTTTGAAATGTCACATACTGAGATGTTGGAAGCTTATTAGGAAAAACCCAGGATAGGCCTCAGACAGTAATATTGGAGATGTTTCTTTAAGCCGGATGCCAGTGCTCATACCTGTAATCCTAGCTACTCAGGAGGCTGAGATCTGAGGATGAGGGTTCAAAGCCAGCCCCAACAGGAAAGTCAGTGAGATACTATCTCGTTAACCACCAGAAAACTGGAAAAAAAAAGTGGTAGAGTGCTAACCTTGAGCAAAAAAGCTAGGGACAATATCTAGTCCCTGAGTACAAGTCCCATGATCAACAAAAGAAACAATTAAAATATTTAATTATTTAGTATCAAAGTACATTGTGTTGATAAGAAATGTACTCATTACCTCGCTCGTGTAACTGTAACCCCTCTGTACAGAATTTACACAATAAAAAACTTATTAAAAACAAAAAAAGTACATTGTGCCTATATACAAATATAATGTAATGAAACCCACTAAAAACTGTTTAAAATAGGCACAAAAAGATAAGGTAAAGGGGCTGGGAAGTTGGCTCAGTGGTAGAGCACTTGCCTTGCATGCATGAGGCCCTGGGTTGGATTCCTCAGCACCACATAAGCAAAAAGAAAAAAGCCGGAAGTGGTGCTGTGGCTCAAGTGGTAGAGCACTAGCCTTGAGCTGAAGAGCTGAGGGACAGCGCCCAGGCCCAGAGTTCAGGCCCCACAACCGGACCAAAAAAAAAAAAAGATAAGGTAAAGAAAGATCAATAGAGGGGGTTATTTCTGATCGAAGTACAATAAAGCAAGGAAGGAAAAACTTTGTACTTAATATGCAGTAATAAAAATAAAATACTTTAATCCTAAATGCTACTTGACAGTCTCATTTGAAATCATTTTCATTCTCACAGGATATATGCCACTGGTGTTCTCCTTTAAATGGGATCCATAGGTAGGCTGCCGGTCCATGCTTGACTGGCTTAGTGGTAGATGAAGAAGAAAATTAATTTCCAATCTTTTGGTTCCCAAGAGTCCTTTAGTTATTTACAGTCTCACTCCCCATAGGTTCTATGCTTTGAAATATTTTTGTCTAGCAAGTAAACAGTTAATTTGATAACTAATTAAGTGCTTTATTTTTTCTGTTTTCCATGTAGCAACATGTGTACTTCCTATTTAAACACTGAATACCAACTATACAGATCCTGACAAGGATCTGGGGATATAGCAGTTAATTACATAACTAAGGACCCCATGCTTATGGGAGAAGCATAGAAAACACAGTTTTAAAGATAATTTTGAACAGTGATATACTATAAGGAAAGTTGTGTGCCAGACATCTGTAGCTCATGCTTGTAATTATAGCTATCTAAGAGGCACAGATCTGAGAATTTCAGTTCAAAGCCAGCCTGGGAAAGATAGTCTGTGAGACACTTAATGTGGAAATTCAAACTCGAGTGGTAGAGCACCAGCCTTGAGTGAAAAAGCTGAGAGACAGCACCCATGCCCTGAGTTCAAGTCCCAGAACTGGCACGCACGCATGCACGCGCACGCGCGCGCGCGCGCACACACACACACACACACACACACACACACACACACACACACACACAGGAGGAGGTGGAAAATTTGGAGAGACAATGATTGAGAGACTTGTTTGATGGCCACTTCAGAGGAAGACATCTCTGAGGGAGCCTGAATGGAATAGAGAAGCAAATGAGCCATTTGTAGATGGGGGGCGAGGGGACTGGTTGTAAGTAATTAGAACAGAGGTAGTGAGGAGGTATTCATATAGGAGAGCAAGAAGGTAGACAGGGCCTGCACATGTATGCACCTCTGTGTCAGATAGTACCATCACATGAAGAGAAAATAATTCCAACTCTAATCAAGGATGTGGGGCATCCAGTGACTTCATTATGGTTAGTTTCCTTTAAACTTTTTGGTAGCATTCAAATAGTTCAAAGACTCATAATTACCTTCAGAGCCTTGGCAGCATCTGGGAAAACTCTAATTGGTACTCTAGTCTTAAAATCTAGTTTGCTTGTTTTTTAACTTCAGAAGTACTGTTTAGTTTTTGAAATCTATGCTGAAATAAAAAATTTGACTAATACAGTTCACTTGACTAATGTAAGCCACTTAGTGTTTGCTATTTGACTTTGAAGCAGGGATAGAAAATAAGAATTAAACTATACTCATGATGCATTTAAAACAATGCTGGGTACATTTTCCAAACTTTCAGGACCTGTACATTTCTTTAATTTTTTCTTCTGTAGCTCTGTGAAACCCTACATGGATTTTCCTGTTTATGTATATTGCACAAATGTGATGGGTTGTGGAAAAATGAAGATAAGAAGATAGAATGGTCTTGAAAGCAGTAACTTAAAACACTAACAGAACGATATATAAATAATAGAGGGCTTATGCAGACCCTGAGCCAGCAGGAATTTCTTTACCATCATGGTACCTTATCACATTCTAGAAGGTAGTATTTAGAGCTAAAAGCTTCTTCAGGAAAAGTAATTACCATGTTTTCTCCCACCTTTGCATTTTATGGGGAAATGTAAGCATAAACAATTTACTGTCAAATGAGACATTGTTTTATTGAGGGTCTATGAACCTACTCTCTGCATTTTCACTTGTTAACACAAGTATTTGAGAACTCTGTTTGGGTAACAGGATGCCCATGTAGCAGTGAAATTCTAGGGAAAGATTAAAATGTGTGAGATACTTGTATCTGTGCCTATAATTTAGTTTTCCCAATTAATATAAAATAATGATACATCAGCTAGTTATTGTCACAAGAATACAGCACCATAAGCTATCCCAAAACTCAATGGTGTGTTAGATAACTCTACATTACAATGGCAAAGACATGAAATAAGTCATTAGAGCTTTTGGGGGGCCCTCAATTTCAGAGGTTTTGGTCCATGGTCACTTGAACCTCTTGAGTCTGTGGTAGCATAGTATATATGGCCAGAATCGTGATGGAGGAGATCTGTTCATTCATAGAGGTGAAGCAGAGAGAGGAGGGGCTCAGGGTCCTCTTACCTCCTCCAAGGAAACACCTCCAACAATCCATCTTTCTTCCACTAAGCCCCATCTCCCAAAGGTTCTGTCATTTTCCAACAGTACCATAGACAGGCAACCAGTTCCCCAACCCATGGGCTTTTGGGAGACATTGCATTATCTAAATTATAGCAGTGGCTTTCAATAATAATTGTGTCCAGTCTGTAGTGAGCTGTAGCTTGGTTGACTGAGGAATCTGGGTCAGCTGCGGGGAGGGGCTCTGCTTTGGGCTGTTGTTGCACTGATCAGCTATAGGATGGGTTCAAAGTCTTCATGAATATGTCATTTGGTGACTGGGTTGAAGCTACTACTAGGGACAAGCTTTCCTCATTGTGCACTGCCAGACACAAGTGGCAAGTCAAGACACAGAAACTTATTTAAATCCTGTAGTTAAAGTCATGCCTGTGACATTCAAGACAAACGCATGGCCAAATTCAGAGTTGACAGGGCAAAGTGGTGTATTTCTTTCCAAAGGAAAGAGGGAGAGATGTGAATGAAAATTCTCCCATCTTTTACTGATGGTTTTTTTTAAATCAAAATGGAAAAAAATCTAAAAGAATATTGCTACTTAGTAGAGATAAAATTTTTTTCCTAAAATAATCATAATTCACAACATCCCAGAGAGATTGGAAGGCATGTATTTTTACTATCCAGGGAAAAATGAATAAACATATCAGTCAGCAAACCCAGACTTAAAAGGGGGAGGGGAGCAGTTAAATAATTTCTACTCAGGTACAAAGAACAGAAGAACCTGATTCTTTGGTTAGGAGCGACACTTTAGTCTCAGGATACTTCAGAATCCAAAAGCTTTAATTTGTGTTGCCCAGTGTTCTGTGCTTATATTCCAAATTCCTGAGCTGCTTGGTAAGGCTCAGAAGATTGGGACCTTTCTGATGATGTCCTCTCCCAAGAAAGAGTTCCAGAAAAACAGAGCTGCTTGACTACTGGGTCCAGAGCACCCTTTGCTTACCCCATTTTAAGTCAGTGTGAGAGGATGGTAAAGGACAGCCCAGCCAGTCCTTTCCCCATTCTCCCATTCTCATGTGACTGACTGAGAGAGCGGTCATGGGTCTAGACTACTGTGTAACCCTAGCAAACCTACTAATGTATATTCTTCTCATGTGCAAAATGAGAAATAGGATATCTACCGTATAGATCTGTGGTGGGGGTTAGGAAAGTTACCACATAAGAAAGCCTAGTCTTGTCTGGCATATGTTAAACTTATACTAACTGAGCTGATAATGCCTTTATTATTATCTATTGTAATACTTATAGCAGATAGTATTCACTTTTGCTATTCTAATAATTTCTGTTTTCCTCACTAGATTGTAAACCTTCAAAAAAGGTTCATGGTTCTATGTATGTCTCATCATTGTGTCCCCACTCTTCAATAGTAGTAAGTTTGTGATGTAGGAACTTAAACTGATACCACTGAATTGTATTCACATATGTGTCTTCTACCAGGAACCCTTCAGCTCCAGGGACTGGATTACATGGCTCCATTCTTTCTCACTTCTACATTTTCTATTTGAACTAAGGACTTAAAGGAATGTAAAAGGTCTGAGTTAGTTTTATGTCCTCCATGTGTGTATGTATGTATGTGGGTATGTATTTTTGTGGTACTGTGATTTGAATTCAGGACCGTGTGCTTGCTAATCAAGCATTCTACCACTGGAGCTATTCCACCAGACTCTTTTTACATGGATTGTTTTCAAATTTTTCACTATATGTCTGTGAGCTTTAAGTCTGAACTGTAATCCTCCTATTTGTGCTTCCATGTGTCACTGTAAGCCATTGTGTTTCCCATGTAGCTTGGGGATGATAGGCACATATTTCCACTGTGGCACATTTGCCACTGGTCAAAATGAGACTTCCTTCCCCTCTCCCACTCTAGGCTGGCTCTAAACTACAATTGCCTTATTTCTGCCTCCTTCTATATTCCTTTTAAACAGTCTCCTTGACATACTTAAGCAAGTCCTGGCTTCTCTATGTTATATTGGAAGAGTTGGAAAGACTCTAGAGGCCAATTTTTTATGGTGAGGCTAAAGTAAAACTGAAGAGTTACTTACAGAATATTTTGCTCTAATAGTTTTTTTAACTTCTGTTCTGAGTTGTTTCTCAGGTTGTGGCTCTGATCTTATCATTTAAGTTGTTCAGACATGTAAATTTTCAGCTAAGTCATGGTTCCAAGAGTGGTCACTGCAGTGTACATGTCAACTGTTACAACAAATAAGCCCACCCTTCCATGGATTAAATGTTTGGGAAGTTGATTTCTCTTGTATAAAGATTGGTCCAGGGTAGGAAAGGGGAGGCTCCATGCGGTCATTGGGATCTTTAGGTTCTTTCCATTTTCTTTCTCTGCTCTTCAGCCTACATGCACTCCTATTTACACTAGAGGATAGATTCCCAGGGGTCTTTTCCTGGAGATGTACCTTCATATTCATCTTAGGGGGTAAGAAAAAGAGGATGGGCTCAGATACAAGGTATTTTGGGCCAGGCTTCCAGTGAATTTCTATTCATATTCCTTTAGTGGTAACTGAATCACATGGTTATATAAACTATAAAGGTGCTAACACATGTAGCCCCCAGCTGGGTCTACCACAATTCTATTACTATAGGAGAAGGGAAAGCCTGATTTAGGTGGACACCTAGTGAGTTCCTGTCTTGCACCAATGAATGTCTGCTTTTATCAAATAACTATAGTAGGTGTTTATAATCATTCATAGCAGTTACAATTTATTGAACTAAAACTAGATGCTAGGAACTGTTAAGCATAATCGAATGCATTGTCTCACCTGACCCTCTTAGAAAAGTTGCAAGGAAGGTACTATTATCCTCATATTTTGTGCTAAGACAGCCTTTTGGAGGGGTAGGTAATTTCCTCAAGGTCAAACAGCCAGGCCAGCTTGACTCCAAACCCTCCACTACACCCCACTCTGGAACAGAGACAAGGACTAGGGAGTAAGGACAGACTATTACTTCTGATTCTGGCGTTTGTAACCAGTCAGCAGCAAAGGCTGTGGGGACTTGCAGTAGACTTTCTGTAAAGTTATGAAGAGTCCTTGTGACTGTCAAGGATACCACACACAAGGACTTCCTACTTTGTACAGTGGATGATAACCTCTATGATTCTCTGTGAGGGTCATGGATGCTGGATGTCAATCTTGACCCCTCATTCTTGTGACAGCAGGAGAACCCCACAGGCAGACACATACTTAACTTTCTTGATAATAGGCAGCACCTGCTCACAGGGCTCAAGAGGCCTAGAGTTCTCAGTGACCTTGAGTGGCCCCTTAAACCTGGAGTCTTCATCTTTTAGGGAATAGCATTAATAAATAAATTAGGTGTAATTACTAGTTTTCCAGTAATATTCTTGGAGCTCTATATAACTGGTAATTTTTATCCCCTGTGTATAGGATTTTAAATTCTTCTTTAAAGATCTTTTATAGATCCTTGAAAGAGAAGTGTGTAAAAACCAAATGGCTGATTATAGTGATGATGACTAGTTTGCCAGGCATCACCATTGTTCTAACAGCTTTTCACGAATTAGTTTGCCTTTATTTTTATTCTATAGTTTGCCTTTTGTGTATTATTCCCAGTTTACAGATCAGGAAACTGAGCTGTACCAGGGATTAACTACTTTTCCTGTTTCCATTCAGTAGAAAATAGCCAAAATTCAAACTTGGACTTTAGAATTCACAGCTACCTTCTTGCAAGAATGGACGATTTCTACTTTTTTTCCCCCAGATCTAAAAAATGCTGCATTTCTATACCTGTTGCTGCACAAACCAAACAAAAACAATACTTCAACTCACTGCCTCTCTGCCAACTCACTGCCTCTCTGCCAACAATTGGCAGCTGAGTGTGAGTAGAAACATATCTCCCTGAAGATTTTGGAAAGTCTGATTTTCCCTGTCACCTGATGCAGCTCTAAGCTTGGGTACTCTGAAATGTCTGATGGTGCTGCTTTGATAAAAACATCCAAGTCTTCCTAAAACACAGCTGGTCCTGGGGCTGGGGTCAAAAGCAGGGAACTACCTCCTGATGAGATGCTTTTGGTATGCAAGGAATGGCCTCCTGGGATGGATCTCAATCAGTACTTTGTAGCTATCGGTGTTTTAAGGGCTACTTAGAACCTCAGAGTTTTACAGCAGAAGAAATTTTTGAGGACTATCTAACTAAGTAGTCTTTTATATCACAAGCCTCGGTCTTTGCCATGCACTGTTATGACTGTTAGGAATCCAGTCATAAACAAGCTGTTATGGAGCAAACAAATGTTCTGGATGGGAGCAGAATAAGCAATAAAAGCCAGATGACATGTTAGGTAAGGGTAGGTGCTAAGAAGAAAAGGAAAACAGTGAGAGAATAGAAAGAGGCATGGGTCTGGGAAGGTGGCTCAGTGGTAGAGCGCTTGCCTTGCATGCATGAGGCCCTGGGTTTGATTCCTTAGCACCACATAAGCAGAAAAAAAGCCAGAAGTAGTGCTATGGCTCAAATGGTAGAGTGCTAGCCTTGAGCTGAAGAGCTGAGGGACAGTGCACAGGCCCAGAGTTCAGGCCCCATGACTGACCAAAAAAAAAAAAAAAGAAAAGAGGCATGAGGCTCTCTGTCTTGAAAGTAGTTATTAAAGAATCAGCATTGTCAGACACTTCGGTGTACTAACTACTTGAGAATCACAGTTTGAGGCCAGCCTGGGCAAAAAAATTTGTGAGATTCCATCTCAACCAATAAGTGGATATGGTGTTGATTGCCTGTTATCCCAGCTAAGCAAGAAGTACAATTGGGCTTCCAGCCAAATTGGAACCCAAAAGTAAAATAACTAATGCAAAAAGAAGCTAGACATGTGACTTAAGAAGTAGAGAACCTGCCCAGAAAATCTGAGGCCCTGAATTCTTGATCTAGCACCACTTAAAAAAAAAAAAAAAGCTTATGGGACTGAGATCTCTGCACTTTGTCTGAATGGTTGGTCCTAAGAGCTCTAGTTATTACTTCCACAAGCAAGAGCAGGAAGGCCCAAAGAGCTTCTGAGAAGCCCTGCCATATTGTTTATATTCCATTGGCCACCTCTGAATGAGGTTCCATTTGAGATATTTTTGGAGTAAGGCCTACGCAGAAGTGTGTGTGTGTGTGTGTGTGCCTAATGTGGCCTTCTCTTTCCCTAGGCCTACGGTGCCTGCTTTCAAGGAAGCCTCCCCTTAGAAGGAAGTACATTTCTAAGGATCCATGGTCTAGGCTCTGCCATAAAGGAGTATAAGGAGACAGTACGTATAGGATAAACTCAAGCAGCAGCCAAGATGGGTGTTGGTTCCTCTTATTCTTGCCAGTGAAAGGGCTGTGAGGCAACTGGATGGAGTTACAGCTCATTTATATACGGGACTTTTTTTTAAGCTGACCCTTTATTTTCTTGATACTTTTGTTCAATTTGAACAGTCCTGATAACCCAGATTGTCTGACTAAAATGTGGTTTTGTATACATAGATGCATGGGTCACAGTTAGCACACTATTTATGGAACCCTTTAAGAGAATTGTTTAAGTACCTAGAAATTCTTCTTTGTCACCAGTGGAAGTAGACTATTGTTCAAGGTGAGTGGGTTTTCTACTCTGCAAAGCTTTTAAGGACAAGATCCTTTCATGTTACTTTATTATCTAGGGTAAGGACTGGCAAAGTACATCCTGTGGACCAAATTTGGCCTGATCTCTGTTTTATTTTATTTTTTTTTAATTTTAATTTTTTGTTTTTTGGTCCGGTCGTAGGGCCTGAACTCTGGGCCTGGGCGCTGTCCCTCAGCTCTTCAGCTCAAGGCCAGTGCTCTACCACTTGAGCCACAGCGCCACTTCTGGCTTTTTTTCTTTTTGCTTATGTGGTGCTGGGGAATCGAACCCAGGGCCTCATGCATGCAAGGCAAGCACTCTACCACTGAGCCACCTTCCCAGCCCCTGACCTCTGTTTTAGTATGGTTCATATTCTAAAACACATATACAATCACAAAGGGTAGGAAATTTTTTTTCAAAAATGTGAAAATTCTGTGAATCTTAAATTTCACATCCATAAATAAAGTTTTATTGGAACACAGTTACACATTTGTTTTCATATTGTTTATGGCCTTTTTTGTACTACAATGGAAGAGTTAAATAGTTATGATACAGATGATATGGCCTGCAAAGTCAAAGATACTTGCTGGCTGCAGCTCTCTCACCTTGTCTGCCTGTCCATCTTTGATGAGAGGGAATTGTTAGTGGGCACATACAGATGCGGAGTAGTGGGAGCAACAGAGATTGTGGCTGAGCAGCCATTTTCCTGGATTAAGACTTTAGGTTTTATTGATAAAAGAAGAAGGCAAGCATGGGTGTTATTGTTTAGCAGAACACCGTAAGGGTGTGTGTTTATGTATGTGTACATTTGCATGTATATGCTATAACCTTCTTATATATATATATAATAGATATACATATATTTATATATATAAAACAAAACCCATTGTGGCGGACTGAAGGATATTGGAAGCTATCTTGGTTTCTACATAATATATAAAATATAACATAAAAATATGAGAAATGGGGAATTGATTGAAGGGCACTTATCTATTTATTCATTCAGTCAACAAATGTTTAATGACCTCTTCTGTGCTTGATGGCATGCTGGAACTTTCTTACTCCTCTTATAAGACCGGAGGTTCTCAAAGATGATTCCCAGACCAGTACATTAGCACCTCCTGAGGCTGGATTAGAAATATAGATGCTCAGCATGGTGTCCTCCTGCCCTAGATCTAGAAAATAAGATACTATGAGGATGAGTCCAAGCTTTTTGTATTTTAAGAGGCTCCCAGCCAATTCTGATGCACAGTTAAGAGCCACCACTGTAGAAGATATAACATTAATTCATTCCTATCATGAGCAAAGGGTTCCTTCCCCGCACTGAATGAACATTTTGTGCTTTCAGGTAAATTAACAAACATTTACTCTTCTTACCTCAACACCTTATCAATAGTCTCTTACACTCAGAAAATGTATATGTCAAAATAGATGAATTGTATTTTGGCTCCAGATTTATTTTAGCAGACAGCAACAGACTCTGCCAAAGCCACATAGTGACTCCCATGAATTTGGCAAGGTGACCACCACAGCCACACAGAGTTCTCAGTACTTGACTGAATCCTCTGTGTGAAAAGGGACCTCAATAACTTTGACCCAGTGACTCTCAGATCCTGAGGAAAACAGACACTTGATGCCTGTCCAAAGTAAGCAAGAGGACATTTCACAAGTTGGTTAAGGACCAATGATTCTAGCCAAACAATTTAGGTGATTTGGTATTTAAGTATATCATTACATAGCTCTTGGCAGCCATTAAACACTAAGCAGAAAAGAAAAACCACCAATAAGCTGTATTTTGGATTAAATGAATATTGTATCTTTCAAGAATATATCTGTATATACTAGGTACTGAGCTCTGGGCATAAATTGTATTCAGCTGCATAACATTCTCATCTTATCAGGAAGTCAGTATCCTTAATACCATTTTACATGTCAAAACTCTGAGGCATTATATGGGGTGAATTTTCCCCAAGTCTTCTACTCAGGAAGAGGTAATGCTTCAGTTTGAATCTGAGTAGTTGTTTGTATTCCTATGCTTACACATGCATATATGCACAAACACATATTCTGGGCTGTCACAATCTACATGTGATTTTTCTCTTAGTTTTCTTTGCATGGGTCATTTGTTAGTGCAATAATTCATAATTTAGAGAGAGTTTCTATCTGCTGCCAAGCCCTCTGTCTATGTTTAGCACCTTTGCTGAAGAACTGTGAAAGGGGAAGAAAGCATTACTTACCACAGGCCAGAGAGCTCTTAAACGTTCCCATAATACTCGTTTCCCTTGTAAGTTCTCTTCTTGACTCAAAAGTTAAGACATATTTTGCAGGAGAAAAATGAAGCTATATGGTAGCACACTTGGGTAAATAATGGACTTGGGTCATTCATCTCAATGCTTCTTTAGGCCTACAAAATGAGTTAAGCCCAGAGGGAGTTATTTGGTCTGACTGATATCTCTATGTAATTGAAGACAGTTTATGATGGGTCAAGTTTTAATCTTCTCTCAAAATGAGTTTTCCTCCTATTTTGCCCAATTTCCAGTCCCTTTAATGGCCTGCAATTGAGTAAAATAAAAAGGTGGTAAAGTAGTTGGAAGAAGGTGACACCTCTTTTTCATTTTATATTCCAGAAAATGTATGGTAGATTTTACTGTGGCCTCCTCTAATCATTTTAATTAGTGACTGATGTGATTTCGGAATGATTGGTGGGTAGTAAAGCACTTGCAACCAAACTTAGTAAACCATAGAACAATTCTGTTTTTAGTCAGCAAGGGCAGATAGCAGTTCCAAATTGATTACTATATTTTCTTCTAAGCTTTTTCTCTTTTATGCTTTTTGACTCTTGATTCCCTAATATATTTGGTCTATTTAGAATATTATACGTTTTTTTGTTTTGTTTTTGTTTGTCAGTTGTTGAGCTTGAACTCTGGGCCTGGGCACTGCCTCTCAGCTCTTCAGCTCAAGGCCAGCGCTGCACCACTTGAACCACAGTGCCACTTCCAGTTTTCTGGTGGTTTATTGGCATTAAGAGTCTCATGGACTTTCTTGCCTGGGCTGGCGATTCTCCGATCTCAGCCTCCTGAGTAGCTAGAATTACTGGCATGCGCTACCCATGCCCGGCTGAATATTATAGTTTTGAAGAGAACTACTATAGCAATATCATATCTACCATGGCAATATCAGTCTTTCATAATGTAGAATTCAATTTACTTAGAAATTAAATGTTTAGAGTCACTGATGTTATGAAATTTTGAAGCTGGGAAATTATCATAATAAATAATAGGTATAAGAATTAATAAATAATGGCTTAATAGTAATTGTCAACAACATCCTCAAGTTGTTTAGTGATAGATTAATCAGATACAGGTGGAGTAGTAGAGAAAACAGTTGGCTAGAGAGTATGAATGGGTTTACTTTTCCCTTGCCCAGCACAGTGATAGGCTTTTTTTTTTTTTTTTAGTAAATATCATTTGGTTCCATATTGAATGAGTGATGGGGATTGTACCCTCACTCAGTCTGTGTGCTAGAATATTGGAATAGAATATTGGAAATCAGGTCAAGTCTGCCCAGAGGATCTTGAAAGGCTGATATAATGATCATATTTTCAATACTGGAATGTTACTGGTAGACTGAAATTCATCTACCCTTCCCACTGAGACTTCTTCTGTAGGGGCCCTGATAGGTGGTTATCCACCATGTTTAAATGTTGTGATGACTAAGGACATTAACTCTTTTAAGTCTATTCTGGCCTGGTTATTGTTGGACAGCTTTGATTGTGGGGTTAGTTTGTAAGACTGTAGCTAAAGATCTTCCATGCTTTGCAGATTCTTCCTCATACAGGTTCTTCTCCTGGCAGTGAAGAAGGTGGGGCTGGTTCAGGGAGATAACAATCTTAAAAATCTTGGGGAGGCTTATGAGGGTCTGTCATTCTTACACTTCCTTTATCCCATTATAAAAGGACCCAGAGAGTGAGAATTCTGAGCATTTCCAATGTTCTTCATTCACTTTCTCATACTGAAGTTTCAGTGGGGACCTCTTAGAATTGTTTAATTGTTCTAGGGTAGAGATAGGGGAAGTAGGTAGAGGGCAGGAGAGAATATGTGCAAAAATGCTCTGGGCTTCCTCACACACTCAGTGTGGGCCTACATTGTTGCAGGCTACCAAAAACTTCCTTAACAGAATGGGGTTGCAGGTACAAGAAGTGGTGGCCCCATCATGACCATTGTGAGACCATATCACTACTGATTGTCACATATGATGAGAAAGGGTTCTGGATGCCTGAATGGGGAGAAAAAGTGAGACTGGCAGTTCTAGAAGTGTAGTATGAGAAGGCCTGTTGAAGAGAAGGGAGTATGTTTAGTTAGTGTGGCTGCAGAAAGTGAAGGCAGGGTAAAAGTGGAAATGAGTATCTTCATTTAGAATGCCTCTTTTGTTTTGTTGTTTTTCTTTTATTCTAACTGGAGAAGAGAAAGCTACAAATTGGTTGTTAATCATGAAAATTTACCCAATTCAAAATTGCTCATTTTTAAAATTATCATCTAAATACTTTATGAAAAGAAAGTTTATAAGACATCTTTACTACTTGTTAATGTAAAACTGATGTTTTTCATTGTTTGCAAAAGAAGTAGATGCTTTCCATTTAATTAATTAACTAGATACTTTCCATTTAATTAAGGCTAAGTCAAGAGGTACACATGAAAGGTAGGAACATGGATGAAAGGTAGTAGAATGCCAAAAGGGTGTAGGAACGAGAATATAGTCAGAAGATGGAAAAAGGACAGGCTAGCCTTGACTTCCAGCATGGCACTGCATGAGGGCCTGGACATGCAGACAGGAAGTGCAGAGACCCACAGATAAGTACGTGAGAGAAAAGGTAGACTTCTTCTCTTTCGTTATGTGGGGTGCTAGAGACTCAAACAAAATGGTTATATGATTTAGAAATCTGAACATTCTACCTAGAAACTAAGACTATATAATTCTGGCTGTGACTGTTGTGATAGTACAATGCAGACTGAAAAAACTTAAGTCATCATAATTAATTTTTTTAAAAAAAGCATTCACATGATTCTGTGTGTATTGGTATCTCTATCTATGTATCCTTCTTGTGCTTTTTCACTGTCATTTTCCTCACTGTCTTCTTTTTTTTTTCTGTATCTATAACCCTTCCTTCAATGACTCTTCCCCCATCTGCTGTTCTTTGTTAACTTGATGCATTTACTGTAATTTTCCTTACATTTTTGGAGTAGAGTTTAGAATTGTTATCCTTATTTTTTTTAACAAAGGCACAGTAAATTAAGGTTTACTTACTTCTTGTATGGCCTTTTACTTTCCACCTTTCTAGAAGAAGCCAATGCAATGTCTTATAGACAAGAAGCATCTACTCAGTACCAGAAGAATAGAGTGAGGCTTAGAAGAAATTATTACACTAGCCAGTGATTAGTGTAGTAGAGAAGCTGTGGTTGGGGTTTCAGTGGGTCAGAGGACAAACTTATTGATACCCGGAACTAGACTCCACAACTGATTGGTCAAATATTTGGTTCATACTTCAAGAACTTTTAGGTATTCAGAAATATTTTTGTGAAATTGTTGGAGAGATTAAATATGGAAAGATCCTATTTACAAAAGGTTTAGCAATCCTGTCATTAGACCATCAAACCCAATAACCCACTTTTAAACATGTGTGTAGCTTTTTTCTTTCTTTAAAGTATAAAAGAATTTCTGATTTCATCAACAGATCTAGATAAATCTTACTTTTATATGATGAACCAACGAAATCAGATTTTGACTCCCACCGCCATGTCAGAAAAAAACTGAAAAAAGTCATGAACTTTCTGGTTTGTGTTGGATAATCTATAAATGAAAATGATAATGTGATAAACTAAAGCAGAAAGAAAAAAATTAGTGTGCATGAAGGTGAGCCATAATGCCTTTTTTAAAAGAGTACTATTGCACTATTGTACTATTGCACTTTTAGAATTTGCCACTCAAATTCTAAAAATAAAAGATTTTATCCTCTGGTTTTAAAAGTAAAATAAGTAATAAAATAATTTAGAAGACATACACATAAAGGAAGTACATTCAGCCGAGTGCTGGTGGCTCATGCCTATAATCCTAGCTACTCAAGAGGCTAAGATCTGATGATCGCAGTTCAAAGCCAGCCTGGACAGGAAAGTCTGTGAGACTCTTATCTCCAATAAACCATCAGAAAACTGGAAGTGGTGCTGTGGTTCAAGTGGTAGAGCACTTACCTTGAGCTGAAGATCTGAGGGACGATGCCTAGGTCCAGAGTTCAAACCTCATGACTGACCAAAAAATAAAAAGTACATTCATAAGTCCCTCATCTGAGGACTAGATGATGCTGTTAATGTTTGGGCATATTTTTTATTTATATAGTTTTGTTTACATTATCTACTAGATTATTATATGGAATTTATATTATACTTTTTCCATGAGCCTCATAATTATTTTTACTTCTAGTATAAATTCTTCACGTGTGAAAATTTTATGGCTCTCTTATATTGAACGTTACACGTTAGCTTAAAATAATTTGAGTGTACTTCACATGCAGTCTACCTTCATCTAAAGAATGGGTGGAATTTTGGATCTCAAGACCCAGTCTGCTTTGGATAACAATCCATTGTGGGAAGCCTGGAGGCCAAGTAGCCTCTGGTATCCCTGTATGTGAGCCTTGCAGCCAAACAGGCATGCTGAGCACTTCCCAATTTCTTCTTACTGTGAGCGTGGGACAAATTGTTTGGCATCTGAAGAGACCTGTGCAGTACAGTTATCAGGTCCAGAAAGGCAGCGCAGTGAGTCAGAATATGGCATCGTTCCTCTGGTCGGCAGCAAAATGAGAAAAAACAACACTGTTGTAGTTTCTTGAAGTTAGACATATCATTTCCTTCCGTTAGTCTGAGAAACTACCTTTTTGGAGTATGTGTGTGATAAACCATTTTTAATGTTATGAATTTTCTGATAGCAGCCATTGGACTTCCTTGAGGGAATATTTTGTCTTTCACCTCCAAAAGTCCAAGAACTTTTTGGAAAGCCAGCTGTGACAAATTATCGGCTGCTCCCAGTTGTCCCCAGAATAATTTTGTTTACCCTATTTTCTCTTCCTAGGATGGCTGTCCCCAGTTTTTGACAGAATTACAGACTCTGACAAGATCCTTAAGCATCATCCCCTAAGCTTTTATCCTTTCCACCAAGTTGGATGGTCATTTTCCTTTTGGGAAAATGATCTTTTCACTTATCTGATTCCCTGACTACCTCTTCTTACGGACCCAGAAGGTTCCTTGACAAGTGGAGTGTCTAAAGAGGACCTTTCCTCAGAGGAGACAAGGAGTACTTTTCAAGGTTCCTTGGCAACAGCATGCAGAAAGACAAAGCCTCCTAGTGTTAGTTGTATCTGTGAGACCATTTGCTTTACCAACATGTGAGATTGCTGCTAAAAGGGACTTTTCTGATCAATATTTTCTAATCAATGTTTTACAAAAAGTATATTTTATCAAGGCAAGAAAATGTAGAAAAGACAATGGAAAAAATATGAACAATGAGAAGAAAATGAGATAACAATGTTAAGAATGAATGAACTGTGCTGTGTTTCTTGGCTCTTTGCCATGTCATAAGTTTTCATAGATCCAATTATTTTGGCTCAAACATAAGTGAATAACCCCCTGCTACGTGGTTCAAATAGAAAAAAAAAGTGTAGCCAGTCACCAGTGGCTCACACCTATAATCCCACCTACTCACAAGACTGAGATCTAAGATTGTGGTTCAAAGCCAGTGTGGGCAGGAAAGTCCATAAGACTCTCATTTCCAGTAAGCTACTCAGAAAAGTCTGGAAGTGGCCCTGTGGCTCAAGTGGCAGAGTGCTAGCTTTGAGCAGAAGAAGCTCAGGGACAGTACCCAGGCCCTGAGGTCAAGCCCCAGGATGAGGAGGGAGGGGAATTTATTTGAACCCATAAATTTATGCAGTCTAGATTCTTCTTCTATTTTACACTAAGGAATTCACTAATGAGGAGGTATGTCAAGGAGGAAATAGAAGGCCTCATGTGTCTAACTGACTTGAAGTAGGGACCTGGGAATTTAACCTCGATTTTTCTGCTTGCCTGACTTTGCCTGGCTGTTTGTATTTTGATTTTCAGGAGAAACTTTAAGAAAGTTGAACTGTTGACTTTTCCTTCTCCATGGACATTTCTGTTGATATTGCTGTCATACTTCTTTAGCATTTTTGCCAGTTGGATAAACACTAAGACAAAAGAGAGGCTTTTATGTATTTGTTAACCGAGCATGGAAAGGGAGATAATTGTCTGGTTCCTTGCTTAAATGTGAGAAATTGGGCTGTGTAAGGGGAGATGGCTAGGAATAAGTTATGCAACGCAGCTGGTACATGACAGCTCTCCTGGTACCCCAAGAAAAGATATCCATCATCCTTGATTCCTCACTGAAAATGATATTACGAGACCTTAATGCTGGGAAAGAAAAACTTCCAATTTGTTCTACTTTACTTTAGGAGAAAATATCTGGGTACCATCTCTTTGTGAATGTGAGAGCAAAATAGTAGGTAGATGAAGCCAATAAAATTGTGCAAGATAGAGCCAGGAGCCAATGGCTCCCGCCTGTAATCCTAGCTACTGAGATCTGAGGATCACAGTTGAAAGCCAGCCTGGGCAGGAAAGTCCATGAGACTTTTATCTCCAATAAACCACTACAACACAGGAAGTGGCACTGTGGCTCAAGTGGTAGAGCTCTGTCCTTGAGCTGAAGAGCTCAGGGACAGTGCCCAAGCTGAGCTCAAGCCCCATGCCCGACAAAAAAGAAAAAAAAATTGTGCAAGACAAACTTTCCTTGCCTGTTAGTAAAGATGACTCCTTTGGCCACTTTCCTTGCCTGTTAGTAAAGATGACTCCTTTGGCCACATCAGACTCTGTGTGCCCCAAAGAGGTTGCTCCCTACAGACTGAGCTGCCCATCACAGAGTTCCTTGGCTTAGCAGTGACCATGGCTTAGCCATAATCAGTAAAGTAGTGATCTAAGTCACAGCTGGCTAGTCTAAGTCATCACAGCTAGCTTGCCGAAGATTTCCTCTTAGACTTTTGAATTTCATAAAGTAGGCTGTGAGAGAAAAGTAATGTTCCAAAGAAGAGTGCAGAAGAAAAATGTCTGCTGTCAGAAACATCATTTCATAGGATAAACAATTGTTAGTTGTCACCAGTGACTCACACCTGTCATCCTAGCTAATCAGGAGGCTGAGATCTGAGGATCATAGTTCAAAGCCAGCCCAGGCAAGAAAGTTCATGAGATTCTTATCTCCAATAAACAACTCAGAAAACCGGAAGTGGCGCTGTAGCTGAAGTGGTAGAGCACTAGCCTTGACCTGAAGAGCTGAGGGACAGCGCCCAGGCCCAGAGTTCAAGCCCCATGACTGACAAAACACACACACACACACAATTGTTTATCACGTACATTCACTGCTCTTTGCTGTTTTCTTGGCTACTTCCATTACAGCAGCTTTTCTTTTCAGCCAGTTGTTAAGCTTATTGAAAGAAACAAAACACAAAGGCTACCTGAAGTAATTTTACTTATATGAAATATTAGAAAAGGCAAGATTATAGGAACAGAAATCAATTAGAGGTTGTCAGGGGATGGGAGAATAGGTTTGGGTATAGGGGATCACTAGGGAACTTTTGGGGGTGATACAAAGTTCTATTTTTTTATTGTGGTGGTTATACACCTATTTTTATTTTCCATGATTCATCAAACTGTATATGAAAAAGAAAATAAGTTTCAATTTATGTAGGTTATTTCTTAGTAAAGCTAAATCAACATGTGAACAGCATCTAATAACTTTTTTTCTCCCTTGAATATGAATTATTTCCAAACTATTTTCAGTCTTATTATTTGTTGGATGTCTATAAGAAACCACTGTGTTAAATGTTTACCTATGTATGAATGGAAATATCACAATTAAACCCCTTTTTACAATCAATATATGCTAAGAAGAAAATGTTTCACTTGACATTTTTATTTATGATTAAATTAAGTAATTGATGATTAAGCCACACAGTATAAATTATCTGTTATCCTCTTCCTTGGATTCTCTCTCTCTCTCTTTTTTGTTGGTTGTGGGGCTTGAACTCTGGGCTTGGGCTCTGTCCTTGCGCTCTTCAGCTCAAGGCGAGCTCTATACTGCTTGAGCCACAGAACCACTTCCAGTTTTCTAGTGTTTATTGAAGATAAGAGTCTCAAAGACTTTCCTGCCCAGGCTCGCTTTGAACCATGATCCTCAGATCTCAGCCTCCTGAATAGCTAGGATCACAGGTGTGAGCCACCCGTACCAGCTTTCTTTGGATTTTCTTCATCTCCATTTCAATGTGGGCTCAGGTGTGTTTTTATATTTGCCTTTAGTATTTTGGAAGGCATGAACTCCTAATAGTAACTGGAAAAGCAAAGATTAAACATGTGAGTCTCATATCACAGATCTTTTGGATCCCAGGACATTTTAGTTACATGCTAAAAATGTAGACCAGGCTTGGAGGCGAACTCACTTGAATCCTTTATTCCCTCCCCTCCTTCCTACCCCCCATCCCACCCAATCTAGCAATGAAATTTCACTGTGACCTCTGTCCTCCTAAAAGTATTGAATTGTGTTTTGATGTTTTAGTGGAAAATAATTTTTAGAGCAGGAGGCAGGAGAGTGATCTCATTTTCCTAAATAAGTAAAAGGTAAATTGAAAAAGACCAACCAGAATTAATTTCTGAGTTTCATCAACATATATGTTTTATTCTTTCTTCTTGGAGTCTGAGTAATAATGCTAGGAAACCAACTGTCATTTTCCAGCAAATTTAATTTTTATTTAAAAAGCATGAAATCAAAACATTAGGACTCTTTATATGTTCATATTCCTTCACTTCAAAAAATTTAATCTCATTTGCAATATAAATGAGCATATTTCTACTAGATTATTATAATATGGCTAAACTGTAATGTATATATATATGTGTGTGTGTGTGTGTGTGTGTGTGTTTATATTTTTTGTCAGCCTATTACTTATTTGATTTAATTCTAATTAAGTTTAATACCCTCTCTTCTTTCTCGTCCAACAGTTCTTTCTGTAAAGATTCTTCAGGATCTTGGCTTTCAGGAACCTTGGCCTCCTGGTGACAGGCTGGTGTCATTGCTGATTGGAGCCAGACTGCAGCTCCCATTGTTTCCTGCAAATGTCTTCCTCTCAGGGCCAAAGAAATTGATGACTGAATAATACAGTGTACACACACTGAAAGCTTACCATTCCAGCTAGAACAGGCTGTTTCTCTTTTGATGCAGTCTGCTGTGAATATGTACACAGCTTTTTTTGTTTTACTTTCTCTAGTTTTTCAACCTTTTAGAAATCAGCAGTAGCTTTAATCTTATTACTGGCAAGAGGAAAATACAAATTTGAAACTTATTTGCTGGGTGATTTTGAGTTTTTTTAATCTCCTTAGCTTAACTTTGGGAGGATAGTAGTACTGAGGGTCTGTGATTCAGAAAAAGCTGGTTAATAATTATGAAGTGATTTATAGGCATGCTTGCCAACTTAGAGCCTGTTCTAAGTTCCATCTCTTCTCTTAACCCCCCACCCAACAACTACCCCACCCAAGCTACTTCATTTATTTCCTCACTCAATAACATTTTCTCAGAGCACCTGGTAGAGTCTAGGTACTGTTTTATGTCCTTGGCATTCAGCAGTGAATCAAATTCACTCTGGCCTCCTGGAGCATAAGCTCCAGGTTGAAGGTTGAAGAGACAGATAATAAAGCAATCAACATAACCTCCCGTATGTTTTATAAGTTCATTCTGGATGACAATATGCCATGAATTCTTTTTATAGAGAGTAGCATTTTTCTCTTACACTAAATATCTCTTCTGTAGTTCTGAAGGTTGGGCATATATGTCTCTTCTTCTTAGTAAAATGTAACATTATAGTAACTGCTGGAACAGTCTACCTCTTACTAATTCCTTCAGTGAATTCTGAGTGTATTGTGTAACAGTACTGCATTGTCAGCAGAGCTTCTTTTATAAAGGTTGTGGTAGCTACATGTTGTAGAGCTAGAGACATAGGGCCCCAAACTACCCCTCAGTAGATAAAACCTGCATGAAGAGGGTATGTGTGTGTTCGAGGGATGGTGGTTAGAATCAGGTCTTGAGGGACCCAGGGAAAGCTTCCTAGGAACTAGGAGCCTTGAACAAAATTTGAAGGCAACAAGATGCATAGGTGTTAGGAGAAGCTTTCCAAAGAGAGACAGCCCTACAAGCAAGGCCTGTGATATCACAGAGAAAGTATGAGAAGTCCTGCAAATAGTAGTGTTTCAGTTGTCTGAGGTACTGAGAAGGAGCAGAGCTGTGAGGATGGAGCTAGACACAGAGGGTGCTCCAAAACTTCATCCTGTCTCTCAGGGACCACAGACTTTTCTTTGGGTGAAAATGCTGGGAGGTGCTGTTGGGGTTGAAATCCAGCCAGCTTTCTACTCAGTTTCGTTCTTCTTTATCTTCAAGAAGATAAAGTCCCTCCTCTGAAGCCTTACAAAGGGCTATATAGGGCAAGCCAGAGGTGGGGGTGGGGTAGTGGGCATGAGTGCTGAGATGTTGCCTGGCTTGGAGGGGCAAATGCAGCAAGCAACTTCATATGAGCACAAGGACATTCTTTCTACACCCAGCTCCACACCAAAGTGCCTTCTGTGGTGTTTGTAGCTAAAAATGGTGACATATTATGAAAAGGTGCCCACAGTGGGAACACCTGGAGAATTTGGGAAGTATTTGTGGGTAGAGTAATTACCTCTACTACCTTTAAAGCTTATTCCTGACGTTAGGAGGTGTTTAGTATTGCCTGCATACTTACTTTCCACGGAGTCCCTTCAGTGAACTAAGGGAGTATGTGCCTGCTCACCTGCTTCTGAAGACTCTTTCATAGGTATAGCTGTGATGATTGTAGCTGTGGTCCAGAACCTATCACCAACGTTGTAGACATGGTTCCCAAAGTGTGGTTTTTCCACCACCTGTATTGGAATCTTATTTAATCCTTAGCACTGAGGAGGGTGGGAAGGAACAGAGGAAAGGAGACAAGGAGGAAGGGAAGGAAAAAGAATGTTTGTATAACGTTTTTTTGGTTTAATACATGTAGGTATGCTGGTTGAAATAATAAAAAATATTTCTTACTTAAAAAGTTGTGGTCAAAAGTCTAAATGCCATAGATTAAGATAATTATAATACGTATCAATATCAGAATCTCTTGTTGTCTAAGAATGAAGTCATAGTAGCTGAATTTCTATTGTATGAAAAAAACTCAGGTTTTTATTTTATTTTTCAGTCTGCCTTATAAAAATTCCCAGTTTTAAAAATGTACTTTATTGAACAAGCCTAGTTTAAGCTTGTGACTATAGATAATATAGTAGCATAAAAGTTGAACTGACAGTCTGGCTGGAATTAAGTTGCCCTTACTCTAAATTCAGCCTTTTTTACTGAGGAAACTGGCTTGGTTTGAGTTTTATTGGCTTCTTACCAGCACTGTACAGGAATTTTCCAGTATTTCATTACTGTGTACCTACAGAACCTAGCTAGAGCAAGTTCTTAGGCTTTACCTCCACAGCTAAGAAAGCTGAGCCTTTGAAAATCCTTTTTGTAAACTTTCTCTTCAGGCTGCCAGGCTTTCCACGTAGGGGCTGCTTGTTCACTTTGTTTATGAACTTAAACTTTCTACAAGTCACATGTCTCTGAGTTGTGTCAAGATCAACTTTCTATTTAACATTTGGCGTGGGATTTCACTGTAACAGGATACAGGCTGTGGCTGCATCTTTTGAGCCTCTGAATTTTTACTCTACCCCAAATGAAAAGGTAGGATATTATAACATAACTGAAAGCTCCATAACTGTGGGATGCAAATGAGTTTAACATATGCCATCAGATATTCATGGCTGTCCATTTAATTCTGTGTTAAAACATTGACTATTTCTTACAACCATTCAAAAAGTGTAGGCAGTTCAAAGTGTCATCTCTATGGCTTCCTCTGTGGACTTCTTCAATTCAGTGATTTAAAGGGTTGTATTTGAATATTTAAAAATATTATCACAAGCTTCTGGGCTTGTACAATGTAACTTAAGCAGCAACTAGTGTTCCCCTTGAGTGTATGGCACTGTCCACATCTCCCCTTCATAAGGACACAAGGGATATTGGGCTAGGAGTCTGCCCTAGTGATCTTGTCTTAGTATCTGCAGTGATCCTATTTCCAAATAAAGTTCATTCTATGATAATATGGCTTAGAACTTCCCTATACTCACTCTTGGGGTGGGGGAATAGTTTAACTTATGCCCTCACTATTTCCTGGCCTTCTGATGGTGAAGAGAAAAAAAGAGCTAGCCTTGCAATCGGCTTCCTTGAGTCTTTTCCCTGAAACATTTGGTCACTTCTTGGACTTGGTAGGTTAGTGGCTTTCATGGCCTTGGAAATTGACAGGGACATACAAAATCAGTGTTCTGTGGCAGAACATAACCAGTATCAGGTGTTACTATAGCCAGTTAGGAAACTGGTCTCTAGTAGTGAAGCAAGAAGATTAAGAGAGTTGATTAGAGCTCGAATCAGGGAAGTAACTCAGTCTTTACTTCAGGGCTACCTTAACCTAATTAGTCAGGTAACTGATTCACTCGCCTTGGTGTGCTGTTACAGTTTTCAAATAGAACTAAATTATTCAGAACTAAGTTACTGTCTCACTTGATTCTACAACTAATCCGGAAGAGGCATCTTACACATCTAGACTTAGGACAAATTCCCACAGCTCACAGCCTGAAGTCTAGGACCTGGTCTCAGTCTCTGGAGTTTTATTGTTCAGTTCCCTTCTGGGACTGGTGTCTTTGCAAGATATGTACATGGGGGCTGGGAAGGTGGCTCAGTGGTAGAGCATTTGCCTTGCATGCTCAAGGCCCTGGGTTCGATTCCTCAGTACCACATAAGCAAAAAGAAAAAAGCCGGAAGTGGGCGCTGTGGCTCAAGTGGTAGAGCGCTAGCCTTGAGCTGAAGAGCTGAGGGACAGCACCCAGGCCCAGAGTTCAGGCCCCACGACAGGACCCAAAAAAAAAAAAAAAGATATGTACATGGGACAGCAATGAGACCTACAAGCCTTCAGAAAAGACAGGAGGTGAGGTTTGGATCTGAGGCCTACTAGGATTTACAAAATCAAATATTTCTTGTTCTCTTTGAAAATTGTCATTAATATAATCTGAAAAGCTTGTCATGCCTATCAGAAGAAGCTGGCGACAGGTGCACAGCAAATCAGTCTAAGAATAACAATAAAGGTGTTCTTAAAAAAATTCAGGAAGGAAGGCATAGCAACTTAATAATTACTGTTGAAACAGTCACAGCAATGCTGAAGTGTCTCCATAATTTAATCTAACTTAATATGAACTGCCTTCTCCCTTGTGGCAATACATAAATTAATTAATAGCAGGTTGGATTTGGGGCTCTGTCTTTATAGTTAGGCCATTATTAACTTGCTTCTGCCTTCCTTCCTTGCCTGATTCTCTTAATAGAGTCCTAGCAATGAGGGATGATTCTGGCTCCTTTTTCCATTAATGACTTCTGTCAGCATCAGAATTCTGAAAACATAGGTTGACCCTGTTGTTTTGTGCCTGTGGCAACACAGTCTATCATGGTGCGAGTGCATGGTAGGAGATACCTTTTCACCTCACGGGCAGCTGAAAATTAAAGGGAAAGAGGCTGAGGCCTCAGTATTTCTTCAAGGGCTCACCACCAGTGACCTCACTTCCTTCCAATAGGATTCACCTACCAAAATGCACCACCTCCCAATAGCACCATGGTCTGGGCACCAAGCTGTGAGGACATGGGCCCTTGATGGACATTCAGGATCCAAACAGTTAAAAGAGGTAATATGTGGAAAGTTCTTAGAAAAGAGTCAAATAATAAGTTACAAATAAATGTGTAAAATGGATGGTAGAATCCCCTCGGGCTCTTGGTGAGTCTTCATTCCAACATACTGAAAAAATATTTTCTTGCTTGTGGCCAAGATACTACCACCTACCAAGTAAACTCAAGGGATTCAGGTTGGAGGAGGAACACATGGAGGAACCAATAGAGAAACATCTCAAGGTTCTAGCTACACTTCAGACACCGCTCATGCAGAGGCGATTGAGAAAAGGCTTCAGTGGAAAGGTGTAGGCACTTGTTAGGAAAGCGTTGTCACCTGGGAATGGGCTATGCACAGTCAAGAGCTCCCCATTAGTGGGCAAGAAAACTCAGTGTCTGTTACAACTATTTGTCAGGAGACTGGAAGTGCACTAGGGAAGGGTGTTCTGGTTCACTGCAGATTACTTTTCCCAAAAGATCTTAGCCATCTTGTTGGGAATGCCACAGGCTTGTGAAGGGTAATGGGCAGTAGGAGAAAAGTCCTGCTTCAGAGAAGCTGGGTTGCAGCCATCAGTTAACTCCTAGCCTCCAGCCCCAGCCTTCCTCTTACTTGACATACAGCTCCAAGTTCAGCATTCTAAGACAAATTGAATTGTTTCTGGCTTCAACTCATTTATGTATTGCTCCCTACCACATCCATGAAGCTATACTGTGCAGTGGTTCACTGAGGGCTGGGACCTTGGAGTGGGATGTTCTGAGTCTCAAGCCCAGCCTCCCCCCACCCCTCCCACCACTGAGCAACTTTATGTTTGTCACTACCTTTCCAAGCATCAGGAAGCCTGATTTGTGGGGTGCTGGTAAGTGTCTTTTTGTACAGTTCTGGCATGCGATAAGCACTTAACATTAGCAGTTGCTATTTTCTGGCCCTCTGTCTTAACCCTGCAGACTTCCTGTCCTCAAGCCCTCTACTTACCTGCTCATCATCCTGTGCCAGCTCCCATGTGGCTTCTCAGGGAATCTTTCCTGTATTCCTTCTGTCTTTCTCATGTTAGGATTAATCTATACACATCTCCTGAGCCCTAGCAATCACTACTTAAGTCAGTATTTTTATTGCTATTTCTATTGTTCTTTTTCCCTAACCCAAATCAGACTTCTTGAGAATGTGGACTTTGTTATTTATTTATCTCCAAAATTCTAGCATGATTTGAAGGGTGAGCATACAGCAAGTGCTCAGTAAACATGGGTGTGTTTGAGCTATGCCATGCACCTTAATCCAGCCCCAATTCAACTAAGGTATGGTTTCTGCTAAATTCTAATTCTATGCTGATTCTAGACTCATCCTTGCTGTGGCAGGGTCATAGGCCATGTCCCTGTTTGGAGCCAGGTGGTTTCTATCTTGTCCTGGAGGGGAGGTTGACTTCCTATTTAAGAGATCACAAAAGCAGGAAGAAGTTTGATGTGGTAGATGAGGGTTTGGGGTTAGAAAAATGGTTTGAGTTCCAAGGCTGCTAGTTATCTTTCACTGTTAATACCTCAAACAAGTAACCTAAACTCTCTGTGTTCCAATTCTTCCATCTGGAAAATAGGGAAGAAATTCATTCTTTCTGGAGTTATAAAGGTTATAGGAGATCATGTGCACAAAATGCTCAGCACAACACCTGATGCAAAGTGAGCATCCAGGAATTAGGACCTGCTATAATTAATCACCTTCAGTGCTGTTTTTGGTTTCGTTAGCTGCATTGTAGACTGCAATACTATTCATACATTTAGGAAGTATGAGATTTTCTTTTTCTGGAGGTAAAAACAGGGAGAATGGAAAAAGTATTTGTACAGTTGCCAATCTCAGCAGCTTGCAGAAACTTCATACAGAGTTATATAAAATGAGAACCAGTACAATAGCACAAAATGTTAATACAGGAAGAGGGCTAGAGATGAGTTGGGTGATAATCTCTCCTACCTAGATACATAGATATGAATGGTTTTACGCTGGTGCCACCTACTTAGTCAGAATACCACCAACTTGTTTATCTGGGTTTTGTTCTTAGTGTTGCTGTAAATGTCACTTTACCTTACTCTGAAATGAGTTTTTAAGAGTCATTTTATAGTTCATGTTCTTTGCCATTCATCAGACTTTAAAAGTAATTGCTTCTTTTGAAGCTGTCTTTTGCCCTTGAAAACATCTCCTCCCTATTCTTGCAAAACAATGCCTCAAAATACCATCCCCAGATGTCTATGTGTGGAGGGGGTGCTTATCAGATAAGATTTTGGCAGAAAGTTCCAAGTAAAGTTATTTTGCTATAAACCCAGGCCAGTTCTTATTAAAATAGCCGAAGAACATGTGGTTGTGAACATGTGATGCTTGCTATTTGCTCTTATTAGCAATTAGCTGACATAAGAACAATTGTAGAACTTGTAAAACTTGTATCATGCAGCAATTCCTTCATGTTAAACAATCTTTTTTTTCCTGCAGGGTGAACGCTCTTACAACTGCCTTTTAGTTCTGTGGTTAGGTTTGTATCCTGTTGAAAAGAAACTACCTTAAAGTTTAAGGGATGGAATATAACTTTTGAGAGTAGACTTTTCCAAATTTGAATTTTCAGATTTGGCTTGCATTCAGACCTGTATCTCTGAGTGTATGCAGTGTAACATATGTGTGTTTATGCTTCAAGTACTCCATAATTCTCAACAGTAGTTTAAAATGTTACTATATAAGGAGAATGTTGCCTCTTCCAAGTTACAGGATAATTCATAGCTTGAGTCACTTAAAAAATAGTGGGAGTATCATTTGCACATTCATTTAAAGTTTATTGAGTACTTGAATTTATAAAGCCCAGTGCAAGGCATTTAGGAAATTGGAGTAATCTCAGACATGAATCCAACCCCCCAAGTAATTTACAATCCAAGAGAGAAAATACATACATACATATATATATATATATATATATATATATATACATATACACACACATGTAGTATGGTATATATATCATATATACATATATGTATTAGATATACTATTATATGTAATCATAATGCAAATAACAGTATAATAAAGGATTGAACAACCAGGTATTAATGGTTCATGCCTTTAATCTTTACTTGAGAGGCTGAGATTAGGAGGGTAGTGGTTTGAGGCCAGCTCAGGTAGAAAAGTTTGCATGACCCCTTCTGAATTGAGAGCTAAACCTGACAGGATAGCATGCTTTATTATCTTAGCTATGACAAGAAGCCAAACAGACAGATCACATCCAGGCATGCAAATGAACAGAAGGGAGACCTTAATTTATTAATAAAAACCAACCAAACAAAAATAACCAACAAGAACTGCGCAGATGGCTCAGTGGTAGAGTGCTTGCCTTGCATGCATGAGGCCCTGGGTTCGATTCCTCAGCATCACATAAGCAGAAAAAGCCGGAAGTGGCTCTGTGGCTCAAGTGATAGAGCACTAGCCTTGAGCTGAAGATCTGAGGGACAGTGCCCAGGCCCAGAGTTCAGGCCTCATGACTTAAGAAAAAAAGAGCTGGAGGTGTAGCTCACTGCCTAACAAGCATGGGGCCCTGAGTTCAAATGTCAGTACTGACAAAAGATTTTTTTTTAAGGATTGAACCATGTACCATAGACTTTTCAAAACATGTATTCACATTTCCAACCTACCATAAAACGTGTATAGGTTTGTTTTTTAGATAACTAAAATGAGCTCATTTTGGTGATTAAAAAAAAAGGGGAGGGCTGGGAAGGTGGCTCAGTGGTAGAGCGCTTGCCTTGCAAGCATGAGGCCCTGAGTTCGATTCCTCAGCACCACATAAGCAAAAAGAAAAAAAGCCAGAAGTGGCGCTGTGGCTCAAGTGGTAGAGCGCTAGCCTTGAGCTGAAGAGCTGAGGGACAGTGTCCAGGCCCAGAGTTCAGGCTCCACGACCGGAAAAAATTAAAATTAAAATTAAAATTAAAAAAAGGGGAAAAAGTCACTTAGATTGGATTCTCCTTGATACTCCTCAGGAACTAGGTTCCTATTTTATTTAATGAAAAATAAAAATGTTGATAAATTTAATGATAAAGACAAAAGTTGGATATTAGAACCATAAATACTTAGAGATTTTTATTGGCTGTGCTTTTGGTGCTGATTGTAATAGAGAAGTCACTAAGCTTAGAAAGAGGTAATGTTCTGCCTGGTGGTTCATATTCTTTTTTTGAACAACAAAAAAACTCTCCATGGAGAGCTCAGGACTCACCAGATATAGAGGGTAGACAGCAGCAATGAGGAGTCTGAACCCTGCTTCCCTGACCTTTGGATTTTTATTGTGGAAGATATATGATGTACAGGTAACTTTAATGGATGACATTACTGTTTCTGATGGGTCTTTTAAGTGTTAAGAAAGAAGCAAAATAGGTAATGAGATCTATAGACACAGGCACAACATAGTTGAAGGTCAAAGAAGGCCCATATGAAGAAGTGAAATTTATTCTGAGAGCAGAGAGATATGAGGAATTCTAGAAGACCACTGTTCTTAGCAGAGGAAACAGCAGGCAAAATCATTCAAGTAAAGAAGAGTTAGGCTGCTGGAGGAGCATAGGCAGACCTGACTGTCAAGTTGAAGCACAACTCTCAGACTGATATTAGATTGAATTCTGGATCCTAAAAGCATACAGGTACTAAGAAGACAGAGCAGGAAAAGAAATTTTGTTTTCCTCTGGGTACTCCTGACATATTTTGAAAAGTAAACACAGATTGTATCATTATATCTCTTTATACCCCCTTATTTAGGCAGCAGAAATACTTAGGATTTTTTTTCTCACTCCTTTGTGGTGCAGCTTCACTGTCATATCCCTGGACTAGTCTATTTTGTAAATTTTGTTTACTTCCCCCCCCCTTTTAATCATTCTCAATTCAAACTCTTCATTCCTAAAAGGTAGCCATTAAAACTGGTGGTTGCAAAGTAAAACTAATTCACAGGGTGAATAACGGATGATCTGGTTCTCATCGAAAATGATTTGTATTTTAAGAGCACTATTTGTTGAGCCAAATGAATATTTAATGAATAAGGTGGTAAAATAATACAATAAATCATTTGAGTGGTTAGGGAAGGGAAGAGCTAACCATGCTCGCTTGGTAGCTTGCCTCTGTGGTCAAAGCAATGTCTGTGTCCTTTCTTCCAGTCACAGGTTCCCTCAAAAACCCAACTCTTCTGTTGTTACTGCCACAACTACAAGGAGTTATTTCATAGTTGGGGCATTGGTAGGGAATGAGATGGGAGACAGTGGTGGCCTCCAAATGTATCAATTGTTCATAAAGTGGATGCCTATAAAGTTTAACTATATTTGGGTATTTGGGAAATTTCACCTGCGGTTAGAGGATTTAAAAATGATTACAGTGCTCTTTCTTCCATGTCTATGTGTAATTCCACTGTTTATGTATGTGGATGCTGGGTGATTCTGAATAGTGGTAATGATGAAGGGTCATTGCTGCACAGATCATTCTGTGCTCCTAATTAAAATTAGAGTTGGAAATTGGTTCCTTATGTGTAGCTCCACTTGCCTTTTCACTAATTTCACTTTATAACTTGTAGTTAATCCTCTCTTTGCCACCCTTAACAAACCTTTCCTGTCCTTGAAGTTGACTCCTTTGAAATCCTTATGAACAGTCCTGTTTTCCCCTAAGCTATAGGTATTCTGATACTTTGTTCCCACAAGTCTTTAAGCTTCTAAGCAAAACTGTCTTTGTTTCCTTTCTCCAGTTGCACTTTTAATGAGTTCTGGTTCTGGAACCTGACTTGATTTCATGTTGCAGTCAATATAAATTAGCTGAGCCTTGCCTCCTCCTCCCTAATGAATTCATTGCTAACTGTCCTTTTAGCAAAGATCACCACATACTACTTACCCTAATTAGTATTCCCAAATGCTAATCAAGTAACTGATAACTCATGTTTTCCAAATCTGCACATTCCATTTCATCAGCTATAGTAGGAAAATGACATACAATATTATTCTTTGTAGGCTTCCAAGTAAGAAATGTTTTAGCCAAGAAACTTCTGATCATAGAGACTGTGTGATCAAAGAGCTGTTTTGGTAACCAATACTTCTATGTGATTAGTCTCTGTCCCATGTGTTCCAGATTTGATAGCTTAATACAATCAATTGGAAGACTTATATATTGATGTTTTTCTGTTCCATCCAATGTCAAGATCACATCTAACAGTACATTGAAGCCTGTTCTGTTGTCTTTCCTACAGCAAAGGAAAACTTTTCAGAATACCATTGCAAAGTGATGATAGCTATTTTCCAACCCAGAGGTTGGAAGATCAGGCAACTGAACTCTATGGAATAGGCCCTGAAGCATTGTGGTAGTATCAAGAAATGCTTTTTCGGTTATTTGTTGAATGAATCAAAGAATGTCATGTGTAGAACTTTGTCATATGTTCAAAGACTAGATTGTAGCAGCTGAATATGTGTTTTGCTGTTGCACACAGAAAAGGAAGAAGAGTTGGTACGTGTGATCGTGAAGGTATTTTTTAAGGTTATAATTATCCAGTGCATACTGTGGAGAGTAGGGTGTGGTAAAATAAGTGTTTTGAGAAGGATGGTGATCTTTTGTTTCCCCAAACTTAAGATTCATTGTATATGCCCAAGTTGACTCCTTTAAGGTGTTTCTGCTGAAATGATGTACAGCATTTAAATGTCTCTATGAGTACATATATACATATATATATATTTGTATGTATGTATAACACTGGTATCCAGCTCAGTCATATTGTACTGAAGGTTGGAAGTTTTTGGCATTCAGAATAATTTGAGCAGGAAACTACTGTGACAGGTTGAGGGTCCAGCAAATATTTTATATAATTTGAAATTTAAAACTTAACCAAACTCTTAACCAGAATGTAATCAGAGTTATGGAGTGTTTGTATGTAAAAAGCTCAACAGGCAAGTGTGATACTGAGATTAGTTTGGGACCATGCCCTGTCACTTTCGGTGAATTGTCATTCACACAGAATTGACACTTGACTATTCCTACTAGTGAAGGAACTGATAATGTGGGTCAAATTCAGTTGTAAAACAGTTCACAGGCCAGACAATAAATGGTACTTTATTCTTTGGCAAGCAGTACATAAATAATACATACATACATTTAGTATTCGATCCATTCTTTTGCATTCACGAAATTGAGGGATATGATGGTAGGCGGATGAAGGAGTGGTAAGTGAGTTCTCTTTATAGAGTGAGATACCAGCTAAACTCCTGATAACATTGTATATTGCTTTAGAGCATTCCTGGGACTTTATGTCCTACCACATTTGGCCCTTAGGAAATTATTAGTAAATAAACAATGTTTTATTTATTTGCATCTTCATTTTCCAGATGAAGGAACTGGAACTTAGAAGAATTAAGCAACTTGCTTCTGTTCTCATAATGGCAACGTGTTGAGAGCACTGCAAGGTTTCCCATATAGTCTTGCTGGGGAGGGTGGATGTGGGTAGACACCCAAACACACATTCTTTGGGCCTCATTTGTAAATGTACAAGAATTCAGCTCTCAGTTCTCATGGGTGTATTCTATGAAATACACTTTATTAGTATTTTTGTTTTACCACATTCTGGCTGAAAGAATTAGTTTATAAACTTTCAGGGTATGTTAAAAAAAGTTTCATTCCAATGCTCTTTTGGTTCCCTTTGGATTGAATTAAAAATCCCTTAATCTAGTAAATTTTATTAATGTGAATACTAGTATAATGTATACATGTTTATAGAGGACTCAAGTAATGAGTATGCATTCACTAAAATGAGCCAATGAAATAGCAAAAGTTAGTAACATGGTGCAGTGGGGAGGATTGGCGGGGGAGGCTGGGAAGGGATGTGAAGGGTAAACAAAGGAGGAGGCTGCAATGCTTAATAAGAAATCTACTCATTATCTTGCCCATGTAATTGTAACCCCTCTATACAGTATGTTCACAAAAAATTAAAATTAAAAAAAGTTAGTAACAAACTGCATCATGCTAAATTATTTTAATATATGCAATAAGATTTTTAGCAGACTCAAACAAATGACACAAATATTTGTACTTAATATACTGGCCACATTAATGAAATTTTAATTCCTGATTTTTTTTTTTGTACTTGGGTCTGTACTCAAGTCTTAACACTTGTATGGTTTGTGCTTTACATCTTGAGCCAGGCCTCCAGTCTGGAACTTTACTAGTTACTTGGAGATAGAATCTCTCAGACTTTTCTGACAGGTTGATTTCAAGTCATGACCCTTAAGCCATGATAAGAAGGTCTCAGCCTCCTGAGTAGTTGAATTACAGAAGTGAGCCATCTGAGTCTGGCTAGGACTATGGTTTGAACTCAGAGCCTCATGCTTGCGTGGCAGGAACTCTCCACTTAGGTTACATACACCCCAGGCCTTCTTGGTTTTAGTTATTTTTCAGATAGGGTCTTTATTCTTGCCCATAGCTAGCCTCAGATTGTTTTCCATCCACTTATGTTTACAGTCCTGCCACCATGCCCAAATTGCACCATCTGTACCCAGCAAATACTCGTAATAATGTCTGGTTTAACTATCTTCCCTGGATGTGTTTGAAGACTATTTACAAAGTATTCCATACGAATATGACCGCCTTCCATCCATCCCTAGAGAGTTCCTGCTCTTTAGGATGGAGCCTGGCCACTGTGGAAACAAAAAGGGTCATAGAAGAAGGCCTGTTAGAATACAGATCTTTCTCTAAAAACTTCTTTTAGATGACTACCTCAAACCTGAGTTTGCTAAAAAAAAAAATCACTTTTTTAAAAAAAATTTCTCCCCTAACTGGAATAATCCATTATCTTAAGAAATCAGTACCTTGTATTCTAAACGGTTCCAATCTTTTGAAATAGTCAGGGAATTCATACAATGTGAATGTTTGAGTGTACACTATAATGCAGAAGGTATAGTCCAGCTTTCCTTGATTTCTTGTTGATTGAAATAATTTGCAGCAAGATGGTCTAAGTATAAACAGTTAAGTACAGACTCGGAGACATACCATCTTGCAGAGTTGGCTGAGAATGGCAACTCTCAAATATAGCAGAAGCACCTGGAGGGCTTGTTAAAACACAGATTACTAGGTCTTTTGCCAGATTTCTAATTCACTAAGGCTGCAGGCAGGCCTTGTGAATATGTATTTCTAACAAGTCCCAGATATAGGGATCCCATTTTGAAAATCACTGGCCTATAAGAATCTATTTATTTGTTTGTTTATTTATTTATTATTTAGTCAGCTATGGGGCTTGAACTCTGGGCCTGGGTGCTGCCCCTCAGCTCAAGGCTAGTGCTCTGCCACTTGAGCCACAGTGCCACTTCTGGTTTTCTGGTGGTTTCCTGGAGATATCACAGACTTTCCTGCCCCAGCTGGCTTTGAACCGTGATCCTCAGATCTCTGCCTCCTTAGTAGCTAGGGTTACACACATGAATCACTGGCACCTGGCTGAGCATTTTTAACTCAAAACTTAAGAGAACCTCCTGGAAGTCTAATTAGATGCTACTCATAGAAGTTTTACCTTTTCTTAATAGAGCAGCAATCCAAGTTTTCTTTTTTTTTCTTTTTGTGCCAGACATGGGGCTTGAACTCACAGCCTGGTCACTGTCCCTGAGCTTCTTTTATTCAAAGTTAGTGCTCTACCACTTGAGCCACAGCTCCACTTCCAGCTTTTTTTTTCCTTTTGTAGTTGGGTGGAGATAAGAGACTCACCAACTTTTCTGCTTGGTTTGGCTTCAAACCACAATCCTCACATCTCAGCCTCCCAAGTAGCTAGGATTATGGGTATGAGTCCTGTTGTCTGGCTTATGGTTTCTTTCTTTTGGATATTTCCACCTTGATAAAATTAAATTCTGGTGTACATTTTGATGAAATTAAACCTTGGAGCTATTTTTTAAAACCTCAGGATAAATGAAACTGCAGGTGTTTCTTAGTGTTTTTCACTAAGAAGTTAAGGGTTTTGTGAGGCTAGTGAGATATTTGTCTGCAGAGAGTCCTGAATCACAGGGCTTAAATGACATGCTTAGGGAGAAGACGGTGTCCATTTGCCAAGGTTAGTAACAAAAGTTAGCAACAAACTGCATCATGCTAAATTATTTTAATATAAGCAATAAGATTTTCAGCAGACTCACATAAATGACACAAATATTTGTATTCAATATACTAGCCACATTAATGAGATTTTAATACCTGATTTTTGTGGTACTTGGGCCTGCATTCAGAACTGAGAACTTACGGCCTGATATACAGCTGTGAATTCTTCATTCTATACAAGCTTTAGAATTTTCTGGGTTTACTGGCCACTTCCTGTGATACCTTACAGTTTTAATTTAGTGTCATGAACAATCTGTTTATTAATTTTCTCAACCTTTGGAAGATCATAGGCAGAGGGTTTTGGTCAGAAAAGCTTACCTACCTCCTTCAGGAGAGATCAGTTCAAGAATACACTTTCCAACTGGCTTGTAAGCTTTTTAGGGGCTTTGACTTAGAGAGGAAAGGATCTTCAAAGTGCAAGTGTTTTGACCCCTCTTCTTTCTTCTCTCCTATGGCAACCTTTTGCTCATCCTGTAGTCCTGCAGTATACACCTAAGATGGCTGTGGATCTCCACTGTATTGTCCCTGAAGTACCTCAAGCAGGGGCATTCAAGTGTGATCTTGTTGAAGTGTTCTAGAAACTAATCTCAAAGTCACTCCTTTCACTCCTCTTCTTCCTCATCCTGGGCTCCTCTAGCCTCTGTGTTAGTATAGGCTTTCTTGTCTTGAGGTGTAACTTGTTCCCCCGCCAACCCCAGGAATCTATGCCAGGTTTCCTCTACATTTATGTCTATCTGGAAGGTACCCTACCCACTCTTCTGTCTTCCTTAGCTGTTTTTTTTTCCTTCCTAACACATCACCTAAATGTTACTATTTGTCTGTGTACCTTTCACTCCTGTTCAGGAAGAGGGATGAGAATAGGGACTGTTCCTGCTCACTTAAGTGTCCTAGCACCTAGACCATTACCTGGCAAATAGTAAGTGTGCAATATATATTTGTTGCATGAATGAGTGGAAGTGTGGCAACCACACTGCTTTTTATTAAGGAAGATTTGGACATTATAGTGGTCATGCGTGAACTACCTCTATTACTGAGCCTAGATCCTAGCCATTCACTGTTCAAAAAGACCAATGACTTGAGGACAAATTGTTGGTATAAGAAAAAAATATTTAGAGAGCTAAAAAACTAAAGAGGAAGGGAGTTTATATCCAACAAAGAACTTTTTAGAGTGTTCAGGTATGTGAAAGGCTTTATAAGGAGGCAGGGTAGAGAAAGAATGTTTGGAAACTCCTATCTTCAGCCTTGAATAAGAGTGAAGGAGATTAAGTTTAGGTTAACCTTGTATTATGGTTCTGGAAAAAATATTGCTTAAATGATTAATATGTCTTCATGCAGAGTTGAACAAAAATCTGACCCAAAGGTTAAGGCAGCAAAGATTGATTCGATACGCCAAACTTGGGCATCCTGTTTTAGTCACCCATTGAACATCTGAAAGTCTACATACAGTCAGTGCTTTCAGTAGAAATGGCCTTCAAGTCACTGAAAAGTAAGTAACCTAGGCAACTATTATCATCAGAACCCACATGTCTGAGGTGTTATCTACAGCAAAGTGAGAGAAACTAATTATCTATTGCTTCAGCTGTGTGACCTCCACAATTATTATTATTTTCCTCAGATACTCCCAGCCTTTATCTTCTTGGGGATTAGAATATAGCTGAAGACTATTTGCTAGACTTGAAAGGAATTAAACTGCTTGGTTCCCCCTCTGATGGAGTTACCTGGAGGTCGGGTACTACCAGCAAAATCACACTGAGAGTAACCTCCGTCGTGGTATTATTAGATTGATTGCAAAGGTGAAAGCCCCATTCATTTGTCCTGTAGCACTAGTGAGAAGTCAGTAAGGTTCAGCTATATCGTTTGGTTCACCAACTCTAATGCTTGCCCTGAAATGAGGACAGTTAAAGAATGATGACAGACAAGACTAGGCAGCTTGATATTGAGGATATTCCAAAAGAATATCCTCAACTCTGGGGCTGTGAACACCAGAAATGATGTTAATCAGGGGATTTTTTTTTGTATCAGCATTGTCAACATTTACATTCACTTTACACATTGGATTTGCATCTGAAAAGATCAACTATAATCAACATTTAAAGGATAACACTCAAATTTGCATCTGATTGAACAGACATATTAAGTAATTTTAGCCTGGCTGTTGCTAAGAAACCAATTAATAATGCTCCACATTTCATTAAAAACTGGGTTCTATCTTTGCTTTCATTTAACTTCACAATTCAGCTGCTTGTGCTGTACTTTTTCTCACTCAGTAAATTGTGACAGATAAATTATCGTTTTACTAAATGTATTTCTGTGATTACAATTGTTAGTCATATCTGTCAATACAACTTCAAAGTCTCTCTTTTTTCAGTGCTTTAAGATAGAAAATGGATTTTTTTCCTTTATAGCTTATGTGGACCTAAATTACATTTTTGTGAAGGCCTTCCAAATTGTAGGTTTGCAAAAAAAGAATTTAAAGCAATCTTCCATGATCCATAATTGCCCCATCTCAGTATAGTTACTAATAATTAGAATATTAGGCACTATTCAAAAAGTGATAGACAGCTGATTAAGCATTCAGCTGCATTTTATTTCTCTTGGCCTTTGCATGGTTTGTAGACTAGACTGGGTTCTGTCCTTTATGCAATTAAAATTTTTATGACTTTATTTTACATAATCAGCTCTTGCTCTTTGCAAGAGAAAAAATAATTTTTAGACAACTGGGCAGTTGCATTTAATAAGAATAGTATAATTCAGTTTAGCATTTAATAGTATTGATCTGGCTGAAATAACCCTTAAAAGCAAAATCAGTTCCTACTTGCATCTGTTCCACAGCATTTCAATCACTTTGAGTGTCGCATACAAATGCATCTGGGTCTTCAACTAAGTGAACATGCTAATCTCACTCATGTTTAAGGGCTTTAAATAGAACCTGGTTTTTGTACTTTATGGTTTATAGCTTTGGTCTTTTGGTTCTGAAGATAAAAGTACAAGTAACAAAGAATTTGGAAGCCAATATTTCTGGTATAAGATTCTAGCGCAGGCCGATGTGTACTCTGTACCTCAATGTCCTTATTTATCAAATAAAGAAATAACTGTACTAAGGAGCCACCCACATCTAGGGATTTTCTTTCCCCTCAAGAACAAACAGCTGGGGCTGGGAAGGTGGCTCAGTGGTAGAGCGCTTGCCTTTCATGCTCGAGGCTCTGGGTTCGATTCCTCAGCACGACGTAAGCAAAAAGAAAAAAGCCGGAAGTGGTGCTGTGGTTCAAGTCGTAGTGCTAGCCTTGAGCTGAAGAGCGGAGGGGCAGTGCCCAGGCCCAGAGTTCAGGCCCCACGACTGGACCCCCCCCCAAAAAAAAGAACAAACAGCTTTGGGGTTGCCTTAGTCTGCTAGGGCTTTCCTCACAAGTATCTCTGATTGCTTGGTTTAAACAATCAAAACTGACTGTCTTCAGATGCAGGCAGTGTTAGTGTCCTCTGAGCCCTATCTCCGTGGCTTCTCACTGCATTCTCATAGGGTCTGGCCTTTGTACATGCACAAATCTGAGGTCTTTCTGAATCCTAGTCTTTTCTAGCTACAAATCAGGTTGAATTAGGGACCACAATAATAGTCTTATTGTCATCCAATTTCTTAAGGTCCATCTCTAAATAGATTTATATTATTTGGAGGTACTATACAGGACCGAAACAAATTGAATTCTTGGAGAGCACAATCAGACCATAACAGGCATATCACACATTGTTGACTCCAGTTCACTCTGTTTGGTTTTTACTCAGCAGGCAAAACAACTGAAACATCACCTGGGAAAGAGATAAATGTGGTTATTCAGTTATGACTTTTCTAGTTGGGTCAGAGTTGATCATAAGCACTTGATACTATGTTCCCCAATTTTTGGTTATTATTTCGATCTTTCTGGACATGTTAAGGTCATCCTTTCCTGACCTTAGTAATGCATGAGGGCCATCAAACTTGGGATCTTTATTTTTTAAAGATTTTTATTTCTTTTAGATACTTATTTTTAGAATCGATCATTTCTAGATGTGGATATATAAGATACAGTTGGTAAGGATAACTGCCAAATTTCTCTTTTGAGATGAACTTTCAAAATGTGTTTGGCTCTGATGTACCTGTCAGAAGTGAGGCTTTGGAGCCAGTATACAAATGGACAACATGAATAGTTACATAAAACTATAGAAAAAGTCCATCATTTGTTCCTTGAATAACTTCTGGAGTGCCTACTCTGTGCTATTGGTCTAATCACTTTATGGCCTCACCATCCAAGAGAAAAATAAACCCTATCAAACAATATGTTCTATTGTGTGGCATGTAGAAAAACTTTTTAGTGCTAAGGAAGAATAATAGTGGAGGCCAGAAGAGGTGGTAGTAAGATAGGAGCCACTAAGGTGGTGATGCTAGGGGTGCTCATGAGTTGGAATATGGGCAGGGGGGTTTCACAAGAGTTGAGTGCATGTGCCAAAATCTTGACACGCTAAAGAACTTAATATGAAAGGAGCTGAGAAAAGAACAGTCTGGTGAGGAGAGAATGAGGGCAGGTCTGGAGGGAGCTACAGCTGGAAGGTCTTCTGGGAAGACTCGAGCAGTTGGAAAGGCTTCCCAGTGAGTGACATCTTTGTTTTGTTTCGTTTTTGTTTTCTTCTGGTAGAGGATGGAGAAGGACATTTTTTGGCAGAGAGAATACTAGTAACTAGGTATGCTTAGGAAATGATGAAGAAATAATGAGAAGTTCATTGTGGCTGAAATATCACTGATGAAAGAACTCATAGTTCCAGGAGGAATTCTAGCCTACTTGTTTCCTAAGGTTTGCCACGTAGAGATACAGATGCTTACATCTACACAGGGGTTCATGACATAAAGCATGAGTGATAAACAAATGAATGCTGTTACTTCATAAGTGTTGCTTAAAGATTGACCTATCCTGAGCTGCAGTGGTGTGTGAGGGTTTTATCTCCAGCCTCACCGTTCCCCCAGCTGTTTCCTCCACCTCCTTTGTGCGTCTGAGGAGGAATCTCTAAATCCTGCTCCCTGACACAGTCTCATCCTAGTTGTTTGAACCAACACCAGATTGCAGCAGGAGTGTTCCTAAGGACTCTAGCCCTTGGATCAGCAGTTATTGTCACAGTAGCCAATGTCTGGTAAGCAGGGTTCATATATTTGCATAAGTTGCATTGTGGAGCAAGTTCCTACATAGCAGGCTGCTTGAATGAATGGAAGTTGTCCCATCCACAGGGGAAGAGAATCTGGACCTGGGTGTTGGGAGCACATTCTGGAACACTCTGGAAGCTGTGTACACCATGGAAGACCTCACCTACAATTTAGTCTGGGCTCAGGCATTCTTTATTTCTTCTCTTAACAAAGCTAAAGTCAGAAAAAGTTTTAAAATCAGAGCTTGGAGTGTTTCTGCCTCCCCTCGCTTCTAACAGTTTATTTAATTAAACAGAAATCATGCCACTTGCTCAAGGCTGCTGATAGATAGGGAGTCTCTATATTTCAAAGATTTTCACAAACACAAAGAATTTTTCTTTATACTAATGAGTTTTCTTTCCATATGAATATTAACACCAACCTATCCTATAAATCTGAAGCTACCTTGGGAGAGAAGGTTAGACAGTGTCCAAATGGAGGGGACTTCACTATGCCAAAAGACTACAACATCAAGGGTTGTGGAGAAAACAAATTTATTGTGAAGAACAGCTTCCTAAATGGTCTCTAGGGTATACCTGAAGAGTCTCTAATGTGATAAATTTGAGCCTCATAATCTTTTCCTACTAGTGTTAGCAGTTTATTGGACTCCACAGAAAATGGACTGATGCGAGATATCCTTATCTATATTGGCCACATGTGTACAGCTATCTATCTGTTAATTTTGTACTTTTGTCACCTCAAGCAAAGGATAAACCACCCTATCACTTCTAGGAGATTCAGGAAGCAATATTGATTGCCCAAGGTTTTTTGGGAGGCCTTGGCAGGAAGATCATGAGTTTGATGCCAGTCTAGGCAACACAGGGAGACACTGCCTGAAAAAAAGGGAAAGAACACCAGTTACCATTTCAGTGAGCATAAGAGGGTGGAGGAATGAAGATGTGGTCACCTATTTCCCCCTTTGAGCTTCAGGTGAATGGCAAGGAGGAAATGAATACAGAAATGTAGTTCCTGCTAAAAATTTAACATTGATCCATCATGATACAGCTCATAGCTCTGTCGATGTCATCTGGATTCTATCTACCACCCTGTTCGAATTATACTCTCATTAAGTTTTTTTTCTTTCTTTGTTCTTGTAGATTTTTAAAAATTGCATTTTCATTTTATCTTTTCCTGGGTACACCCACTACTTCTTTCAGGGAGTTGTGTACCTTCTTCCAGGGGCAGCTTAGCAGCCAGAGCAGGGGTGAGGGATGCCCTGAATTCCATGATGTGGGGAGTAACACGAGTAGGGCAGTCTGGCATCTGGACAGTGTATGGGCTTAGCATCTAGCTTGCTGGCACCACTGAGTTCTCAGACAACTGCATGAAGTGGGGGTTGGAGAGAGGGCAGCAGGTACAGCCAGACAAATCCACCACTTGGTTTGACTTTCCAGGCTTAAGCCTCATCTAGGCAGGATCTATGAGGAATTCATGGAACAGCTTGTGATCACAAACATGAATTCCAGAGGAAAGAAGAACTGCATACAACTGTTGACTCAGACACCTTTGCCTCAAGGGACAAAGGGAAGAATGTTTGCTAGTCTGCCATTCATAGTCTTATTTTCTTTTTAGCACCAGCTATTCTTACGCTCCCACAACTCAAATTCCTCAGGTAGGAATGTAGATGTAATATATTGATATGTATTGACACATATATTGATATGTAGGTTTGATATATTGATGGTCAGAGGTTTCCTTTGGTTCTGTAGTTATAGAATTCTAGGGAATGCAAAGGAGAGAACAAGAACTCTCTAATTGCAGCGTTTCATTAAACCCAAAAGCATAAAAATCAAAGAGAATCCATAGGTGCTTTGATAAATGCTATAAGACAAGGGATTGACAGCACCTACCCTGGGCTTGGTGTTGGGAGAATCTTTGCAGAAGCTAGAGGGTTTGGACACCATCTTCACCATGACTGAGTTTAGAGGGGACAGGAAAGGAGAAGTTATGAGTGGGAAAGTGAGGGAAGGTCAGGGATAGGGTAGACAATAAAAAGGCTACATCTGTCTTGCTCATTACTGGATCCAAAATATCATAAGGGCTTGTTAGGCATCATTGAATATGTAAATATACCAGAATAAAGCTGCTGATGTAAAGTGTGTAAAGATAATGCTCAAAATTGTATCAGGGATTACTAGAGTATGGGACAAGAAAAGAAAATACAGTTTAAAACAAAATTTAACAGGTTTTGTCTGTTCCATGGATTTATCTCCTAAAGACCTGGAAAAGTATCTAGCCCATACTAGGAATTTAGGAGATATATTTTGAACAAATGAAATTATTAGTGGTCTAATTTTAGTCTATTATATAAGCAATGGGTAACCATTGAAGATTTTTGAGGGAGTACCATTTAGGAAAAGAACACGTGGAATGGATTGTAAAAGGAGGAATGAAGAAACAGGAAAATAGGTAAGAGATGATGAGTTAGGCCCAGGAGCATGAGGAGGGCCCGAAACAGATGAGTGGTACTGGGAACAAAAGTGGGAGGACTAGATAGGAGTACTACATCAGAGAACTAAGTAAGAGGTCATCGGTTATAATAGGATGTCAAAAGAAGGATTAAGCGAGAAATTCCCAAATCTAAGATGTTAAGGAATCCAGGCAAGTCGGAAAATTATCATATTATTGTCCTGGATAGGGACAGCAAGCTAAGGCTCTGTTGGGAGGGAGGAGTATTGTGCACTAGTAGTTAGTTGTAGATACTTAACTGTGATACTTGAGTGAACTACTCCCACTAAGAACTAGCTTGAAGTCATAGTTGGGCCGGAGAGCAGTTTTCTGAACAATTTCCTGCAGGTGGTCTTTAGAAGCAGCTTCCTAGAGGGTGGGAGTGGGCCAGGAACAGTGGCCGCAGTATATGTAGCATGGCTATGGTCTCTTGGTTCACAGGGCCTTTGGCCTTCTGCTCCATTTCTGTTTCTTTGAGAAACCTCACAGATGTCTTGGAAGCTATTCTTTATTTGTTTGGGAGCATCTACCTGGAATTCTCCTGCTCTTCTCCCACATTTCCATTATTTCCTATATGGGGTCACTGTGTTGTTACTGTTACTTAGCTGATAGTAGTATACCCTACTGTGTATCCTTCATGTATGACTACTGTAGGAACTGATCCTGGAGGTTATACTGCTCTTGACTTTGTGTGTGTGTGCGCGCGTGTATGTATGTAAATCCCTCTTATAACCTGATCTATTATAACTCATTTTATAACCTTAAATGACAGGGTAACATGTAGAATATGGATTGAATAAAATGAAGAAAGACAAGATAGAAGATAAGAATTAGTATTGAAATGCAAAAGCACTTATCACAAAACAATACATACTTACCTTTTTAATTGAAATTTTCCAGCTTCTGAGAAAGTTTGAAATAGTATAATTAATAATACCAAATCTGTTTAAGAAATACCATAATAAGTACTTGGTATGCAGTATATATACTATAATTAGCCAAGACAAAAAAGATTAACACGACGCTTGTGCAAGAATAACTTGTGAATTCGTGAAATATTCCATCTTTTTGTTCTTGCTTAACTCCAAAGCTCCAGGCTTGCTCAGCTTGCTTGCTCACTGCTGGTGTTCTGTTACTCAGGCCACACCTTCAGCACAGTTTTTTGCTGGTTAATTGGAGATGGAATATTGCAGACTTCCCTTCTTGGGCTGGCTTTGAAATAAATCCTTCAGGTCTCTGTTTCCTGAGTATAGCTAGGTTTATAGGTATAATCTACTGATGCCCAGATTCATGTTCTCAAAAGGGCTGGGCATCAGTAGCTCACACCTGTAATCCTAGCTACTCAGATCTGAGGATCACAGTTCAAAGCCACCCCGGGCATGAAAGTCCATGAGACTCTTATCTCCAATAAACCACTAGCAAACCGGAAGTGGTGCTGTGGCTCAAGTGGTAGAGCGCTGGCCTTGAGCTGAAAACGCAGGGACAGGGCCCAACCCCAGAGTTCAAGTTCCACGATCAACAAAAACAAACAAAAAACAAAAAAAAAACTCAAAAGAAAATCATTTTTTACTTTGACATTGGAGATGGACCATTTTCAGATTCAAATTCCTGTTTTTTCTCTCCTTTCTTTCTTTGTCATAATTCTTTTTAATATCAGACTGATGATCTTATGAAATGAACTTGAATAAACCAGAATTCTGTCATCAATGAAAGTTTTTGTCAGACTGAATAGCATAAATTGTCCTTATCTCTGCAATGTCTGGACTAGAACATTAGAACCAATTTACAAAAATTCAGGTTGCTATTTATACAAATAGGTAGTGACTTCAAAAATTTTCATTTCTGCCAATACTGGTATTCAACTCAGAGCCTGGGCACTGCCCCTTCACATTTTCACTCAGGTTTAATGCTCTAACGCTGAAGTCACAGTTCCACTGCTGGCTATTTGGTGGTTAATTGGAGATAGAGTCTCATGTCTTTTCTGAATGGGCTGGCTTTGAACTGAGATTCTCAGATCTCAATGTCCTAAGTTGCTAGGATTATAGGTCTGAGCGACCAGTACCTGGCTATAATAGTATTTGAGAAGTTGCATTTCTATTTTTGAAGTGGGATAATGATGGATATTTTGGGTTAAGGAAGAACCTATTTGAAGAAAGGAGGGTTCCATTTCTCATGACACTTATATAACTCCAACTTGATCAATTAACTTTACGTGAATATTACAGTGGTACTCAAAAGAGTTGTGGCAAAGTTAAAAAGAAGAAGGAATTAGGAAATTTACATAATGCATAGTGTGCATATTTTTTAAGTAAAAATTGATTATGTGTTTGTTTATATGTTACTTAGGATCAAACTAGATCCTTACACATGGTAGGCATACACTGTACCACTGACCTACACTTCTTTCCCAGAAAACTGATCATCTGAACAAGAATTTAAAAATGGTACTGTATTTGCATCTGCTTAAACTCACAAAGGGGCTATGAGAAAACATACATACAATTTTCATAACCTTGAAGTAGGAAGAGCTTTTAAACTATGACTCAGAATCTAAAAGCCATAAAAGGAGAAAAAAATTGAATGAATTCCAATGTAACATTTTATTTGGTAAAAATACAGTAAAGAGATAAACACACAAATGATCTAACTTGAATACAAAACATGCTGTTTTTCTATTGTCGACCAGTAGAGAAATACTCAAGGACAGGAAAAGTGTATTCACAGGGAAAAAAAAAATTAAGCTTTGTCTTTAAGCCCAAAAAAGACACCAGTGGCTCACACTTACAATCCTAGCTACTCAGGAGGCTGAGATCTCAGGATAGTAATTCAAAGCCAGACTGGACAGGAAAGTCAATGAGATTTTTATGTTCCATTAAACCAACAAAAGGCCAGAAGTGGAGCTGTGGCTCAAATGGTAGAGCACTAGTCTTGTACAAAAAAGCTCAGGGACAGTGCTCAGGCCCTGAGTTAAAGCCCCAGGACACACACAAACACACACACACACACACACGTTTGATTTCACACAGAATACAAGAAATGAAAATTGAAATGATGCCGAAGTAGTAATTTCATCTGATCAGATTGGTAAAAATAATGCTAAAGTGTGACAATTATATTTTGTTAACCAAGAGTAAGAAAATTGGTACTATCTTGCTTATGAGAGAACAAAGGAGAGGCCTTGTGAAGGCCAGGTTGACTGTCACTAGCTGTCAAGATTACAAATATAATTACTGTTTGACTTAGCAATTTGACACTGGCATGTTTTCCTGCAGATATATCTGAAAACATAGAAAACTATGCACATAGGGGCTTTCCCATTAAACCATTGTTTATAATAGAAAAGATAGGAAACCATTTCCATATCCATTAGAAGAAGACTGGCTGAATAAACTAGGATCCATTCTTATAATGATGGAACACTGTGGCATTTTGAAGAAAACATGGAAACTGTTTATACAAGATATGGAGAGTTCCAAGATATGTTACTAAAGGAAAACAGCAAGGCATAAAACAGAATGCCTAGTATGTTTTCTTTGAGTGTATTTACATCTGCTTGTAAATTCATGAAGAAACTCTGAAAGGCATTCTTGGTATAGGTAGCCACTTTAATTGAGATTCGAACAGGGGGATCTCAGTTAAGTGGTCCCTCTAGTGGGTGGGTGGGGGTTGGCACGGACAAGGGAGAGGTGAACAAGAGTAGGACGGAAGCTATACTGTCCATTATACTGTGTTGTATTTTTATTTTTATACAATGTAAATTATTATCTATTCAAAACAAATTTCTAACCAAAATTGCATTTTAGTAGCAGTTTAACATATGTTCAGTGGCCAGGAAGACCAGCACAGAGCATCATTGTCTACTTAAACCGTGGGCTACAATGTTCTAACTGGATTGTGTATTTGCTTTAACCAGAGCTGTTTTATTCAGAGTAGTAACCACTGGCCACATTTGGCTTTGGAGAACTTGAAAAGTGGCTAGTCCAAAGGAAGATGTGAAAGCATGCCTGCTTTAGAAGACTTGGCATGAAAAGAATGTAGATTCATTCATAATTTTAAAAACATTCAATATAGACTGAATTATAATTGTTTGGACTTAAGGGCTGAAGATGTATTATTAAATTAATTTTGTTTTTTTCCTACTATAACTGTGGCTACTAGAAAAGTTAAAATTATATTTGTGGCTTGGCTCCGTGGCTCACATTTTATTTCCTTTTCATAGCACTGATATAGACTCCTGCTATACATGTCTGCCAGAATTACTTAAAATACATCCTAAATAAATGTTATTGCCATGCTTTAAATCTCTCGTGACTCCTAGGTGTCTAGAGACCTCTGTAATAGTCTGAAACACCCCTCTTTACTCATCTCCATCTCTACCACCCCCCATACATCCTGCTTTCTCTTTATTCCTTGAACTGCACGATTGCTTCATATATTTGAGTCTTTCAGAATGCTGTCCCTTCTATCCAGAATGTCACTTCACCACCATTTGATTGTCTAGAAAATTTCTGCTCATCCTGTAAATCTACTTCGTGTGGCCCCATCTTTGATGGAGAAGCCCTCCTCACCTCTACTGTACCCTTCCCTTTCTTACTCTCCCCTCCCCTTCCCACCTCCCTTTCCCTTCTTTTCCCCTTTCCCCCTTACCTCTTTGCAGTACTGGGGCGTTAACTTGCTAGGGAAGCACTCTACTATTGAGCTGTCCCCTCACCCCTGTTCCATTTTTTCATAGCCTTGTGACCTGTGTTTGTTCATATCACCTAATACCACCATTACCTTTTGAAGAATATTGTCTCTCACTCCAGACTTGAGCTCCTTAAGGTGTCATATTCATTTTTGTATTTTCAGATCCTGAAATTTCCCATAAATCATCTCCAAAATGTCACTAGGAAAATGAAATTGGTCTTACTTTGCCCAGTTTCCCTGGCTGGTGCTTCTGTCTATCTGGTATGTATATTGAGGAAGTCAGGCTGGAACCCATAGGTCTTCCTGGTTTCGGACACACCTCTTTGGAATGTTCAGGCTTTACACAGGCAGCCTTCCTGCTAGCAGAAGATGACAGACAAACTGCAGGAATGTCAGGAGCACCAAAGGCCGCAGTGGGTTCTGGTTTTCAGAGCTGTGTTCACACTGGAAGAGAAGAGGTATTTGTGTTCAGTTCAGAGAGCAGATTTCTCCAAGCTGGCTGGGTGCCTGTGCTTCCAGAAGGTGAAGGTGGCAGGTGGTTGCCAGAAGGTGAAAGCATAGATGGAGAATGGCCAGCTACAGGAAGGCTGGGAGCTGCAAAAAACAAGTTCTCCATGGTCTTGTAGGTGGCCTCTCCTCGCTTCAGTGACCCTCTATGAGGAGAGTTGTTTCTGCTCCCATCCTTCCCTCAGCCTCCTCTTCTGCTTCTGGGAATTTAAGCTTTTGATTGAAAGAATAGTAAACAGAATATTCAACATCTGTGAAACAAAGATTTACTTACATACACACACACACAAGGGAATTTTACTCATCCATCAGGAAGAATGAGGGAAATGGATGGACCTGGGAAAATCATGTTAAATGAAGTAAGTCAGGCTCAGACATATATGGAAGTTAGATCTAAATTATATATGTGAACATATTCAGAGTCATATGCATACACACACACACACATATTAACTAAAGTATGGTATATTCAGCAGAGGATTCAGTGGTTTAACTTCTTATTTATTTTTCTTTATTTGCTGGTCTTGGAGCTTGAACTCAGGGCCTGGGGACTGTCCCAGAGTTTTTTTTGCTCAAATCTAGCACTCTGTTGAACCACAGCTCCACTTCCAACTATTTGGGGGTATTTAATTGGAGATAAGTGGCTCATGGACTTTTCTGTTTGAGCCTGTAACCATGATCCTCGATCTCAGCCTCCTGGGTAGTGAAGATTATAGGTGTAAGCCACTGGTATCTACCTGGCTTTTTATTGCTATATAATAGTACAGTTATTTTCATCAGGCTGTGAATGCTACTTGTGAGGCATTCTTGGTGAGCTGAATAAGCAACTCTTTAGCAAACTTTTCAGAGTTAGTAGTGTATTGGGAGGGATAGGTAAAAATATTGAAAGAAGTCACATAGACCAGATGCATTGTATTCATAAACTGCTTTGTTGAATGGTGTCTGCTTCGTACAACTACTCAAAGATAATAAAAAGATATGTTTTTCAATTTAATAGTGTAGTAGAAAGAGCTTGAAAAATGGCCTGAACCTGAGCTACTGCTGACCTAGTGTATGACCTTAAGGAAGTCCCTTCACTCCATATGCCTCATGATTCTGTAAAATAGGGTTATAGAAGCATCTCCTGCCTTAGAAGCATCATGAGAGGTAAATAGACACAAAGGCCTAACTCGGTGCCTAGCCCATGGCACATTTGGGAAACTGAATTTATAGCTTCAATATGAGTATAAAGTTTCTTTTGCAGCTGTCTGGTGTTGAACTGCCAGAAGGGTGCATTCAAGGCCAGAACAGAGCTTAGCCTCTCATAAAGGCAGTAGACTACCATGATTGCTCTTTAGTAGTCTTTGATGATGATTCCTCAGAGCTTCCTGACATGGCAAAGAAGAAATGGGAGGAAAGGAGTCAGGACATATGGGTTGGAGAACTGGTTTTGCCATTGGTTGTTTCCATGAGGATTCACTTTTCTTCCTTGGTCCAGTTTGTGAAATGAAGTTGGCAGTAGGCTGTAGTCCCACTCCATAAGGCAGTAGACATGGCTAGCAATCCCATGCCAGTGTATGTAGGAGGGCAGTTCATAGGTGTGGGACTCAGAGCACCTGGTTCTGTCAACAACATGCTCTGTCACTTCAGCCAGAGGAGGGGTCGGTCCCCTTTCCCTTTACAATTTTGTTCAGAGGCCAAAATCATCTATTTGGGTTTTGTTTCTTGAACTCTGCTTACATATCCACCTCGGACCAACCTGGCTTCATTTCTTACTAGATATTTCACTTTTCTAGGGAGTTGAGATTTGCTTTTTGTCATTCCTGTAATATGAGAGAGAAGGGGGATGGGGACATACAGACAGAGACAGAAACAGAGACAAAGATGGAGAAAGATTAACAGCAGGCTTGTTTTTTTCAAAGTGAGTTTCTTGCTTGATACTGGAGTCTGTGTGGCCTGCTTCATTTCTTCCCTGCTCCCTTCTTATCTGACTGCCAACCTAGAGGAGCCAAGCTTTCATGCCTGCGGGAGATGGATGAACATAGCACTTCATGTCCTTATGGCCAGATCGTTGGAGCTGACAGTAATCAAGACTTGAGGCTAATTATCATTAGAAGGTAATTTCCTTGCTGCCTATAATTGACCTTATCTTAAATTCACTCTAACATTTCTTCTGTCACATGATTTAAAAAGGAATAAGAAAATGCTTTTGGCATAAACTTAAAAGTACGTTTTCTGTATTCAATTCTTTGTCATATTAACTATAAAACTTCAGGTGCTTCTTTATTAATGTGGTAATTTTCCTGCTTTATAGTACTGTATATTCAAAATAAAATTGAAATAGTTCTTCACTGAAGCAGATGTTACAAAATCAGCATCTGGTTTGAATAATGAGGGTTTAATGGGTGGGTGGGGTTTGGCCAAGTTTTGCTTCAGTAGATGAAGTTAATGAAATTGCCCTTGATTGTTCTCTCAATGGCTTCCCTTTCTAACTGATGCTTCTTTTCCCTTGCAATTGTGCAAGGCCACTAAGCTTTCTCTCACACAGTTCTTTCCTGGTGGTACTTATCTTGAGTAGATCTCCCTCATCCAGTATACCACTGACAGGAGGCAGATTTATCTAGGGATATCTTGATAGTCAGATTTTTATCAACACAAAATAAGCCAAGATTGACTGAATTCCTTATGTCTCTTCAAGTAGATCTGAGCCACTTCAATAGAATCGTCAGAACAATAGGCCAGAAAGTTGGAGTAGTAGTTCATCTTCTAGACCAGATTTCAAGCACCCCAGTCACCTCAGTTTTGTTGTCTATTGCTATCTTTACAAGAGTAAGAGGAAAAAAATTTTAAGATTTTTGGATATAATTGAGTGATTATCTCAGACAAAGCTCAGGAGTTAAGAGTGCAATTTCAGGTGACTGAGGTAGCATGGAACTCTGACCTAGCTACATGGGCAAGTTACCACATCTCCACCTCTTGGGATATTAGGGCAGAAGTCATCTCTTCTCACTCTGTTAACTGAACATCAATGCTAACTAACCATCTTAGAATCTTAGAATATTCCTGCTCTCATTTTCTTTTCTTTTTTGGTTATGCTGGGGATTAACAAAGGACTTCCAATTTACTAATAGTGTTCCACTATTTGAACTGTACATCATATCTTATTTACTGTCAGAGCACAATGCAACTTGATCAGTGTCATCAGTGTCCCACATCTTTCCCAGTCCCATCCATACGCTCAAATTATGTAGTACCATTTTTACATAGGTACTATATTGGTGATTTGTATTGTATTTTATTGGTTATTTTTGAGGTAGAGTATCACTCTACTTGGGCTGGCCTGGGCTGGCTTGGGCTGTGATCCTCCTATTTGTTCTTCCCCATATGGCTGATGATGGTATGCATACCCCAAGCCTGACCAGACATTAGTGGAGATGATCTTGCAAACTTCTCTTTGCCTGGGCTGGCCTTGAATCACAATTCCTCAACTCCGCCTCCCAAGTAGCTAAGATTGAAAGATTGAGTCATGGCATCTGTTTTCCTTCATTTTTTAAAAAGACGTTTAGTTATAGTTTTTTGTTTTTGTTTTTCTTTGTTGGTTGTGGGGGCTTGAATCCTGGGCCTGGGCACTGTTCCTCAGCTCTTCAGCTCAAGGCTAGTGTACTACCACTTGAGCCACAGCACCACTTCCGGCTTTCTGGTGGTTTATTGGAGATAAGCGTCTCATAGACTTTCCTGCCTGGGCTGGCTTTGAACAGTGATCCTCAGATCTCAGCCTCCTGAGTAGCTAAGATTATGGGCATGATCCACCAGCACCTCACTGTAGTTCTTTTTAATTGAAATTTTTGAAATTTGGACTTTTTAATATTTTTATTCTTTAAGTGGTGGAACAACAGAGTTGCCATTCAACAAGGCAGTTAATATTCTAACTTTTAAGGAGACAATAAACATATGTTTTCCTTTTCACCAATTAATACACATGATGTGGGAGCACATCTTAATATAGTATGTAATTTAATAAAAACAGATTCTTTTCTGGAAACTTCTCTTTAGATATGCTTATACATTTACTTAGGCTGTTAAGATTCCAGGCCTTAAATTCCTGCCCCTTTGCTAGGCAAAAGAGTACATGTTTTCAAATACAGTGACAACAGGGGATAGACCACCACAGGGGGAAGAACACACAAAAGAAACAAGAATTGTATATTCATTTATCTGAATTAGGGAAGGGAAGGGAGCAACAGAATGGTGAGACAAAGGACAAAGGGGGGAACCAACACAACAGCAATATTCACAAGACAATATGTTGGAAATGATCCGTACAACTTGGGGGAGTTGCGGAAGGGAAAGTAGGAGAAAAATGAGGGAGGCGGCAACAAGTTCAACAGAGAAAATGTACTTATTACCTTACTTATGTAATTTTAACCCCTCTGTATATCACCTTGACAATAATAAAAAAAAAAGAGTATATGTTATCCTAGTCCCAAGAGGTGTCTGGGGAAGATGCTATATCTCTGCCTTTATATTATTAATCTTTTTAGTTTACTTTTCAGGCCAGTGTAAGTTTAATAAATCATAACTGTGAAAATATTTTAGTTTCATCTAAGGACATTCTTTGACAAGAAACCAAGGTAGAGGTGAATATTCTGTAAGGGTAATGGTGATGTTGTTTATTCTTCCCTTTGAACCACTGTAGACTGACATTTTGTACTGATAAGGTTGTAACCTATGAGGTCATCATGTCCTTGGGCTGATTACATTTTCCTTAACCTGCTAGCCAGCAGGCTAAGTCTGCTGCAGGGTAATTTTTGGCTTGAGAGTTCAACTGAGACACTAGATCCCTGTCTTCCTGGCTGTTTCGTGCTGTACCTCCTGAAACACATCTCTGGGTTTCATGCATTTGGAAGAAGCACAGTGATTAAGATACCACATTCTTGGCCGTCCACCACGCTCTTAAGGTCATATGACACCACCACCAGGACTATCTCTGGTTGTGTTCTCTACAGGTGACTTGGTTGGCTGCCGAAAGGTTTAACATTTGCACAGCATGTTCCTGATTTTAAAAATACACAAAAGTGCTGCAAGAGACTGGTTGTAAAACTGCATATGATGAAAAAAAATGCCTTAAGATACTTCTCAAAACGTACTTGGAACTTGCTTTAGTGGGAGGTTTGTAAGTTGTTTGGTATTTGGGGGACCAATTAAAAAGATTTAGGTGACTGGTTCATTTTATGTTTACAGCTTGAGCCATTTAAAACTGCTCAGAATTCAGATGCTTCTACAGCAATTACAATTTTGTAGTCATTTCTGTTCCCTCTTCCAGGGATAAAGCAACTGAGGTATAATTTAAATAAATGTCTGAAACTTGGAACTGTCAGGATCTAAGGAAGTCCTGCAAGCTCTTAGGTTCCTTCAGACCCAGCTTTATGTGCATGCACTAGACCGTGGGCCTGTGTAGAAAATCAAAGTGTAAACAGAGGAACCTGTGTTTCCCTCGTCAGTAGAGTTTGTGAGTCTTGCTCCTGTATTGCCTAGTATTGCATGTTGGAGTATGATTTTCAGAGCTAAAAAGAGTATTTATATGCAGCCTGTCACAGGTATGCTTGATACAAAAACCATAAGTGATGTGCCTCACTGCTTTGTTTAAAGTTCTTACACATATTACTATACTAATGCAGCTTTTATCATCAGCCATGTAGTGAATGAAATAAAGATACTGTGCTTGATTCTCTTCGAGAAAGGCCTATGATATTTATGTTTAAAGATGATTCTATATTTCTTACACTTGGCAGGAGGTCTGGATGTATAATGAAGTAACTAATCTGTGTCCCAAGAACCTTCTAACACTCAAGTTGTATTTATTGAGATAATGACATACTACAGCCAATGATGCTCAGCAACCCAGTTGCCCACCCAGAGGAGACTTTATTGAAAGAGTGGCCATTAGAACATTAATTCCAAAGTTCCTAACCCTTCTGATGAAAATTACTATGCCACTATCAAAAGCAAGCAAAAAAAAATATGGCTTTATGGAAGAAAACAATTCATATGAGCAATACTAGGGAATTTCATTGTGAGTAATCCTTTGGTCTGCTACTGATTTACTCATTTTCTCTGGTTTCACCAATCATAAGCTGATATCAACTGTGACACCGTGTCCACAGTGGAGATATTTTAATTTTGTGTTTGTTGGGGAGAGGGGGAAGGAGACTGATCTTGAACTTACCATTCTCCTACCTTCTAGGCATGTAATTTTACCCCAAGCCTTCAAGCTACCATACATGGTTTAAAGACTGTTCATGATTCATGCTGATAGCCTACATATACGTTTGGGGTGGGTCTTAGCAGAACTTGTCATGATTTTGTCATTTGCTGTCCCATCTGATCCTGGGAATGGGTTGTTACTGATCGCAGATAGTCTAAATTTAGGATAACTTCTTAATGGTTTTTGGTTTGGATGAAGAAATAATCTCAGGTTTAAGAGGTTGAGATACAATAGCCACTTCTAGTGACTCATGTAAGTGAAAAGTGATGGCTTTTCTCTAGAAACGTGTCATTCTTTCCTGTTGAGTCTCTTTATTCTTACTTCTTGTACTGCCATCTCAATTTAATGTAAGAGGAGCAAGCAAGGCTTGGTACATTGCTAACAGTAAAATCTTACAAGTAAGCTGATTACATTTTTAATTAGTCGGTTTTCCAACTTTGATGTTAGGATCGTTAATAGGATATAACTTTATAATTACTTCTCTCTAAAGGAGCCTGAGGGTCTGAGAAAGGAAAGCCACTTATGAAACCAAAAAGTGGGCTCTACAAGCCCGCCTCACTGTCAACTCTGTGCATTCATTCCCTCCTCAGACCAGGCCATTCTGCTGTGCTCAGGGCTCCACCATACGGGTGTTTTTCCATTTAAAATCCTATGTATCCAGCTCAATTAGTGTAATTACTTGTTCACCAGAACTCACACTGTTTTGCAGTTTATCTACATGTCAGTTTTGCAAGTAGCAGGTACTATTGTTGGCCTTTCCCATGAAAAAGAATTTTACAAACAACCATTTCTAACAAAGATAAAATATGAGGTAGCAAATATGTCTTCAAGGGGCTGGGAAGGTGGCTCAGTGGTAGAGCGCTTGCCTTGCATGCATGAGGCCCTGGGTTCGATTCCTCAGCACCACATAAGCAAAAATAAAATATGTCTTCAAGATTCACTGTTCTCCTGACTCTGAGACTTCTCCATTGAAAAGAGTTCTTGTGTGTCTTCTGATGCTGTATCATTTGATGTAATTTTAGTTCAGTAGTTCTGGGGGGTGTCACAGTATAGCACACCATTTTCTACAGCTCTTGCAGTAGTTATATATTTCCTAATCCTTTTGGCTCCTAGACAGAAGTCACTATTGGGGTCTATTGAAAGATTACATAGAAATCTTCTCTAATGAGACATGCTTATATCATTATGGACAGACAAACGTGGCCTTGGGTTGAAGCCCCATTTCTGATGCACAATAGAGGAAGATCAGGAACTCCTTGTATTCTTAAGTGACCACAATTTAATATAATTTTTTAATTTCCTCTTCCCCTTTTCTTTATCCTTCTCCTTGGTGAGACAAAAACCCTCAACTTTTTATTAAGGAAATTATTTATAGGGTTAGACATTGAGTGAGTCTGCCTGAATCCTTTAGAGTCCTAGTGTTACAGGAATTCTTGATCACCAACTTTTGTACTGGGATAGTTATAGAGGGAGGTAGGGGGTCATAGTTCAACTGTGACTAATTCATGCCCAATCTGGCAGAACTGGAACACATTTTCAATATAATAAGAATAGCCACACTAAGCACATATTCATCTAAGTGTCAAATTATTGGGTAGTTACTTTCACATTACTTATTTCATGGAATATATGGAAATGACCTAAATAACTATGGGAGAGTTAAGAGCAGGTCTTTAAATCTTATTGGCTTATTCAGTAAATGCTTTTTTTCTCCTTTACTGTCTGTCAGACCCTTTTCCAGGTACTAGGACTAGTTGAGAATAAAATAATCAACATTTCCTGCTTTGTGTAATTCATGTATTAGATTTAAGGAGACAGATCACAAACAAGTGAGGCAAATGAAATGCAGCTTATTCTAGGAGGTGAAACTGCCATGGAGGAAAATTAGACAAGGACCGGGGCAAGGAGGTGGGGAGAGTATTACATTACTAATGAGAGTAATCACGAGTCTCGCCTAGGCAGGCACCAGTGGCTCATGCCTATAATTCTAGCTACTCAGGTTGAGATCTGAGGATCGTGGTTCAAAGCCAGCCTGGGGAGGAAAGTTTGTGAGACTCTTATCTCCAATTAACCAACAGAAAATTGGAAGTGGTGCTGTGGCTCAAGTGGTAGAGCATTCACCTTGAGCTGAAGAGCTGAGGAACAGCGTTCAGGCCCAAAGTTCAGGCCCCATGACTGACAAAAAAAAAAAAAAAAAAGTCTTGCCTAAGTAGAAAAGGATTTGAATAATGACCTAAGGGTGCTAAGAGGGTGACTGTCTGCAAAAACAGCATTCCAGATGGAACAAATGACTAGGACAGAAGCCCAGATAATGATCTGCTTAATGTACCAGAGGGACCACAATGAGTCTTTGGGCTGGAGTTAAGAAGGCAAAGGGTAGTGGGATATAAGTGGGTATGTGTGCACATGTCAGCAAGCATAAAGCTTAGTCATTTCCTCCATGGGGGCTACTGAAGATTTAGATAGAAAAGTGATGTATCACACTGGCTGTTGAGGAGAACAAAGCTGGAAGCAAGGAAACTGATGTGGAGGGCATTTCAGTAATCTGGTGGTGGTGGTGGAATTCCAGGTATATCTTATAGATAAAGTAAATAGGTTTTTGAGATTGGGACATTAAGAGAAAGATGAAAATCAAGAATGACTAGAGCATTAGGCCAGATATACTGGAAGAATTTGATTATCTGGTAACAGGGACTGACTGGAGGAAATGGGTAGACTTCCAAGTAGTTATCTCCAGTGGGCAGTTGTTAGCATTCAAGACTGGAGTTCAGGACACAGGTCAGGATTGAAGATAGGCACTTAGAAATGGTGAGGGTATGGGTGGCACTAAGATGGCAGGTTGAATGACTAGGAACCAATAAAAGGAGACTGAGAAGATAGTACTGTAGTATGCAGTGGGAGGAATAGGAAGGGTTAAATCAAAATACTCCAAGAGAGAGGGAGAGATTATCTCTGTCAAATGTCACAGCAGATCACACATGGTTATGTCAAATGGTCATAAGCTGAGGCCCAAGATAAGTGACTCATCAAAGCCTGTAACTGGGAAATAACTAAGTTAAGGTTCAAAGTCAAGCTTGCTTGCTTTCTGTCCAGAAAGCCCTGTGGCCGTGCTCGGCCACTGCTTACCATTTTCTACATTATCATGTGCTCCTTGCATTGGATGTAATGATGTAAACATACTAGTTCTGGAATTTCAGCAGCTGGTGTCTGTGCTTTTGTTTTTTAGTTTATGTGACACTTAATTCTCACAACAGTGCTCTGGAAGTGTTACTATGTGTGTGTTTGCAGTTGATACCCTAAAAGAAGAAGACACTACCAGAAAATGACATAGTAACTATTGAAGCTGGATGGATTCAGACCCAGACAGTCCCACTCCAGGGCCCACAGTATTCTCCATTGCCTACCTCCACTGTATGTGATCTCAGATGGAACTGTCTCATCAGCCTTATGCCTCTGTGTTGACTTCACTAGCACTGGGCATGCAGAGTAGTGGCACATGCTGCCGTTTGGGCCATTGACACCCTGCTTCCCAGCCAGTGGGTACCAACTGATGAGGTGCCATTTAATCATTGATGGTTCACCAAACCACTTGTAAAACAATTAGGTTCCTAGTTAGGTTCCTGGAACCTTCTAGTTCCTCTGGATTTACTCTCCTCAAACAAAAAGTTTTGCATCTAAAAAAGATTCCTCATTAGATTGCTGTCTTTGGAAATAAGGGGGGAAAAATCGACATTTTCCCCAAGTTGTCACTTGTTTTTTGTGGGTTTTGTTGTATTTTTTTATTGTAAAAAAACCGTACAGAGGGGTTACAAGTTACATGAGTAAGGTAATGAGTACATTTCCTATGGAGCATTGTTGCCTTCTCCTTTGTTTTTCCCCTACCATCCCTTCCCTCCTACCCCCACAACTACTTCCCCCCTCTACCCCCGTACCCCCACCCCCTGCTGAAGTTGTAAAGTTCATTTTCACCATAGTGTCTTGTACATTTCATTGTTAAAATGGGTCAACCTGTATCCCTATTTAAGCATTTTTTTCTCCCCCTCCCCAAATTAGAGAAGTATTTATACAAGATGCAGGGCACCAGAATCAAATACAGTGAAAACAGGGGTTATACTGTGAGGGAGGAACATACAAAGAAACAAAAATACCACATAGTATATTATAAATATGTTAGAAACAACAGCAAGAAAGAAAAAAATATTTCTGTCCCTGTCTTGGGGTTCTTTTCACTTAACATCATCTTATATGGTTATATATACATAGCTTTTGACCTTTTCTGCTTGTCCTAGACATGTACTAGTTATTACAAATAAGGGAAACCATGGGACCTATGTTTCTTTGGGCCTGGCTTACTTCACTCAATATAATTTTTTCCAAGTCTTTCCATTTCCTAACAAATGGGGCGATGTCATTCTTTCTGATGGAGGCCATTGTGTATACATACCATATTTTCTTGATCCATTCATCTACTGAGGGGCATCTGGGTTGGTTCCATATCTTAGCTATGGTAAATAATGTTATGATAAACATAGGTGTCCTGGTAGCTTTAGTATGGTCTTGTTTGTGATCATTGGGGTAAATGCCCAAAAGTGGGATTGCTGGGTCATAGGGGAGCTCTATGTGGAGTCTTCTGAGGAATCTCCATACTACTTTGCAAAGTGGTTGAACAAGTTTACACTCTCACCAACAATGCAGTAGGGTTCCCTCCTGGCCACATCCCCTCCAGCATCTGGTTTTTTTTGTTTGTTTTTGTTTTTGGCTGTGGTGGGGTTTGAACCCTGGGCCTGGGCGCTGTCCCTCAGCTCTTCAGCTCAAGGCTAGTGCTCTACCACTTGAGCCACAGCACCACTTCCAGTTTTCTGGTGGTTTATTGGAGATAGAGTCTCACAGACTTTCCTGCCCAGACTGGCTTTGAACCGCGATCCTCAGATCTCAGCCTCCTGAGTAACTAGTATTACAGGCATGAGCCACCAATGCCCAGCTTGTTTTGGTTTGTTAAAATAGGTATTTTAATTCACTGGGAAATTCTTGAAATCACTTAAGCTTTTCTTGTGTCAGGATCTTTTGTAATCCCTTCATAAATTTCTGTGCATGTTAATCTTGTTAGATATTCTTGTTATATAGCATATGATATGTAAATAGATAACACGGTATGACATATAACTGTGTGTCAGTGACACATGTCCTTATAAGTACAGTATATAGCACAGTTAAAAGGTTGAAAAGCTTCAATGGCAGAGATATTAGATTCGTTGTGCTTGAAATCATACTTGTGATGTAGTTTGCAAGATTTGTCAGAGTGAGGATAAAATAGGAGCTCTATTCAGGTTCCAGTGGCACATACCTGTAATCCTAGCTCATCAGGAGGCTGAGATCTGAGGACTACTGTTCGAAGCCAGCCCAGACAGAAAAGTCCTTGAGACTCCTATCTACAAATAAGTACAAAAAGTGGAACTCAAGTAGAGTACTAGCCTTGAGCAAAAAAAGCTCAGGGACAGCACCCAGGCCTTGAGTTCAAGTCCCAGGACAGGCATAAAAAAGAAAGAAAGAAAAAAAACCGAGCTCCTATATTTCAGATGCCCTTTAAAGTTGAAGAAACTGTACTTATTAAGTCTCTCAAACATCATTCTTCAAAGTAATACTGAAAATGCAAACCTCTCTCTATATATATCACTTTGGTATTATGATCCTTTCAGGAGCTTAGATCGCATCATCTAATACGACACCAGTTCTGCCAGCTCACTATGAGATTAAGATTTTGGGGGGGGAGGTCTGGTCATGGGGTCTGAACTCTGGGCCTGGGCACTGTCCCTCAGCTCTTCAGCTCAAGGCTAGTGCTCTACCACTTGAGCCACTTCTGGCTTTTTTTCTTTTCTGCTTATGTGGTGCTGAGGAATCGAACCCAGGGCCTCATGCATGCAAGGCAAGCGCTCTACCCCTGAGCCACCTTCCCAGCCCAAGATTAAGATGTTTTAATCCAACACAAAACCTAGTACTTCCTGAAAACTACCTGAGAGCTATTCTAGGTGGACCAATGACCACTTCTCACAAACCTGGTCTAGCTGTTCCAGTTCCCTTCTTCAAGACAGACATTTGCTTTATAGGATGTTGTTAGGAGACTTTAAAGTGGTACATGTCTGTGGTGATCTTGTGATTCTTGTTTTCTATTCTCACACTTTCCTAAGTTTATGTCTAGACTGAGTAGATTTAGAAAGCACTTACAATTGAGTTTATTTGGCTAAACTGACCTCTTTCCTAGAACACTAATCATTCTGATCAAAGAGTCCTGATACACATGACACTAAAGTAAACCTGTAGAATAATTCTTAGCATTCAGCTGTTGTCTGAGACCCACATTCCATTCATCTGAAAGTCCCATTCCTGTCTGAAAGGGGAAACCTTTCCATTCAATAAGAATTATGCCTTCTTGATTATGTGTACATAAGTTTTCCCTAAATAATCAAGACATCTGGAAATAAAATATTTTTCAATTATTTTACTAATCTTTAGGCAAGCTCAGAAATGCTATTCTAAAACTTGAGTTGGGAGCTAGGTCTATCTGCCTCAGTGGTAGAGCACGTGCCTCGCTAGCATGCATGAGGTCCTGGATTTCATCCCAAGCACTGAAAAAAATATATATAAACAAAGATAAAACCCAGCATTCATATAAGGATTATATTTTACAAAAATGTCATTACATTATTGCTAGAAATCTTGGTTTATCATTTATTTTGAACTTGATTTATGAGCAAAATTACTACTCTCATTACTTATTAAAGCTGGTAAGTTTCTCTGCTTGTCCTGTCTTTAGAACTTGCCCTTTTTTCCTTTTAATAAATTAGGAGTATGGAACATGCTGTCCATTTCTCTTCCTTCCAACATTGAATTTCAGACTAATTAACAGAATAAAGCAGGCATCTTTCAAAAACTTGACTTTTAAATACTTGGATGTATATCATCACAACTATTAAAAAGAACACGATGTTTAGTACAGCTCTTTTCTTAGGGAAAAAATAAAACACAAAAGCTTTCCTTGGCTGTTCCGAAGATCAAGATCAAGGCTGGCCAAATACAGCTCTGAGCACTGAAACTTGAACACTTGAAGGCTGTATAGCTTTATTGGAAAGTGAGGGCCTCTCCTTGTTCCTCAGCTCTGTCACTGGGTATGTTAAAAAGCTGTTCCATTCTGAGATGGAACAGCTCCCCCAGTTTGGTGAGTTACCAGAGTTTAGAAGGTTTAACATTTCTAAACTGGAATTTATTAGCTAGAAAATAATAATAATGTATTTCAGGCTAGCTGCAAAGTTGTGAATAGACTGTGAAATTTTTGTATAATTTTAGTCATTTCAAATACAAGTTTTTAAAAGGGCCACAAGTTCTTTAACAATGATATTTGAAGTTGTGGATATGACAGACAATACGAGAAGAAAACAAGATATTGGACGTTTGTTCAAAGTTCACTATACTCCTTGAAAGAAGAGGAAATTTTCCATCCCATGATGCAAATTTCTCCCGCAGTATTCTAAGTAATGTTGGCCAAAATGGCAACAATAACAGAAAGTCCAGAGAAAGTGGACTGGCAGCCTTTAGTACTCATCTCAACTTCAGTTCCTAATCCCATCTTTGCTCTTTTGCTTATTAAGAAAAGATATAGCAGCTCACAGATGTCTATAATGGCCCCTAGAGAGAAAAGACACTTAGGGAAGAACAGTCTGCTTTGTTTTGTGAAGAACTTCAGGGAAAGAGTATGGCCTGCTTGCTGGACTTTCCCTTGAGGACTTTTCTGTTTCACTGAAGAACAATGGTACCTTCCTTCAAGTTTTGTTTTCTAATGATTAGATGAAGTACTATGTGAGACATGCTTAGCACACTGCCTGATATGCTATTGGTCTGCAAGAAGTGTTAGCTGATGCCATCATCATCATAATTGGCTATCTGCTCCATCATATGCTTATGACTCTAGCATCCCATAATGAGACCCATTATGAGGTATCCCAATGTTCAAAGGACCTAGAAGCTAGGTATAGATTAGTGTATTTATGACAGAATGCTTGGAAATAAAAGCTAATACTGTTGCATTATAAAACAGATTTCATATTTTATAAGAGATTATGTTAGTAAATAGTTATGGTGCTTTCGTAGGTGAAGATATAGTAAGCCAATTTATTTCTAGATTTAGTACATGAATTTTTGATCATGTGCATGGAAGGAAGGAAGGAAGGAAGGAAAGAAGGAAGGAAGGAAGGAAGGAAGGAAGGAAGGCAGGCAGGCAGACAAGCAGGCAGGCTCAAAGAAAAACAAATTTTAAGTCAGTTGTGATAGCTTATACCTATTATCCTAGCTACTCAGGTGGTTAAACTCAGGAGGATGTAGTACAGGCTAGCCTGGGTAAAAAGTTGGTGAGACTCTATCTTAATCAATAGCTGAATGAAGTTGCATATATATGTTATATCTTAGCTACATGGAAGGCAAGAGCAGAGAGACTACAGTTCCAGAGTAGCCAGTCAAAATGCTAGAACTTATATATGGTCATAAAAAAGCAGAACAATAAAAAAGAAATGCAAATCAAAACATCATTGAGATTCCACCTCATCCCAGTTAGAATGGCTGTAATCAAGAAATCTAATAACAACAGATGCTAGAGGGGATGTGGCCAAAAGGGAACCCTACTGCACTGTTGGTGGGATTGTAAACTTGTTCAATCACTTTGGAAAGCAGTATGGAGGTTCCTTAAAAAACTACACGTATTGCTCCCCTTATGACCCTGCAATCCCACTTCTGAGCATTTAACCCAATGATCACAAACAAGGCCATGCTAAAGCTACCAGCACAACTATGTTTATTGCAGCATTATTCACCATAGCTAAGATATGGAACCAACACACATGCCCCTCAGTAGATGAATGGATCAAGATAATGTGATATATATATATATAAAAGCTTATATATATATATATATATATATATTATACATAATGGAATTCTATGCCTCCATCAGAAAGAATGACACTGCCCCTTTTGTTAGGAAATGGAAAGACTTGGAAAAAAATCACATTAAATGAAGTTAGTCAGACCCAGAGAAATATTGGTCCCATGGTTTCCCTTATTTGCAATAATTAGTATATGTCTAGGATAATCTTAAAGCTCAAAAGCTATGTACATATGACCATATAAGATGATGCTAAGTGAAATGAACCCCAAGTTAGTGACACAAGAGGTTTCATCTTTCTTGCTGTTGTTTTTAATGTATTTATAATGTACTATGTGAGTTTTTTGTTTTTGTATGTTCTTCCCCCAGGGTATAAGCCCTGTTGTCACTGTATTTGATTCTGGTGTCCCCATCTTGTTTATACATGTTTCTAATTTGGGGAGGGGAAGGGAAATAACAAAATGCTTAAATAGGGATACAGGTTGACCCATTGTAACAATGAGATGTACAAGACAGTATATTGAAAAATGAACTTTACAACTTGAGGGGGGCATAGTTGTAGAGGTGGAAGGGAAGGGATGGTAGGGGAAAAACAAAGGAGGAGGTAACAATGCTCGATAGGAAATGTACTCATTATCTTACTCATGTAACTGTAACTCCTCTGTACAGTACCTTTTAAAAAATATGTAATAAAAAAGCTAAGAGAAATGAACCCCAAGATATGGACACAAGAGGTTTTTCTTTTTTGTTGCTGTTTTTAATGTACTGTGTGATTTGTTTCTTTTGTATGTTCTTTCCCCTATGGTATTTCCCCTGTTGTCACTGTACTTGATTTTAGAACCCTGCATCTTGTATATACACTTATCTAATTTGGGGAGGGGAAAGGGAATAATAAAATGCTGAAACAAGGACACAGGATGACCCATTGCAGCAATGTTGGAAATGAACTTTATAACTTTGGTGGGGGGGCAGGGCAGAGAGGAGTGGGGAAGGTGGGGGAGGGAAGGGATAGTAGGAAAAAAAGGAGGGGGTAACAGTGTTGGACAAGAAATGTACTCATTACCTTACTCGTGTAACTGTAACCCCTCTGTATAGCATCTTTACAATAAATATTTTTTTAAAAGATGGGCAACGTGGTACAAAGCTATCATCCCAGCTATGGTAGAAGCATAAAGAAGAGGATTACAGTCCAGGCAGACCCAGGCCAAAAGCAAGACTATTATCTTAGAGCAGAGCCAGATGCCAGTGGCTTGCACCTGTAATGCTAACTACTCAGGAGGCTGAGGTCTGAAAATCACAGTTCAAAGCCAGCTCACACAGGAAAGTCCACAAGACTCTTATCTTCAATTAACCACCAAAGAAAAGCCAGAAGTGGAGCTGTGGCTCAAGATGTAGACCACTCCACTAGTCTTGAGTGCCCAGACCGAGTTCAAGCCCCCAGGACTCTTTCTCTTTCTCTCTCTCTCTCCTCCCCCCTCTCTCTCTCACACACACACACATACAAATTAACTAGAGCAAAAAGAAAAGACTAGTGGAGGTATAGTCCATGTGGTAGAGGCTCCGCCTAGCAAGTACAAGGCTGAGTTCAAACCCCACTACTGCTATGAAACACACACACACAACTTCCACAAGCCAGTTGATGTAAAGAAACTTCTAGTCAGTCCCATGCTGTTATCGGTTGTGGTTAAATCATTGTGTGAGCTGCTGAGTTTTCCTGTACTTCATTTCTTGAAAATGTGCCTCCCCCCTAAAAAAGCAAATAGTTCCTACAAAGCAAAGAAAAGGTTAATGTGCTTAATTTGTGAAATAAATGGAAAATTTTATGTCCGTTAAAGGCAGCATGGCTTTAGCAGAAATTGGTGACATTAGGAGAAGAAAAAAAAAAAATCAAGCCTCTGTAGAGCCAAGCTCCATACATCCTAAGCATGGAGATCTCAGGAGAGAAGTTGGAACCACACACCGGCAGATACTAAGGATCTGCGGAAGAGAGAAGTGGAAGACAATTCTGGCCCCTGATCATGAGTGCCATGATACATGCCACTACAACAAAGTGCCACAGCCTGGACCGCTTTCACAACACACATTCTCAAAGTTCTGGATGCTAGCAAGTCCGAGGTTGAGTTGCCAGAACATTCAGTTCCTAATGAGCGCCTGCTTCCCCTCTGTGGCCACAGAGAGGGAGGAGGGCTTAGTGAAGATGGCAATCTATTACATTAGCTCTATCCTCATGACCTGCTCCCGAAGGTTTTACCTACATATCCCCAAACATTGGCAATGGTGGCTTTACTGTGAATGATGGAGGGACATAGCTATTCAGACCATAGCAGGGAGTTTCAGTTTTCCTGTAGCTACAGCTGGGAGCTGGGAGCTGAGGAACTGGGAGCCAAGCCCCATCCCCGTGGATCCACATGAATTGTACAGCCTTGAACAAGCAAATGGATTGATCACAGTTTCAAATTCTTCCTACAAGGTGCAGTGCTTGCATTGGGTTTTTTTCTTTCTAGTTCTCTAGTTCCAAGATTCCTTAATTGGGGCTGGAGATATATCTAACTCAATGATAGAGCACTTTGCTCAGCATCCACAGGCCTAGGGTTCAATCTCTAGCACTGGAAAGAAAAAAAGATTTCTTAATTCATGAGTATATTGGGGAAATAAAGTGTGTAGAAATGCGTGTGTAGAAATAAATGGTTTCTCTAAATGTGGCCCTTCCAAGTCTGCTTTCTTCTGATATTTTTCCTAGTTAAAAACTTTCAAGTTTCACATTCAACTTTCAGAAGTAAACAGGTATTAGTTGGTGACACTGCCATTTATGTTATATTCAAGTGCCAAGTGTAACGACAAAATCACATTGATGCATGGCTCATTTTCGGGCAGCATACAACCATAATTCACTGTTCAATCATCTGGAAAAGTAAAAATGTTGGACCCTATATCTAACTATTAATAAGTTCAGTTTTTTTACTGCATGTTGCTGATAGGACTTGTTCATAGGACTGGCTTCCATGTTGGTTTTCTCATGTTCCAGCATAGGAGAGACACTTTTGCTGTGCAACTCTTCTAATAACTTCAGCACTCAGCCTCTCTCTTCTTGCCAGTTCATTTCCCTCAGATCTGGGGCTTCCATTTGTTTAAAAGTCATAGAAAGATTTTATCTTCTTCAAGACACAGACATCTCTTTTTTTTTTCTTCTTTTGTCGGTCGTGGGACTTGAACTCTGGGCCTGGGTGCTGTCCCTCAGCTCTTCGTCTCAAGGCAAGTGCGCTACCACTTGAGCCACAGCACCACTTCTGTTTTTCTGAGTGGTTTTTTGGAGATAAGAGTCTCAGGGACTTTCCTTCCTGGGCTGGCTTTGAACTATTATCCTCAGATCTCAGCCTCCTGAGTAGCTAGGATTACAGCCATGAGCCACCAGTGCCCGGTGGAGATCTCTTCTTGACCTGCACATCTTTCTCTCTGAGCCTCTAGACTGTGTGTGTCACTCTTTTATATGTCATACACATGTGTTTCCCAACTACATGGGGAGGTGCTGCTTACTGAGAGCTCTGGGATGAAGGCTGTGCATGAGTTATCAGGTTTTGGTGGCTCAAGGCAGAGCCATTAATACAACCTGAAAAAAAACCCGGCATATGGCAGATCTTGGGAGTGGGCCATTGTGTACTATTGTGATGGCTTGTCCTGTATTTCCCTTTCTCTCTCCTTGGCACACAGTAGGAGCAGAATTTCAAGTGTGTTGGCTGTGGTCTGGTCATACGATTAGTTCAACAGTTGACTGTGTGAAGGAGCTGGGTCCATGTAATTGGTTCTGGCCAGTGAATTGCTAAGTGATAATAAATAAAGCCCAGAGCCCTTGCTCCCCCCCCACCCTTCAGTGAGCAGATAATGTGGACAAAAACTAAAGCTGGGACAGCAGTTTTCTTGAGCCTGAGCCTATCCCAGATGGGATGTACCGTGTGAGAATCTGCCCATGTGGGAATTCTGAGGGTCATTGGTGGTGTAGTGGTGAAAAGCCCAGACTTAGAAAAACATTCCTGGCTTTCTCACTTACTAGTTGTATAGAAACACATTCCTGGCTTTATCACTTACTAGTTGTATGATCTTGGGCAAAGTGGCCACTTCTGATTCCTCATAGGCAAAACTGGGAATTTAATAATAGCACCTACCTAACAGGAATGGTTTTAAGAATTTAATGAACAAATATTTGTAAAGAGGTTGGGATATGGGGGCTGGGAAGGTGGTTCAGTGGTAGAGCGCTTGCCTTGCATGCATGAGGCCCTGGGTTCGATTCCTCAGCACCACATAAGCAAAAAGAAAAAAGCCGGAAGTGGTGCTGTGGCTCAAGTGGTAGAGTGCTAGCCTTGAGCTGAAAAGCTGAGGGACAGCGCCCAGGCCCAGAGTTCAGGCCCCACGGCTGGACCCCCCCCCAAAAAAGTGGTTGAGATATAATTAAGTGGCTGTTGAATAAAGTAAGTTAAGTGCACCAGAAAGATGTGAGGCTTTGCCATCTACAGGCAACACACCTGTGAAGCGGTCCCCTGGCCAAGGCCACTGGGGACTGAGAGCTGGCAGCGCACCAGCATCTCTGAACTGTTTCCACCACTTCTTTCTCCGGACAGCTGGGGTCTATCCAGGCCTGCCGGCACAGAAACACAAAGTGCCCTGCATAGGCAGTAAGTTCTGAGATAACACTGTTTCATAGCAATGCCCCAATTCCACATGCAATTGGCATTTTGGACTCCAGCAAGGCCTGAGGCTACATGCCTGGTGCCTGACTCCCCAACCTCCCCTCATTCAGCTCTGAGTCCCACCCCATCCCACAGCCATTCGTGTCTGGGTATTAGCCCCACCCTTCATAAACATCTCCCTCAGAGAATTGTCTCGTTTATTTTTGCCTCAGGATACAATGTGGGTACACTCACCCAAGTTGATACACCTGTGTTGTTCCATTGTGTCAATGTGCATTACTTCATTTATTTTAGAAAATAAGCTCTTGAGGCTGGAATTTGGCTTAACTCATTTATACAGGGCTTACTAGAATGCTCTTCAGAATTAGGGACACCTAATAAATGCTTTAAACTTTAGAATGATGCTGTAATCATTTATATGAGGCTAACATTGTGTGTGTTTAAACAAATGGCATGTTTTCCAGCAACATTCTGGCAAATTAGCAGCTTCTAAATTAAAAAAAGGTCTATGCTTAGAAAACGAATTGTGTAAATTGTAGGAACATGCAATTATTTATTGCTGAGCTGACTTAAGCAGAGGCCAAATGCAATGGTGGAAGCCAAGAGTGAGTTTTTGCTCTACTGGTTGGCTTTCTGAAAAGTAAGTTGGCATGACACAAGTTGGGTGTGTAAGGGGGGAATTTAAAGGTGTTATTGTGGATTTAATGCATATTTTACAGAGTTGCTAGAGAGAGAAAGAGAAAAAGAGAGAGAGGGAAGAAAAACCCTATGTATTAGGTTAGCAGATGTGATTTGGCACCACTTCTTCCCAAACATGTGCCCTTTTCATTAGTAATGTGTGCCTGATGTGGTGCAGATGGTATTTAGGCTGCTTGCTAATATTTTCCACAACCTGTTTTTAGTAATTAGTCTCGAATTTGCTAGTTCAAAAACACTGGACTCTTGGCAAATTTGTAAACTAAAGAACTTGAAATGTGTACAATGTACCAGCAGAGGGCAGTGTAAGCCAGTGGTTCATTCTTAGTTTCATATTGCAGTGTTTTCTACTGAGATCTAGAATGGGTTCATCGGTTTTAGTGTGGCTTGAGAGAGTTTTTTGTTGTTGTTATTACTGTTCTTGTTGTTCTTCTTACTATTGTTTGTGATACTGAGGCTTAACCCCAGGACCTTGTACACATCAGGCAGAGCTAACACTCAAGCCATACCTCTAGTTCTTTTGTTTTAATTTTGTTTTTGAGATAGGTTTGGTACTATCTTTTTTCCTCTGGACTGGCCTCAAACTCATGATCATCTTTAGCTTTCAAAAGAATTAATTGAAAATGACAAAGTTTTAAAATAGTCTTATTAATCATTTTCTAGTAAGAAAATAAGTTATCCAGAACAGATTTGAGGGGTTTTTTTTATGAATTTATTTTCTTAAAATTTTCCATCAACAAACATATGCAACTACATAAAAGTGTAAACATTTCTAAATCATTTTATCCATACACCTAAAAATTATAATGTGTAATTTGATGTTCTTTCTTAGCTCAGTAGTGGATAGTTGTTTTATTATGTCACTTCTGAGGTACACAGTCCACTCAGGTGCTTGTGACCTTCAAAGACAACACTGAAGGGTAGTCTTTTGATACAGCTGCTGTGGTTCACAACTGGCAATGATGCATTATGTACAGTTTTCTCACAGATTCTCCTGGCTGCTGCCTATAACCAGCTCCTCTCACTCATTCCTATTTTCTCCAAAGCCAAAAGCACACCAGGCCTGCCTTCCCATTCTTCTTTAGAGCTGCCTCCCTGTACATTCTGCTGACCTCCTCCACTTCATATGTCTATCTTATGTCTCGCTGGTATTAGTTAGCTCTGTTATGGACTAAATGTTTGGATCCAGCCCCGATTAATAGATTGAATGCCTGGAGTTGGAGTTATGAAGTGGTAGAGATTAAATGAGGTTAGCCATTCTGTTTCTGTCCTGACTGTGAGAGTTGGAGGCTGGCAAACTTGGCTTCCAATCTAAGTGAACATCAGGAATCTGTATTGATGAAATAGGAGAAGGAAGAGTATCGGGTAAGCATGAAATAGGCTTTATTTTCCATATATGTTTTTTATTGTAAAAATACTATACAGAGGGGTTACAGTTACATTAGTAAGGTAATGAGTACATTTCCTATCAAGCATTGTTACCTCCTCCTTTGTTTTTCCCCTATCATCCCTTCCCTCCCAACCTCCCCATCTACTCCTCCTCCCCCCCAATTGTATAGTTCGTTTGCAGTTTGCATATCTCACTGTTATACTGGGTCGAACTGTATCCTTATTTAAGCATTTTGTTATTTCCCTTCCCCTCCCCAAATTATAAAAATATATATACAAGATGCAGGACACTGGAATCAAATACAGTGAAAATGGGTTATACCGTGGGGGAAGAACATAACAAAAGAAATAAAAGAATCACATAGTGCATTATAAGTACGTTAAAAACAACAGCAAGAAAAAAACCACTTGTGTCCCTATCTTTGAGTTCATTACACTTAACATCATCTTATATGGTCATATGTACATAGCTTTTGACCTTTTTTGCTTGTCCTAGACATGAACTAGTTATTGCAAATAAGGGAAACCATGGGACCTATGTTTCTTTGGGCCTGGCTTACTTCACTTAATATAATTTTTTCCAAGTCTTTCCATTTCCTAACAAATGGGGCGATGTCATTCTTCCTGATATATATATCACATTTTCTTAATGACTTGCTTTTGCTTTCTCTTTTGTTGATTAGAAAAAATGCAAATGCTTGTGGCCATAGAGAAGATAGAACTTTGACTTCTATGTTACAGGACTTAACCACCGATTTCTATCTATTACTATATATTGTAATCTTAACACATTTGAACACTTAAGTTTCTTTCTACCTCTAAAACCTAGCAACATTTTCACTTATATTTTTTGTGTGTTCATGATTATTGTTTTCCTTTTGCTTTTGCCACATAAAATATAAATTCAATAGGGCCAGCACCCCATGAGTACCTACAGGTTTACCATGTGTATGACAATGCATCGTTTTTGTGAATGAATGTATGGGAAATTAAAGAGTTTTACTGAGTAGTGAATCTATTCCTCTGCCCTGGCTTCTGCAGCCCAATCCCTTATGCTAGTGTTGATAATTGGTTCAAAAGGACAACCATGTTACAAGTGTACCACAGGGGTGCGCTATAGCATTTAACAAGTGGGCAGGCATTGGGTGTACTCCCAGGCTCAAAGGGAAGAAACACTCTTTTTCCTCTAAAGAGGTGGTGCCCTGCTGTTTTAGTGACATTGCAGCAAAATAACCCACTGAACTCACTGTCAGGTAGACTAGGCAGGATTTTAGCTACATGACATGGTCATATATTTGAATAAATTATTAGCAACTTGAACAGGAAGTATCTAAATTGTGATTAATCAAGAATCAGATTTTTCCTAATATTAAATCTGAAATTATTCATTTGGTAATTTTGAAGCAGTTTTGATTTGCACTACCAAATCTGATTGATCTACTGATGGGAAGTAGAGAGTGATAAATTAGAAGGAAGTATTGAAAGGTCAAAATTAAAGATACTTTAAGAAATATGTACTTTTATGTTTTTTAATAAGTTTTTTATTGTGAAAATACTGTACAGAGGGGTTAAAATCACATGAGCAAGGTAATGAGTACATTTCTTATCAAGCATTGTTGCCTCCTCCTTTGTTTTTCCCCTACCATCCCTTCCCTCCCATCTCCACAACTACATCCCCACCCCACCCACCACCCCGACCCTACACCCTCACCCATCCCCCTGCCTAAATTGTAAAGTTCATTTTTCAACATAGTGTCTTGTATATCTCATTGTTGCAATGGGTCCACCTGTATCCCTATTTATACAATTTGTTTTTTCCCTTCCCCTCCACAAATTATACCAACATCAAAAACAGTGAAAACAGGGGTTATACCATGGGGGAGGGACATACAAAGCAACAACAACAAAAAATCATGTGGTACCTTATAAATACGTTAGAAACAATAGCAAGAAAAGAAAAAAACCGACTTGTGTCCTTATCTTGGGGTTCATTTTGCAAGTCTTTCCATTTCCTAACAAATGGGGGGATGTCATTCTTTCTGATGGAGGCATAGAATTCCATTGTGTATATATACCACATTTTCTTGATCCATTCATCTACTGAGTGGCATCTGGGTTGGTTCTATATCTTAGCTATGGTAAATAATGCTGCAATAAGCATAGTTGTGCTGGTACCCTACTGCATTGTTGGTGGGAGTGTAAACTTGTTCAACCACTTTGGAAAGTAATATGGAGGTTCCTCAAAAGACTCCACATACCCCATGACCCAGAAATCCCACTTTTGGGCATTTACCCAAATGATCACGAACAAGATCATACTTTTATGTTTTTCAAATGCACATTACTCATACAAGAGCAACAACTGATAGAAATCCTTTAAGGGTCATGAATAAAAAAATTAAAATTACATGATCAGCATATTTGCCTATGAACAGAAATTTCTATTAGCAGTTCTGTGGAGTAGTTTAGGTTTTCTTCGGCATTTTGAATAGACAATATAATAATAACCATAAACAACATAATAACAATGCTACTGTGCATTTTAACTAAGTGGAAGCCAAAATGAGGAGATGTCATTTCTAAAACTGAGATCCTTTTATTTCCTCCTTCTCCGACTTGAACACTGGTTGGAATGATTCTTTATCTTCTTCTCCTAAAAAGGGATATTAGAATTTTGTGTTGCTAGTTTTTAAGTGATTTAAAATTAAAGCTGATCACTTAAGTGTTAATTCTTATCCATCAAGTGCCTTTTGTCAACATTAAAACACAACAGTTACATATACATGAGGTCATATATAATACCTCAAATGTGTCCTCAATAAGAAGGCAAAAAGGACATATCAAAGAGACCCTGTAACTTTTAACCTCTTCCAGCTGGAAGCTGAGTTTGTTTGTTGTATAATTAAGCCATTACAGAAAAAAAAAAAAACAACTTCCAGTAAACCACTGGATTTCATACAATGTTACTTGTTGATTTTCTAAAGTTTTGACCAATCAGTATGGTAATATAAACCCTGTCATCTAAGTTTCATCAAAGGGATGCAAGAACTCATGAATTTTAAAAAAATTAGAGACTATTTTCTGTGTGTTTTCATAATGTAGTCTGGTAGATCTGGTTATTGATGTATATTGATAAATTTTAAAGCCCTAAATTAGTAAACAAAATTTATATTACAAATTCTCTTTGAGCCATGTACCAATGACTCATCTCAGGAGGTGGTGATCTGAGAATTGTGGTTCAACACCAACCCTGGCAGGAAGGTCCATAAGACTTTTATTTCTAATTAACTACCAGAAAAACAGAAGTGGAGCTGTGGCTGAAAGTGGTAGGGTACTAGTCTTGAGTGAGTGAAAAAGCTCAAGGACAGCACTCAGTTCCTGGGTTCAAATTCCACAACTGACAAAAAAAAATCTCACTAGTCTTATTTTATGTATATTTAAGCTTACATTGAGATCTTTATTCTGGCTTTTTTTTCAGGCTATTAAGTTGACTTTCACAACATATTTTACTTTCTCTAAAAAAAATTTAGTGGGAGTAATACCTAAATAAAAAACCAAAACTATTTTAAGAATGTTCTTCATAGTGAAAATTGTTATCACAGCACATTGAAAGCAAGGGAAAATAATTCATAAATACCTCATTTACCAACTGTAGCTTTTAATAATCATAAAAAATAACATGACTGTTAGAGTGAAACATTAAATATTCATGAAAATATAGATTTCTGTGATGTCAAAGATATAATGAAAATTGAAGGGTTTTTTTTTGGGGGGGGGTCTGGTCATGGGGTCTGAACTCTGGGCCTGGGCGCTGTCCTCAGCTCTTCAGCTCAAGGCTAACACTCTACCATTTGAGCCACAACACCACTTCTGGCTTTTTCTGCTTATGTGGTGCTGAGGAATCGAACCCAGGGCCTCATGCCTGCAAGGCAAGCACTCTACCACTGAGCCACCTTCCCAGCCCCGAAAATTGAAGTTTTATGTAATAATGTACAACCTTAAAAGCATGTAAAAAATGAGACTAATGATATTTCACTTATAAAATTAGAAAATAGCACTAATGTTCAAATCAAACAAAATTATTATGAAATAGAAAAAATAAGGGCTTGATTAGGAAAAGAGGAAGACAAGGGATTAGACATGGTTAAAAGTCAAGTAACTTGGCTTCAGTCTGGATTCCATCAGTCACTTGCCTGTGGCCTTGAGTTAATTAAACAACTAAGCCTCCCTCTTTCTCTTCTATGATATGGGATGATACCTGTTATGGAGAAAACTGTGAAGCTCAGATGAGATGATTGCAACTCAAAGTGAATTATTATACTTCTGCTAAACCTAATAGGAAAATGTTAAATACTAATTTAAATCTCAATACTCTTCCTTTGGCATCTGATTGTCCCAGAATGTATATTGAAAGTTAACTGTAAGCTGTGTGCAGGCAGCTCAAGCCTAAGTGAAAAAATCAAGTGAGAGCATGAGGCCCAGAGTGAAAGCTGTGGTACCTGCTCAAAAAAAGGGTGGGAAGGGGCTGGGAAGGTGGCTCAGTGGTAGAGTGCTTGCCTTGTATGCATGAGGCCCTGGGTTTGATTCCTCAGCACCACAGAAGCATAAAAAGTCGAAGTGGCTCTGTGACTCAGGTGATAGAGCACTAGCCTTGAGCTGAAGAGCCAAAGGACAGCACCCAAGCCCAGAGTTCAGGCCTCACAAACAGCAAAAACAAAAACAAACAAACATAAAAGCTGGGAAGGTGTTAATAGGGAGAAAAAAGGAGGAAGGAATGAAATTAAGTAAATGGAAAATTCTAGAAGTAAATATTCATAAATTAATCAAAGAAAGGTAACTATAGATTCTTACGCCTTGATTTGGTAACATGTAAGGTTATGAGAAATAAGACCCAAGAATGGACAAGTTAAATAGTTACTGAGGAAATTAGGGAGAAACTAAATTAAAAAAATTATTTTAAATAGATATCCATGTATTGATGAACAGAGAAGTTAGTTGGTAAAGGAGGAGGAGGAAAAAGTTGTTCGTGATGATGATGATGATGATGATGACGACAATTTACATTAAGCCTGGAAGGAGTGCTAGGTTTTATGGTGCTATATAGGGAGTGTCTTATCTAATCTGCACAGCCTGATGAGGTAGATTCAGTTAATAACTGACTTTGAAGTTGAGGAAACTGTGGTTTCGAGGTTAATAACTTGCCAGTATTCACAGTTGTTGTAAGGTAAATCATCCCAGAAGCCACATTTTAAAATATAGAATATTGGAGTCTTTATTATATAGTTAACAGGCTGCAGGCCACCAGTTGTTACAAAGGCCTGCAGCACAGAAATACACATAACACTGCTAGGATATATGCTAAAGAGGAAAGAAATAACAAAAACAATACCAACATATAATTTAGCCAAGTTTTTGCCACTTCATGTTTGCCTTTTCCATTGTGCAATAATAGGTTCTTTAATTCTAAGATCTCTCATCAAAATCAGATCCTTTTATATGATCAGATGCACATAGGTATTGCAACTTTGTGTTCTTCTCCTAAGAAGATTCTCCTTTCACCTCACTGTGTGTGAATACTTAAGAGACCTGTATATAATTTATCCCAGTGTATTTTTCTTTAACCATCAATGTGTTTGTTTACTTGTAGATTTTTTTTTTTTGTCGGTCGTGGGGCTTGAACTCTGGGCCTGGGCGCTGTCCCTCAGCTCTTCAGCTCAAGGCGAACACTCTACCACTTGAGCTACAGCGCCACTTTCGGTTTTCTGGTGGTTTATTGGAGATAGGAGTCTCACGGTCTTTCCTGCCCGGGCTGGCTTTGAACTGCAATCCTCAGATCTCAGCCTCCTGAGTAGCTAGGATTACAGGCGTGAGCCACCAGTGCCCGGCTTACTTGTAGATTTATTGACACATTCTACCTATCACAAATGAGGGAAACCATACAACCTATGTTTCTCTGGTTCTGGCTTACTTTGTTTAATATAATCAAGTCTTTTTTCCTTACAAATGGTACAATATCATTCTTTTTGATGTATGAGTAGAATTCCATTGTGTACATGTACCACATTTTCTTGATCCATTCATCACTGAAGGGCACCTGGGCTGATTCCATATCTTGGCTATGGTAAATAATGCTGCAAAATTTATGGAAATGGCCCAGGAAATGGAGGCAAGAGGTTTTTTCTTTGTTGCTGTTTTGTTTCTTTTCCTTTTGTCATGTTTGTTCATCTATCTGTCTTTGGGAGGGCATGGGAGGGTAAGAAGGGAGCACAGAAATGGTGAGATACAGGATGAACGAATACAGCAGTGGTACTCACTAGACCCTGTTGAAAATGAACTAAATAACTTGTAGGTGGAGATGGGAGGGGAAAACTGGGAGAGGAAAGAGGTGACACTGTCCAAAAGAAATGTACTCTTTTTGCTGTTGTTTTTGTTGGTTGTGGGGCCTGAACTCTGGCCTAGGCACTGTCCCTCAGCTCTTCAGCTCAAGGCTAGTGCTCTACCACTTGAGTCACAGCGCCACTTCCGGCTCTTTCTGCTTATATGGTGCTAAGGATCAAACCCAGGCCCTCATGCATGTGAAGCAAGCACTCTACCATTGAGCCACCTTCCCTGCCCCAGAAATGTACTCTTTATCTGATTTATGTAACTAACCCCTCTGTACATCATCTTTATAACAACAATGCATGAAAAAATAAAAGGGGTAACATTGAAAAAAAATGAAATGAGATCATTTGCCAGACACCAGTGGCTCATATCTGCAATCCTAGGTACTTAGTAAGTTGAGATCTGAGGATCCCAGTTCAAAGCTATCCTAGGCAAAAAAAGTCCATGAAACTATTGTCTCCAATTAACCACCAAAAAGCCAAAGTAGAGCTGTGGCTCAAGTGGTAGAGCACTAGCTCTTAGTACAAAAGCCCAGGGACAGTGCCCAGGCCCTCAAGTCAAGCCCCATGGTGTGTACACACGTGTGCACGTGCGTGCATGCACACACACACACACGCACACACACACGCAAAGACCATTTGTTTATTGCTAATATTTTTATCAATATTCTGTAGAGTGTATTCTGTATTCTCTTAAGAAGGTAGAAGCTTTCTATATATCTCTTTTTTCTTTCTGAGCCCTTACCAGAAGCATTCTCCAAAGTCTCTTTGCAACAGTACCAGCATTTTTTAGCATGCAGTTCTTAGCCCTACCTGTTGGCCAGCTTCAAAGTTATTCCCTATTGGTATTAGTTGAACAGCACCCCACTTGTCAGTATCAATTTGTGTCTCAGTTCAGGTTGCTTATAGTCAAGGCCCAAGGGGACTTGAAGTGATCTTGTTATTTACTTATGATTTAAAGCTGTGGAGGATAGAAGTCTGAAATCAAGTTTGCAAAAACAGTGTGTTCTGTTGAGAGCATTTTTGGTTTGCGGATGGCAGTGTTTTTGCGTGGTCCTTACATGAAGGGAAGAGAGAGAGGAAGGAAGGTTTCTTACATCTATTCTATGATCTACTTCTACTAATCTCAATATGAGTAAGGCCTCTAATCTTGTGACCTCAAAACCTCCCCAAAGCCTACTCACAAATGGCATTGCTGTTCATGGAGCTATCAGCATTTGAAAGAGATTCAAATGTTTAGTTCATGGAGTCTCACCACCACCACTACTACTATTATTTCTTCTTCTTCCTCTCCTTCCTCTTCTTCTTCTTCTTCTATAGGCATAAGAGAAGCTATTACTGCTGACATTAGTCCAAGTTTCCTTAAATATCCAATGCTATTATTCTTTTATTCTCAGTTTTTATTATTATCCTCTATTGCTCACTGGAATGTAATTTGGTAACTGGAGACAGCTAAATGGGAGACTACATCATATGTAGCATTTTGAAAACTGAAAATATGATGAATACATACAATTCTAATAGTGTGGCGAATGTCCTGGTTTGGATATGTTGATAAAATCAAATTGCCTAACAGAAAGGAATTGACATAAAAATAAAACCTCTGATTAGTGTTAAGAATAAACCTATCTTGAGAAAAACTATAGTCTCACATAAACAAAAACTGAGTGAATGAATGTGTGAATGAATAAATGGAAAGAAAACTCATGAGACAACAAAATGTGAAGATATGTGTACCATACCGATTCTTTGGCAAGTGGAGATAGCAAGATCCATCAGAGAAAGACTGGACTTCAGGAACAAGAGACCAGCTTTCTTCCTCTTGAGGGATGACAGGACAAGGTTTGTAAGTAGAAGAAAAAGATAGTCCTTCAACACACCTCTGACTTTGATCACAGTGGCAGGAAGCACTATCATTAATGCTTACTGAGGTTTTAATTAAGGAAAGAAAAAGTATGTTCAGCGGTGGAGGCTTTGAGCCTAATTGCCTATAACCTAGTTGTATCTCAATGGCAAGAAAGAATGCACGAGAAATTGCATTAATTGTATTAATGTATTAATGTATTGCAGAATCTCTTGATTGAATCTAGAAAGAGAGCCAGTAGAGAAGCTACCTTTTAATAGGAAAAATAACTCAGAATCCAAAGGGATTAATCAATGAGGAAGAGAGATCTGTAGAAAGTAGAAGTTGGAGTTTAAAAAGTGATTAAGTTTGGAACCTGATGCCAGTGGCAGCTCCTGTCAGCTACACATCCTGCATTATTGCCCCTTTCACAGCAAATTATAGCCATACAGATGTTAACCCTGCATGGCTGTTAAGCTCCATTAAAATACGTATTTCTCAGACCACCCTTGGTTTCCAAGGATCTGTTCATTAACATAGGGCATAATCCTTATGTCAGAGCTACAGGTATAATTCAAAATCTTGCAGGGAGATAGCCAGTGAGAGGCAGAAACTTGTCTGGGTAATTACTAGAAAGAAATAGACACTTTCTTAAACCCCCTCTTTCCTCTGTTATTTCCACAAGGAAAAGAAAGAGAAGATGGGTGGTGACTGTGTTTCCCCCTTTAAAATTGACATCTAAAAGCCAGAAGGATAGTTACAGTGAAAACAAAGGACAGGAAATATGAAAAGGCAAGAAGGCTCCATTTTCCTGCTGTGTTTCATATCAACAAATGGCCTCTTCCCCGAGTACTTCCTGGTTAGTGACTTGAAAATACATGTGTCAAACTACCTTCTGAAGTGTACTGTCCTCAATTAAACAAGTCCTCAATTAGTTTTGCTCTACTTAGAAGGCAGATGTGATATTTAGAGGAAAAAGATAGAGGGGAGACATGATTAAGTTGTGCAGAGGGTTCTTTTTTTATATTATATTTCCTCAGAAAATGGAAATGAAGGTTGTTAGTATAAACTAGCAGTGCATTTCTGAACCATAATGTTTTCTGAAGTGGTATTGCATTACTCTCCTTTTAAATTTCTATTCTGGTAAATGTGTATTTTCCTCAAAAATTAAAGCAAAGAAGTTAAGCACTGGTGGTTCACACTTATAATCCTAACTTCTCAGGAGACTAAGGATAGGAGGATTATAGTGGAGGCTAGCCAAGGCAGAAAAGTCCCTTTCAACCTATATCTGTGTACAGTGGGGCATGACTGTCATCCTAGCAATGATAAAAAGCCAGTCCCTGTATACATCCTAGGCAAGAAGCAAGAACCTATTTCAAAAATAACCTGTGTAAGGAAAAAAAAAAAGAAGGGGAGCTACAAATATGACTCAGCAGTAGCGAGTTTGCTAGCAAGCTCAGAGCTCTGAGTTCAAACCTCAGTAGTGCCAAAATAAAATTAAAAAGTAAAAGAAATGGAAATAAAAACAAACGGAAAAAATACAAAAATGGACAGCAAAGAAAACTAAGGATCACCTTTGAGGACTGTTCTTAAGATCCCATCATATATGTTTTGCCTCTTGAAGTGAAATGAAATGTGATTTTTTTTTACACTTCTGAGTGGATCTGTGGGCCAAATCACCCCTCCATCTTTACTTCCTGTGATAGTTCTGGCAAGTGTGTTCTAGGATCCTGAGCTTGTTGCACTTCCAATAACATGAGTTATCCATCTTTTATAGAGGGCCCTTGGACTGACAGCTGCTGCATGAACACTTTTATTTGATCATTAAGATGTAGACTATCCATATAAGTTATTGAAAAACAAAACATAAACCTCATTAAATCTGTCATTTGGTATCACAGAACTAATTGTTTATCACATTCAACTTTCTACTAAAAAACTGAATTAAGTCAAGTTGGTTAATATGAATTATAGAGCAAAACCACAAACAGCTGAATGGCTGCCCAAGGCCCATCACCCTTCCAATCCTACTGTGGGGAAGTTGTTAACTCTTTTTAAAATTCTGCTTCTCAGGATATTTGTCATCATCAGGGCTAACCTTTTCTCTTGCTTTAGATGTGTTAAGTCTTTACACTTATTAATTCTTTTACGTAGTGTTTGTAGTTTGTAGGAGGAAATTGATTTTCTTGTAATGGGGAAATCATCGCTCCTATTATGACATAAAACTTTAATTTGATGTCTCCTTCACTGACCCAAACTAATTACAACAAAAACATGTTAACAAAGTGAGTAGTTTTTTTTTCTTTCGTACATCAATTTTACTACTCAGGGCTGCCCCTAGAAAGTCTTAAATGAAGGTGCCGTTACTCTGGCACTCTGTGTGTGTGTGTGTGTGTGTGTGTGTGTGTGTGGTGTCAGTAGTGGCCATCATGACAGGCTGTGATATATATATTCTCATGGTGAAACTTGAACTCCTCAGATCATCAGCTTCTAAGGAGCAAAGAAATATTAAAGGGGTTTATCAGTAATGGCCAAACAACTAAAAGCATGGTCATAGCTTCCTCTTTAATTTGGGCAGATTGGAATGCACCTCCCCAAATCAGACGGAAATAGTAAAATTTAAAAACTTTTATGAGTACCCAGCTCAGCTGCACCTGGCTTCCCTAATTGCCTTCAACCAAGTCATTACTGGGGAGGCAAGATGTTTAGCCACCAACAGCCCTTATTAATGTATAATAGGAATTTACTTGTAAAACAGAATTATTGGGATGGCATGATGTCATAAAGACAGAGTGCTGACATTTTAGATGGGTTTATAAGGGAATGTTGAATTATAATTTAGGAGCAGAATATTCTTTTGGTAATTAATCACAATTTGGTACAACCTCAGTGTGGACTATGTGTCTGGATACATAAAAGTTATTATTGTAATGCTTCTCTATTAAAGTCTATGTTGGTGTAAATGCATGTAATTCTCATGAATTATCTAGTAGTTTGCAGATGTGCAAAAGGGTCCACAGCAGGTATAAATAAATGACATGCTTCAGGAAGGCAGTTTCCCTGATTTCTGTAAAAATGCTGAAGACTTAAAATCCTTAAAAAAGAGCTGCAAATTTTGTTCTTGGTAGCAATGCTTCAAGAAATGGGATACATTAGTTTTATTGGATCTCAAACTTAGAATCTGTCAATATGGCTATGTGATTAATGGGTGCAGACTTTTACCTGCCTCATAAATATAATGGGCTTTGATTACTAGGCTCAGTTTGCAGAGCAATAGTTAACATGATGTCAACACTTCCATTGTAAACCCACGTTTTGGAGGGGTTTATAACTTGCTCATAAAAAATCACTCGGGATGACACTTTGATATGAGGCCTTATTCTGGGGGAACAAAGACATTTTAAGGAATAGAGTTAAATATTCCATTTACCTATTTCTAGGTTTATGAATATCTAAGCTGCATATAAAAAGTCAAGTTTTATATGCTTCATAAAAATTTTAAATAATAAATGATTCTTATCACTCTGTTTACCTTTCTAAGGACATTCTCTACAGTTAGATGTTATATCATTCACTTTAAACCAGAAGGGGACATTTTTAAATGTAATTATGTTACAGATCAGGAGACAATTAAAAGAATCATTCAGCATTAAAATCTTTGGAATTTTATTCCAAGTAACTGTGTAAAGTGCTATGGTTTAGTCCCAATCAGTAAGAATTTCAGAACAACACAGAGCACAGTAGTGTGTACCTGTGGGTCCCCCTATTCTGGAGGCTGAGGCTGGAGGGTCACTTGAGCCCAGGAGCTTGAAGTTAAGCAATACAGAATGATATCACAACTCTTTCAAAAAAATAGAAGTTGAGGGCCAAGGACTGGTACTTTATACCTATAATCCTAGCTATTCAGGAGGCTGACATCTGTAAATCTAGGTTAAAAGCCAGCTGGAGCAGACAGATCCTCCAGACTTTTATCTCCAGTTAACCAGCATAAGCCAAAAATGGAAGTATGACTAAAGTGGGAAAGCGCCAGCCTTGGGCAAAAAGAATGTGAGGCCTTGAATTCAAGCCCTAATACCACACCTACCTCCCACCCCCAACACACATACACAACAAAGATTAATACATTCTCAAGTCTTGGGAAGTATCATAATACAAAGTGGGCCAACTTGGGTATATTCTGATTTAGATTATATATTGCCTCTTGTTTTCAAAGCAGAGAAAAGTCTGCAGAAACCTGCTTCATGCCAGCTCCTGGTCATCTTCCAAGGCATTGCAGTTGCAGGACGATGCTACTTAGCATAGGGCATCTTCTTCAAAAGTTTAGGCTTTTCTGTATACCCTTCCTATGTCAGGAAGTTACTTCTTCAAATTTATGAGAGCAAAGACCAAGGAAGCTAAGATTTGCTGTTGGATTTGAAGGAGAATGAATGAGAAGCTGTGGTTGGAACCTAGATGTTTGAAGTGGGTATCTAACTTCCATAATTTTCTGGACCTGTTGGGCAGCTGAAGAGCTTTAAAGTCATCTCACAGTATGCTTTGTAATGAATGGTTCCAAGGCTGCTAGTTGGCCTGATTAAAAAGAGGTGGTGGCCTGGGAAGGTGGCTCAGTGGTAGAGTGCTTGCCTTGCATGCATGAGGCCCTGGGTTCGATTCCTTAGCACCACATAAGCAGAAAAAGCTAGAAGTGGTACTGTGGCTCAAGTGGAAGAGTGCTTGCCTGAGCTTAAGAGCTGAGGGTCAGTGTCCAAGCCCAGAGTTCAGGCCCATGACAACAAAAAAACAACAAAAAGAGGTGGTGTTTTAGTTTGTTTGCTAATTGGTTTCATCTTTGGGGGAACATGACATCTTTTTACCTGGTCTTCACTGATTTTTCTTTTTCTTTTCTCTTTTTTTTGTTTGTTGTTGTTATTGGTCATAGGACTTAAACTCAAGACCTTGGCACAGTCCCTGAGCTTTTTTGCACAAGGCTAGGGTTCTACCACTATTTGAGCCACAGCCCTACTTCTTGTTTTCCAGCGGTTAATTGTAGATAAGTCTCATGGACTCCCCTGGCCTGGTTGGCTTTGAATTGAGATCCTCAGATGTCAGCCTCCTGAGTAGTTAAGATTACAGGTGTGAGCCATTGGTCCCTAGCTTACTAACTTTTTTTTTTCAGATTTGAATGACTTTGGATTACTGAATTTTTTTTTAATCATAAAAAAGGAAAGCAAGACTTTGCTTTTTCATTGTTGCCTTGTAGTTTGTTGTCTCTGGTGACTGGATTTTTTTCTGTTTCTTTTTTCCTTTGTTTTGGAGCCCATTCTGGCCTCAAACTCAAGATCTACTTGCCACAGTCTCTTTAGTTCTAGGATTGCAGGTATGCACCTGTACACCATTTAAATCCATGAAGAAACTGGCCAGTTTTAGTTTTTCCTCTTCCCCACCCTTCTTTTCCTCTCTACTTTCCTTTTTTTTTGAAAACAAGATATTACCTTTAATCCAGCAATCACAAACTGTTTAAAAGGAAAAAATAACTTTTGGCATCCCCAGTAAGGGGGTTCTAGAATCTTCCAAAGGTAGCAGAAAGTGTACAGTGTGGGTACAAATCCGACATGCATTTCAGACTAATGCCAGAAATATTTACTGATATATGCCTGTATCTGTTTCTTGCCAATTTTGTTTAATAACCCTGGAAATGAACAAACTATTAGACTTAGTAGGATAGAAAAAAAATGTGGGATTCATGCCTGTAATCTTTAGGCTGACAAGCACTGAACAGGCTTGGTCAAGGGACAGGCTTTACATCTTTGAATAACTGCCCATTTAAAGAACCTCAGAAATGTATCAAGCAGCCTGAAGATTAAGGCAACAGTAGCATTAATTCATACAGTGAGTCACTGATTTTGTGGCACTAAACTTGAAAAATACAAAAAATAACCCAGTGCACTGGCACTTCATACATCAAATATTTTAGAGTTCAGAACAATCCTATGAAGTAATCAGTTTGTGTTTGGGGAAGCTTTGGAAAGCCAACTGTAGAAAATTTTTTCGTCTATTCTGTAAAGGATCTCATAGCTTGTGGGCTCTAGGGCTTGCAGGGGAGCCTTCTCATTTGCAAAAATGATAGTGTTCCCATGTTATATCAGCCGCTCAAAGGGCAAGTACTCGTTAATAAAACATTTACAATTATTATATAATTCATTCAGAATTTATCAAGCACCTGTCATATGATGCAGTTTGGGTTTATAATATGCATGGACAGTCTTAATGGATTTATGAATGAGGTAGGGGACTAGGAAATAACTGAAAATTACTGTCTAGCATGAGGATGCTGCTGAGAGACATAAAGAGAGCCAAGGGGAGCCATAGAAAGAACAACTGATTTAGAGTCAAGGTTTCACTCAAAACTTTCCAGGAAGGGCCTCAAGACAGGTTGGTAGAGGGGATTGGAGTTGGGTAGACAAGAGAAAGCACTTTTGGGGCTGGGAAGGTGGCTCAGTGGTAGAGCGCTTGCCTTGCATGCATGAGGCCCTGGGTTCGATTCCTCAGCACCACATAAGCAAAAAGAAAAAAGCCGGAAGTGGTGCTGTGGCTCAAGTGGTAGAGCGCTAGCCTTGAGCTGAAGAGCTGAGGGACAGCGCCCAGACCCAGAGTTCAGGCCCACGACCGGACCCAAAAAAAAAAAAAAAAAAGAGAGAAGGCACTTTAATTTGCGGTCCAACCAATGCCAAGTAAATGAGAAAAAGGTATGTAAGTCGTGAGCACTCATTAGGTGTTGGTTGAAACCTTTGAAGGGCCTTGAACACCAAATTTGAGGAATTCTAACTTCTTAGACCTGGGAAACAAGAGGGCTTGAGCTTAGGCCGATAGGATCATATTTGCATTTGAAATACAGGTCTTGGCTGTAGGTGGAGTATGTGACAGCAGTGGGGCACACTGGACGCAAAGGAGTCCCTGCTTGCTGTGGTTAGGTTTGGGAATGAACTCCTCCATGTTCCAAATGTGGGTTCCTAATCCTTGGCAATTTGTGAGATGTGAGGTATAAGGCCCTAAGGGGGACCCAGGAACTACGGATGACAGATGGGCAGATATATGCCTCTCACCCTGAAAGAGGATCAGGGAAGGGGACTAGATGCCAGAGAGCTCTGAACATTCTGGAGCCTTAGAGCTATCAGTTCTGTAAGTCCTTGAACAAGCCCTTGGAGCTGGAGGAAGAGATTTGTGAGTCATCACTAGACCCATCAAAAAGAGAAGAATGTGTGCAGAAGAATACACAGGAAAAACTGTAGGACATAGACCCTAGTAAGTTGGACAGCAGAAAAGGTACTGGCACAGGCAAGTGGGTCAGACCAGCATGATGCTGCAGAAGATTCAGGTATATGAGGAGTGCAGTGGTGAATGACAACCATTCCCTCCTTCACCGTGTACATGCACACATGTGTATAGATGCATGTACATGCCTTTGTGTTGAAGAAGGTGATCCTGTGACATGATCTATGTGGGGGGGGGGTAAAAATCTACCTATCTTATGATCTGTCAGAGGGGAATTGTCTAAGGAATGCTTTAGTACTCTTAAAAGTTTGAAACTTACATATACATTCTCATAATCAAACATACTATAATATAAAATAGCCAGGGGACATTTAAATATTAAATTTACTTCAGTCTTGATGAAGCAGCCTGGATGAGTGTTACTTGGCTCACTGGTGCTGGTCATAACTAGATCTTTGAAAAGGCTCTGGGACATTGTGTTTTTCCCTCCTACTCATCCTCTGCAAGTGGAGACCCCTGCTGGACCTCCTCTAAGCTAGAGCACAGTCATCCTTCCACTTTCTGCCTATCTTCTTTTCCTGTCACAATGTGCTTACCATGAGAGATCCCCATGCCAGGCTTCCTTGGGATACTCTACTTTATCTGTCCCCAAACTGTAACTCAAAGGGCCACCTCCCATCTATATTCCTGCTGTCTTCTTGAAGTCAGAACAAAGCAAAGCCCCTGCACCACTGCCAGCTTCTTCTCCCAGCTTCTTCCACTTATTCCATTTCTTTTAAGCATCCTTGCTATCTTCCCCTTCTAAATAGACTGTCTCTTTGATCCATGTTCTGGTTGAACAATGAGCAGGGCGTGCTGCACTCAATGAAAGAAGCATATTGGTTTTCATGATTAGATTAAAGGAACAATGCATTCAAAACAGCAAGTATAGTTAAGCATGCTTAATTAAATATTTTAGAGAAGAGCCAAGTTCTTGAGTTCTTAATCCATCAAGAGGCATTCATTGGTTGCTTGTAGTCATTGTCTCTGCTATTTTGTATTCTTATTTGCTGATTGTTATTATAAAGGTGATATACAGAGGGATTACAGTTACGTAAGTCAGATAATGAGTACATTTCTTTTTGGACAAAGTCACCCTTTCCCTCATTTGTTATTCTTTTTTTTAAAATTTATTATCCTTAAAGTAGTTGTACAGGGCTGGGAAGATGGCTCAGTGGTAGAGTGCTTGCCTTATGCGTGAGGCCCTGGGTTCAATTCCTCAGCACCACATAAGCAATAAAAGCTGGAAGTGGTGCTGTGGTTCAAGTGGTAGAGCTCCAGCCTTGAGCTGAAGAGCTGAGGGACAGCACCCAGGCCCAGAGTTCAAGCCCCCAACCGAAAAAAAAAAAAGTAGTTGTACAAAGGAATTTCAATTCAGCATTGTCAGTTTGTGAGTACAATGCATCAAGTTCAACATCTTTTTCATTATGCTCCCCTATCTCTCCCTTGGTTATTAATATTTTCTAACCAGTGGGTAACTTCTCAATCTTTTTCTGGTCACTTGTACTTTTATAATTTCTCCCAACCAGCACTCACTTGTACTTTTATAATTTCTCTCCTACCAGCACTCAACAAGTCTCCTACTTCTCTTCTTTCCTACTGCCAATTTTTATATTTATCATTACCTAAGTCATGCAAGACAATGAGCATGAATAAGTATAGTGTCTGGATTTACTGTTCATAAATTAAGATTTTTTTCCTTAAACTTACTTTCTGTTCCCAGAAATACAAGCTCTGGTATGCCATTAAAAAAGAATCCCTACCAAATATTTTGCATTGTACATTTCATTGCTGCGTCTTTATCATCCTGACAATTGAGTTGCTTATATAAAAATAAACTGACAGAAGACAATCATTTAGTCACAATTTTTTTTGGGGGGTGTGTACACATGTGTGTGCATGACGCATGCCTGTCCTAGGGCTTGAACTCAGGGCCTGGTCACTGACCCTGAACTTCTTTTGCTCAGGTATAGCACTGTATCACTTGAGCCACAGCTCCACTTTTGGCTTTTATTTGGTAGTCTATGGGAGATCCACATCTCACAGACTTTCCTGCCTCCACTGCCTTTGACCCACGGTTGGATCTCCTCCTCCTGAGTAGCTAGGATTAAAGGCATGAGCCACCAGCACCCAGTTTTTGTTGTCTTTTGAGTAACATTGTTGCTTCCATACCACAAGAGGGCAGCACAAGTGATTATGTGAAGATGGCTTCTGCAACAGTAAAGAATGCTTATGACACTAATTTCCAGCTTTCAACACATCTTCACGTGCATATGTAATGGTCACAAGGATTCTCTGTGAAAAGTAAAGCAAGCATGATCATTCTCATTTAGCATACAGATAGCAACCTTAGAATGGCTTAAAAATGATTTGCATACAGTTACACAGCTAATAAATGATATCCAAGATAAATCCCAGTCTCTATAGTAGACTGTCTTAAACAGTTAAGAGATGGGGAGGATAAGAAGAAAGGCCAAAGTGAAAGAGAAAGTAGGACCCAGATCTACAAAATCCAAATGTCCATTTCCCCAGTCTCCATAGTGAACTTGGAAATTCCCTATGGGCTGTCAAAGCCCCAGCTACTTAGTTTCAAAGAAGCTAGAAGAATATTGTAACGGCACAAACAAGACTCCATTGGAACTATACAAAACACCATGTTATTAAATACCCACATGAAGATTTTTCTAAGCTCTCTAACTCCAAAATCTATGATGCTAGGTGACCTATAGGCAGGCAGACAAGTGATCACTTTGCCAGGTAATTTACATACAAAATTTATCCCAACAGGAATTGACCAGTTTTATTTTTTTATCAATAAGGTGATTCTATCATGTGATTAATTTTAATCGCTTTTTTCTCCATTTTTTGAAGGAAAGACAAAAAGGTTCAAGTAGCAACCTGTGGTCATACTAACTGCCTCACAATTCAGGAATTCAGATTTGGAACTAGAATAAGTACACTCAATATGTAAAAAATAGATGCTGTCCAATTGCCTTTTTAAATCAGCAAAATAATTAAAGGCTTTGTAGTTTGGCCAATTAATGTATTGCACATCTGTATGGGCAGCTTAATAAGTAAAATGCTTGAGAAAGGTAAAATTCCAAGACCAAAAGCAACTAATAGCAGAGAATATGTCCAAGTCGTGATTAATAGTCTCTCTTTTTCTCTTAAGAGACTAAACATTTACTAAATCCCCTGAGTCTGTAGTTCCAATTCAGTCAGAATTCCCATTGTAAACTGCCAGTGTTAGAATTTTTCATTCATCATTTTCTTAAATTCCAAAGTAAGTGTCATTGTTGTGTTTAGTGACAGAATACAAATATTTATTTTAAATGTTTCTTTAAACCAAGTCCTAGTGGAGGGTAGAGCCCTCTAATGCTCTACATCTGGGTTTCAGGGCTTTAAAATTGGTTGTCGTCTGCATACCAAGTCCTCTGCAAAAACTCAGCCACAGAGAGCAAAATCCCACTTGACAAGAAGTCTCTAGATATGGATTTATGTCATAGGATGTACTTTAGACCTGCTGTGATCTATTTGGAAAATTTTCAGTTCTAATAAACATTATTTGTACAACATTTTTATGGAATCAGCTTTATAAAGGTTTGTTAATTTATTTCTAGAAGGTAATTGTTAAATAGGAGAAAGATAGCAATCAGTCATCAAACCAGAGGAAAAAATTGGAACAGAAGATATCTAGAATTCTGTGAATTCTGCTTGAATATTCTTTCATTCTCATTTTGGAGAAATGAAAATGAACAAAATTGTTCATCTAACCTGCATTTAGAGCCTGAATATTATATACTGAATATACTGATATTCTTAAACATTTCTGGAATTTTCATCCATGTTTTTAGTGAACTCTGTCATGGGAAGAGTGAGGTATTGGCTTTTCTCTCCTTTCTCTTTCGGTTTAGTCTACATCGAACCTTTGGCTTTACCACAAGTGTATGGGTGGTATATGTTTCTAAGTTGATATATTAATGTTGAATTTTTATTGTCACAGTTTCTGTTCATGCTCCTTTCAAACCTTTCATTTATTTGTTTCTGAACCTTGGATATCTCATAAAAATGTCACCATTGTGGTTGAACATTAAGCACCTTCCCATTTTGCTCTGGGCCATTGAAATAAATTTGGACCAGGTGCTCTGCTCATAATGGAGCCCCTTGAAGTGCTCTGATAATGAGCCAGGAGCGGAAGCTGTCAGCCTTCAGCTGGCCTGAAGAATGCAATTAGAGCAGTTTTAATACTGCTGAGGGACCCCATCCAATCAAGGCCATTTGACTTAAACCAAGTCTAGAATCTTAAACATGTACTTTAAGTATGTAAGCTTTGTCTCTGCACTGAGGATGGGGAGATGCATTTCTGTTACAACAGATCCACTTTGAGTCCCAGAGAAAATGATGTTCTGCACGCCAGTGGAGTTCTCTTTCATCTCTCCTGCTATGATGTTACAATGACCACATCTATGATCTGATGTCACTGTGATCAAAATAACCAGTGCCAAGTTAAGTTTCAGTTCAATGTGACACAGCCCATTTCCGGGAAGTTACCCCAAAGAAATAGGAGCACAACTATCTTTTTAATGGCAAAAACTTAGATTTGTCTAAACATACACTGATATGGAACATATTTAAAGTATATTCACCACAGGAAACACTATACAGCCACTAAAAATAATAGTACTGCCTACTTGATGTTGTTGAGTTAGGCAAGTCATTTACAAAACAGTTTGTATAGTGTGATATGTGTTTTGGGTCAACAGTCTGCATTCTCAGGGTGGGTTCATTTGCCATCAAGCAAATGACTCGTTGGCATTCTGGGAGGAGTAACAGCATTTTGTAGTTCTGTTGGTGAGAGAGATGCGGAGCACAGTGGCAGGGATTAATATTGAATGGCAGCTTACATTCATCATTTCCTTTGTATACTTGTAGTATATAGTGCGGTGTTTACTCTATTCCTGAAGATACACTGGTTTGGAGAGATCCATTAACTTGCCGGGCACAAAGCTTGAAGTAGAGTGTTAGAATGTGAACCCAAGTCAGCATGTTCCCCAAAGGCCTTCTCTTTGTCCCTGCTAGTTCTCTAAAAACAGATATTATTTCCAGGGCCACATAGCATTTCAAGCCTAATCCCTTTACAAAACATGAGGGCATAACTCAGGAATTGTTGTTAGTGTTTTTGCACACATTTCTTATGAACGCTTGGAGCCATCATTAAGAAGCCTCAGTCTGAGGCTGTGGGATTCACTGCAGTTTCTCCAGTGAGTAAAAATGTTTTTTCCTTAAATGAGACCATGTACAAGGATGTTAATTCAACATAATTTGCAATATAATTGAAAACTAAGTGATTTTACATAACAGATAAGGCAGGGATGAGAAATTAATGAGAAAGGAATGTGAAATTAATTTTGATTAATTTGATTACATAAATTAAACTTGATGAATGAGAAATATGCAAACTTTTAAAGACCAAAATAATTATAGAAGTATTATTTTATAAACTCCCAAATGCCAAACAGTAGTTTACTTAAATAGTTTATTTTAACATGGCTTGCTGTGGGTTTTTTGTTGTTGTTTTAGTTTTGGTTTTTCAGGTCTTCTTTACTTTGGATCTCTGCCTCATCTAGGATACTGCCATCCTGTTGGCCTATTAAGGTATTATACACAATTACTAAAATCCTATTTCAAGTTTTGGCACTGTTTCACAACTCAAATTTTAGAATTATTCCTGTGAATGAAATGATAGCTAATTTTAGCCACAAATAAGTCCCCTCCAGTAACCTAAACAAACATTTCATGGCCTGTCTCCTGACATTGTAACATGGACTTAATAAGTTATTTTGGGCAAAGTCATAGATTTACATCGATTAGAATTGGAAACATGGCAACACATAGGTAAACATGAGGCATTTTGAAAATTTTGCAATAGCTGTCATGTAAATCTATGATTTGGGGTGGGGGGCGGGGGAGACTGTGAGCTTGTTTTGTTTTGGTGCCAGTCCTGAGGCTTGAGTCAGGAACTTAGACCTGTCCCTAAAATTTTGTGCTCATTGCTAGTCTCTACCACTTAACTAGCTTTTGAATGGTTTATTGTAGATAAGAGAATCATGTACTACCCAGGCTGACTTTGAACTGCAAACCTTAGATCTCAGCCTCCTGAGTAGCTAGGATATATATACCCAGCTATATTTTTTAAATAAAGAATGAAAAAGCAGTGAACTATACTAGAAGAAGAAAGCCTCATTCCTTGATGCTTTTAACAAAAGTCACTTGTTTCTTTTTAATCTTTAACTCCAATTTCAACTATCAAGTTTACTTGGCATTTGGATTAGTTAGTCATACACAACTTTATTCTCATTCTGATTTTTAAAATTTCCATTGTTTTGCTTTTTATTAACACTTTGACCATATAATCATGATCTTTTTCTACCTTTGCTGAAAAGAAGAATCCAGAAATCCAGGGACTTCTACACTTAGAAACCAGCCAAAACAGAGGGGCTTTCCCCCCTAAAGCTGACAGCCAGAGGGAGTGACTGAAGTCATCAGCATGAACAGGTATATTCAGCATGATAAGGCTGAAGGCCTCCCCTGTTCATCCATAGGGAGTATGTTTCGGTGGCTTTAAGTGTGCCTTGTGAAATTATCCAAGAAGAGACCATTTTATGCCAAATCGTCTAAAGGCTGGGGCTTGACAAACTGCTTTGATTTAAAGTAAAGATAAAGAAGCAAAGGTTCACATCTGGAGAATCAGGTTGTGGAGTTAAGATGGTCCTGACTAGTTGGTAAACCTTGGGTTCTTTCTCTCTTGAGAGAAAGGAGTGGAAAAAGCAGCGTAATACTACGTAATACTACACTCTGCTCTGGGAATAGCTTAGGACTGACCCTGTGTCAGAAGGGCAAGGTAGCTAGGAAAGAATCAGAACGACAGCCAGCTAGAAGGATGGGTGTGCTGGGTTAAGTCCCAAGACCAAGACTAGGCTGCAGCATTGCCTGCTAGGCTGACCCAGGTTCAGTGTATTCTCTCTGGATGCCTATTTAAAGACACCAGATGTGGCACAGGGTCCTTGTCAATCTCACCAGTGAAATCTAGCAAACAGTAGTAGTTGTAAACTGAGTAGGAGAAAGACTTGCCCACTGCTCTCACCTCCACAGTCACCTGCCTTTACACTGATGGAAAAGGAGAGAAGGGGAGCAGGGGAACAAGGTGAGAGGACATTTTGTATTTTTCATAAATACAGTTGTTTTTATATCATTTTCACAATGTAATCACAATTACAGTTTCAAACAAAAAACTATGTGCCAAATCCTGGTATTGGTTACTCACACCTGTAATTCTAACTACTCAGGATTCTGTGGTTTAGAGGATCTCAATTTGAAGCCTGCCCTGGGCAAAAACATCTATGAGATTCCATTTCCCAAATAACTGCAAAAAACAACCTCTAGGGCCAGAGGTGTGGTTCAAGTGGCAGAGCACCAGCCAGAAGCTCTGAGTTCAAAACCTGGTATTAGGAAAAAATGTGTCAAGAATAAAGTCTTGATGGGGTATGTGTTCATATAATCTGGTTTATTTAAAAAGAACATTGAAATGGGAGTTGGAGGCATGGCTCAGTTGGTAGATCGCCAGCCAATGAACAGTGTCAAGTACTGAGTTTAAGTGGTGATCTTGCAACAAAAAAATGAAAATAAAAATAAAAAACTAAAATCATAATTTATGTGTGATTAATAAAATTTAAGTAGTGCAAAGAAAGGTAAATTTTCCTCCCTTATTCTTCTAAACCCATCCCAACTTCTTGAAACTTCTATTTACATCTTTACTCTTAGAATGTCAAAACTATAGAGTTTTTAGAGGGTAGAAGAGAGCTGAATTATGGGTGGTTTATATTTTTTCTTTTTTGTATATTTTATTTTTTCTGATTATTTAAAAAAGTTTTACACAAGTATGTCTAGGGCTATTTATCTCAATGACAACTTAAAGAGCTGACTTAAAATTGTTATATGCATTGAATCATGGAGTAGCATATAATCATAATCCATAAGCAAATGTGGTAACAATTACTTTTAAATGAACTTTATTCTTCAGCTTGAACAGATTAAACTATCATGGGCACATGCCGTTTCTTTAATTACATTAATTATTTATTACACACTGCCCTTTGGTACAGTTCAATGGGTGTGGAGGAAGTTGATTACAGCAGTTCGTTTCAAGTCAGTTTTACACCCGGGATCGACATCATCGTCACACTTTCTCACTGAAATGTTGCTGGGGGCAGTGGGAGCAAATGCAGGTGAGAGCAGTTGCAAGTTGTATTTGAAGTCATCCCCCCCCCTCCCCCGTATGGGAAACGTAACTCAATTTATGCAAGCATTGCATGTTCCTCTATTGGTTTAGGAATTCTTTACTTTGGTAGATTTTAGAACAAGAAGATGTATGTGTGCAATTCAGAAGTTTTAGATAGACCTCAGACTGTGAGGTTCAATTTACAAGCATCAGGAAATTTGTCTTCTGACCAAAAAAAAGTTCTTCTAAAAAAGATGTTAAAATCAGCTCCTTTTATTGTTAGTGGGTTTATCCAATATTTTTGGAATCAGAACCACCAAGAGCATGGTATGTCTGCGGTCCTTGGACCACTGAGCCATGCAAACCTGCAGAATCATGCCCTTTGCTGCTGCTGAAACCAGGCAGAAATAACAAATCGAAAGCAGCTTCCTCCTCTACGTGCGTGCAGGTTTTGTGATCTCAGATGTGCCCTTCTAGTCCGTGTTTCCTGTTTTTGTAAACGAGGCATATTTTTTGTCATCACCTCCGGCCTTTTAATCAGCTCTGTGTGCCATCACAGGATGGAAGGTCCGTGCGTGGGTCTGTGTGGGTGGTAGTGAGTAGAAGGTTCCCTTCATGTCTTGGCAGCTTTAGAGCTAGGTTCGAAATGCTTCCATAAAAAGTATTAACTTTTATGTGTTAATATATTTATTTTTTAAAAAAAACACCAAAACATTTCCAAATGGTTCCATGAGAGAGAGAAAAAAAATGGGAATTTAATGGTAAAAGTTTGGGAGGAGGATTAAAGATATTTTTAAGAGGCAGTTGAGACAGGATTTTCAAAATTTGAATTTAGCCCTAACTGTTGCCATTAAATGGTTAGTAGAGGAGTAGCCACTAAAGCGATCATTATGTCTTCGTCCTGGTGGGTAAAAGTAGATATGTCCATTGTAGACTGAACTCCTTGCTGGCACATTCATAATGCTCTGTAGTATGTATTTGGGTGCCACTCTGCCATGCAGTATGCTCACAGTGGTGCCTTGCATGGATCCCCACATCACACCACACTGCTGGCTGACATGTATTGTTGCACCACACACAGGGATGCAGAGACTCAAGACCTATGTCCATATTAGGCAGCTGTGTTTGCCAGGCAGGAGTTCTCTGTTTATCTTGCTTTTTACCTGGCAACCACTTGCAGTTAAGATGCCTGCCGGTCATGGCCCAGTTCCCATGGAGGTATTGGGAGCTTTCATTCCAGTCAATCAAATTTATGGAGTGTCTGCTGTGTGTGTGCAGTGTGCCAGTACTAGGCTGCAAAGATGAATAAAAGCCTGGTCTGTGCCCTCGAGGAGCTTGCATTTTAATAGGGGATTTTTGGAGAACTTTTATGCCTTAGGATATAGTAAGAAATAAGCCTTCTAGTTGTAAAATGGCAGGCTTTGTGGATGCATGTTACGGAAGGAATTTGGTCTCTTCATGCTGCTTTTGCACTGTGGGAATACCAGAACCTCCTCTTACTAATCTTGCTCCCAAGGCCCTCTATCGACCCTGAGACATGGTATGAGGGTATGAGATAGGGGCTTCTTCCAAAGTGTTAGAGGGTTTGATGATTTCAGTAACTTTCCTCAGACCAATTGACAATGACAGCCTGTGCTGGAGCTGGACAAGAGACAGAGGTGACTGCATGGTGGAAAATTCTGCAAAAACATCTGTTCTATTTGGATGGTCCAAATATCTTCATAAAACGTTTTTGTAGCCAAAGCTCATATTTCATAAAGCCTTCGCAAATATCTAGAAGGGTTTTTTTTCTTCTTTTCCATGTGGACATGAAAGTGAAGGATGGGAAAATGTGGCCACATGTATGTTTTCAACTTCTTCTTTCCAAGTATTTGGCTTTTTTGGGCATGAAAACCAATCAGGTCGTTTTCCTGGAGTATATGATGTCTCTAGAAGGTTCTCTGTCTTTCAGATAGAAAGATGAAGTCTTAAAGAAGGTAAAGAATCTTCTAAACACAATGTGCAGAGATTACAATAATGATATCAGGCTATAATTTTAATTGCTTAAAAATAAACTAAGGAAAAGGTTCACAGCTGTTTGAGAGTGAGGATCAATCAAGGGCAGAGCAACAAAAACAAAAAACTCCCCTTTGCTGGGAGTGCTGCCAGGGTGCCTCTTTCATGTCTCAAGAGACTTTTTTTCTTAAGTGTACTTTGCAGTGAGCAGGGAGAGAGGATGTTGGCACTCGCAAGGAGAAAACTTGGTTCTGGCCTTGTTCCAGGCTCAAGGCCTCAAGGTCAGGTATATGGAGCCCCTTGCCAGACAGACTGAGATAATAGGAACTCTCAGGTCAGTGTGTATGTGTGAAACTTGAGGGATGAGTGGGGGGAATGAGGTTTTGAGCAAACAAGTTCAATGAGCTTCCTTAACTGAGTGTAGAGTGGCTCAGGAGAAAAATGGGCCCAGAATCTAGTGCTGGAAATTCCTGCACTTCATTGTCTTCTGCACATGATTGTCTAAACAGTGGAGTTGAAAAGAAGTTTATTTTGTCCCTGGTGGTGTCATTGACATGTGCTACAAAAGATGAAAACAATTACTGGGGAAAAGGACCTGATATTTAAGTTAGAAATTAACCATAAGAGGATTGTGACTTTGGATCCCACTGACTGGGTTAAATGTAGAGGTGATCCAGGTGCTCAGAGCTTTGCTGTCCCACTCCCCATGACAGGCATCAGATTACTGGGCCATTTGAGAAGTGGGTGGAACAGTGATGTTTATAGTCTATTACAGAATCCATGAACTGAGGACCTAATGTCTAGGACCCCGTAGCATCTTAGAAATGGAATGAATTCTGGGGGTTTCCCAATAGAAGAGTTAATCACATTTTGTCCTATATTCATTTCATGTGCATACCTGATATCAGGTAGCACTTTGAAACTATACACAGAAATGACTAATGTCACTGGCTTGGGCCACCAATCTTCATTCTCCAAACCAAAGTTTCTACAGTTTCAGGGCAATTATTAATACCCCAAAAGACTTTGTATGATTTAAACAAAGCTACCAACATATTGTTTATGACTATGCTTTTCTCTTTTTCTCCTTTGTTTCTACCTCCTCACTTTTAATTACATTTTCTAGCCCTGTACTTCTATGTTGTCTATGTGGAGAGATATTCAGAATTTTTAACTGCTACATTTTCTGTATTTATCCTGCTCATGAGATTGTCATCTGCCCTGATTAAAAACGTAATTTGCCAATACAGTCAAATCTTATTAATAGCATTCCAAAAGGTGGACACTGGGAACGATTAGTGGCAAAGTCTATGGGGAAATTTGCCTTTGCATAATCTAGATTGGATTTTAATTAGATGAGTGGTGTAATTATAATGATAAAGGGAATGTTCAACCTCTCCCTAGACAGCGCTCATGCGGGGAGGAAAGCAGTTTCTGTGAGATTGTATTTATCCTAATTTAGTTTTGTTCAAACCCAATCTTTCCTACCTTCATCTTTCCTGGACCTGGAACAGAAATGATAAGCTCTGCAGGGTTTGTGGCATGGACACAGATGCTGGCATTTTTTTTTCACTTGTTATCCAGGTGTTTCTTAGCTGAAGACGGATAGCAACAGCTTAGCAGAGACCTGTTCAAAGGTGAAGCAAGAATACAAGGTCACCTGGCTGATGCCTGGTGCAATGATCCCTTAGGTACCTCCTAGTTGTCTTTGCTTTTTGTTGAGCCCACGCCAGCTTTGGATGGATTTTGTAGGGTTTTTCTGAAATAATTTCTTTAAGAGAAAAATTGGTTTGACTCCATCTCATTACTTCAATTAAAGTTTTAAAACAATAGTAACAACAAAATCAGCCACATTAGCTAGCTTCTGAAAAGTGTGTATTATATGTGTTGTTAGATACTTATGGTGAGCCAGAAATAAGTCCAGGTACTTCTGTGGGTATCAGAGATGCTTCAGTACTTTATTAAGCATTATACACAACAATGATTCATACCATTTTTGGTTGATGTATTTGTTCCACAGCCTTGACCTGCCTGTGTCATAGCCTTTCCAGTGTTCTTTATACAAAGCACCTGATAAGTTTTGAAATACTTCTGGTGAACCTCTGAAGCCTTAAGAGATTTCTATAACTGTTGGAGTTCAATGCATGCAAGATGTTAACCTATGGGTAATTCAGTGGAGACTGGATCTGCCCTGGGATGATTTTTTTAGACTTTCTAAACTCTTGGTTCCAAGTAAAAATAAAACCAAAAAGAGAGAGAAGAACTAGCAAGTTCCCTGATTATATTAGTAGTCCTCCTACAAACGGTTGTCTGTTCTTGGCCCCTGTATTTTGGTTCAAATAAAAATTTGTTTGCTGGAGCTCAACTTTCCTCAGTCTACTACCTCAATTCCCCTTCTGTCAGATCTAAAAGGAAGTTGTTGGTAAAGGAATAATAGCCCCAGGCTCTATAGCCAATGCACAAATAAAACATGTTATAGCTTTATTTTATCTGCCCCTTCCCATTTAATAAGGATGAATGTAAGACCCATATAACTTATAATTGTTTAGAAAGTAAAAGGGGCATGAGATGGTTTGGTGATTTTTTTTTTGATCTGTTCGATTAACCCTTGTGATTTTACTGCCACGCTGACAAGATTTTCAGCAGAATTAAATATGCTTGGAAGCTTTTAGAATCATTGCAGAATTTCCCGGGAATCCTATACCAACTCAATGCATATTGGAATAGGGTAATGATGTTGATAACCTGACTGACAAAGAAGATCTGTGGAAAAAAGCGTCACTTCCGTTCCCTTGCCTCACCTTCCGGAATGTTCTCAGAAGGCTCTCTGACCTTACCCCTACTCCCATCCCCTCACCTTTTCATCTATTCAAACTTTTATTCCATTTTTTTTTGTCAAGCATTCCAAGCCATGTCTCTTACCAAGTCTGGCTACCTTTGGACTCTCCTCCTATTCAAAACTTCTTCCTCCCCCAAAATTCCATATCTGAACCCAGGGAGAAAATCATATGGAGCCATGTTTACCAGCACCACATTTGCTTTGTGGGTTGTTGTCTATCAGGATTTTGAGGGTGTAGAAGTAAAGGAGAATACACATTTCTCTAAAAGAAAGCAACCTACATGTAATTTCTACATGTTTCTTGAATGAGTTTGAACACTGATCTATAAATGCCCTTCCAACTTTAAAATTCTTAAATGCAGTGCATTATTTAATAGGATTAATCCTGAATGGTGGAATTTTTTAGGCTGGTCAACAGAACGTAGAGGCAGTCTAATCTCCTAGTCCTAAAATGGTACCTTGTTAATTCTTGCCCAGAAGATTGGTAACAGGGCAATTTTGAAAGGAATATGAACCTTCTAGATGGTCCTGAAGTCTTAATCTGTAAAAGGAGACCGAGTTGAATCATTATATTCGTCTTGAACCCACATTCATAACATTTTTTTTGGCGAATTCAAAGTATGAGCAGTTCCGTTTGAGTGTGGAGGTTTGTTTCACAACTGTCATTGTACTAGATTGAAAGTTTTGGACTTTATAGCCACATTTTAGAGTGTATTTCTTAGTATTTTAGTGTTAATACTACTATACTTCTGAGTGGGCAATGAATAGGTCTGCATCTCTTTCTTTTCTTCTAGCTCATCATCAGTTTCCAAAAATATATTCTAGGCACTGGCAGGAAAAGAATTGAAAAAGCATTTGCTTATATAAGATTTTTACATAGTTTCCTTCTTTTAAATTTCACATTGGTTTCCTGCTGGCTGCTTAACATAAAAAATGCTGAGGTTTGAAATATATTTCTATGTTTTATGGGAAATTAGCGTACTTAAAATTAAAAGATGGAAATAAGGGAATATATGGCCATATTTTTCTCATCATTGAAGGGCATTAGTTCCATATCTTTGATTTTTCTTGATACACATAAATTTTGCCTTCCTCAGTCATTTGTATTTTGAAAGAATTATAAGATGCCTAATTTTTTTAAACTCTTCACAGTTACTTATCATAAGAGTGGTTTGACCTTTTAACATGTTTTGGGGGAGGAAAACTAGAGCATTTCTTATAGTCCTGTTGAAACTCTACTTAAATGTAATATGTACCTCATTACATTCAAAATCTCATCATAGTTACTTTGAAATGGTGGCATTTCCTATGGCCTGTCTGGTGTCAGAGACACACTGTAAATTGGAAACTATTTACTCAGGGATTCTCAAATGTTACGGAAAATATAGTTGTAAAATGTCAAATTATTTGCATGCTGTTGAATCAGATGTCCTAAAAGATTTGTAATCTATGATACTTGTTTTGATTACCAGTGAATGTAAGAAAACATTTGAAACAACACACCCTGCATATTTTTCATTTCCTTTGATTCTTTTGGTATGGTAGAAGATATGGGATTAGTGATTTTGTTGGAATTTTTTGTTTTATTTTGCCGAATTGCTTCTACTTTTAAGAAATTAAGTCCAAATGCATGTGATAAGAAACTTCTTTGTTTTTATTTGGAGATATTTGTTTGTTTTCCTCCCTAAATATATGAATTATATACTGAAAAGAGGTGTTTAATAATGGTAATCAGTGATTACAAGGGTGATTCTTTGGGGAAATTTTTTTCATACCTTTTGTTACCATGACTTGTTCATTGTCCCTCTTCCCCCATCTTCTTGTATTCTGGTCCTATTCCAATTTGTGGAAGGAAAATGTTTCCTTTATATCTTTATGCCACAGTTCCTAGTCTAGGATTTATCTCATACTCAATCCTAAAGGATCATTAAATACATAGACAATAATCCATATTTGTGCATCAGTTTTAGTATTGTAGTTTTGAGTGGTTACTCTGGAAATAATTAAAATTTGCAAATTCCTATGAAAATAAAATGATTTAGAATAAGGCATGGTGAATAATTCTATTGTTTTGAATTAGGAACTAAAGACCAACCCTTCTTTGTGGAAGGAATTAAATACAAGGTGTGAAAAGACTATGAAGTAATTAAATTTACTTTAAATCCTTGGGGAAGTGACATACCAGCCTCCAGTTCATTCATGTGATATAAGAAAAAATTAAATAAGCATGGATAATACACCCTGGCATCATTTAAAATTTTGCAAAGCATGCAAGGAACCTGGCAGTTGGCCAGTGTTTCTGCTGAAATACACAGGAAAATACAGCATGTGTTAATTGCCCAAGTAAATTGCATGTGATGAATCCTAGGAACTGAGGAATGAAGTTATCCACTGGATCAGTCTGGATCAAGCCAGAAGATGGAAACCATACTAGAATTTAAATAAGAGATTTCATTTAAAAATATTTTGGATTTCAAGTTTTTTGGCAATTTGGGAATAAGATATCTAGGAGATGGGACCCAAGTCTAAACACAAAATTCATTTGTACTTATATTTTATCTACACAAATTGAAAGTTAATTTTAATATATTTTTAGTTATTTGAACATGAAACAAAATTTATGGTTTGGAATTTTCCACTGGTAGTGAGTGTCCTGTTGGTATTGAAACAGTATCAGATTTTGGAGCTTTGGGGATGAGAGGTGATCAATCTATATTAAGCTAAGACAGGAGAGTAATTATAAAGAAGTCAAGAAAACTTACTCTAAAAGATATTCTGGGGCTGAAGAATTCCCAAGGGATGACAGACATGCAAAGTATCCTCCCCCAAGGATGAGCTTTGGATTACTTTGGAAAGAGTGGATGGAGCATATTGGAGATGGCTAGGAAGTTTTCTGGATTACCTGTGTCACAATTGTTTCACAGTTCTTAGACAAGCAGAAAGCAACTCTCTGGGGTATAGGCTGTCTATAGCTGCTGAGCATTTGGGAGTACAACTGTGGACACAAGGTTTATAGCATTCAGGGTAGACCAGCAAAGGTGGTTATGGGGCTCTGACTTGGCTGCTACTAAGGGACTGAGTGAGTGTACTGGATGTATTACCAGAGCAGAACACATTATAAACATGCTTGCACACATGGACTGTGGAGAGACCTGTAGTAGGATTAAGATCATATGAAACAGTAGTACCTGCTAACCACTGCTATGTCCCTGCCACCAGAGCAGAACACATTATAAACATGCTTGCACACATGGACTGTGGAGAGACCTGTAGTAGGATTAAGATCATATGAAACAGTAGTACCTGCTAACCACTGCTATGTCCCTGCCGCGCCCTCTACTGGCAATGTCTAAACATAGAGCGCAGGCACAAACCAATGGTTTTTAGTCCAGTCCATTATCACAAAGCTACTATGAAAAGAAATTTGCACTTGAGCAATCATAAGCCAATAACTAGCACAAGCCTAAATACCACTTTTGCCAAGGAAGTTCCTTTTTGTTGTTGTTAAGGAGAATTTTAAGCAAATCAACAAGAGCTCATTTTCTTGTAAGGCTTATTTTCTCTACCTTCTAAGTGAAGAATCCATTAACACTGACAGTATGTAGTGAACACTCAATTAAAAACTGACTTCACTGTGGTAAGATTATGTAGATATTTAATTTTTTTGTCCATCGTGGGGGCTGAACTCTGGGCCTGGGCGCTGTCCCCCAGCTCTTCACCCCAAGGCTAACACCCTACCACTTGAGCCACAGTACCATCCAGTTTTTTTTCTGTTTATGTGGTGCTGAGGAGTCGAACTCAGGGCCTCATTGCATGTGAGGCAAGCTCTCTACCACTGAACCAACATGATATTAAATTTTTTAATGTGACAGATTTTAGAATTTAAAAAAAAACTTTTCTTACTAAAGTTTTCTGTCACAAATTACATGCTGAGTGCATGTCTTTTTTTTCATTATAGGATATTGTCTTTCTGCCTCTTTAACACTATCACTGAGCCTAAAAATTCTTATACCTCTTGTTTATTTTTGTTTCATATGCCTGAGTGAGAACAAAGGACAGTGATAGGTGACAGACCCTGTAACATACCATATAGTTGCTTACTTTCATAGTTGAGGACAGCAGCTTACTCTCTACTAAAAACGGCTATTACTTCTTTTTTATTGTGAAAATACCGTACATAGGGGTTACAATTACATGGGCAAGGTAATGAGTGCATTTCTTATCAAGCATTGTTGCCTCCTCCTTTTTTTCTTGTACCAGTACTGGGACTTGAACTCAGAGCTTCAAACTCCCACTTAGCTCTTTTGCTCCAGGCTGTCACTCTATCACTTACACAGTGCCTCCACGTCCAGCTTTTTACTGGTTAAAGGAATACAGGAGTCTCAGGTTTTTCTGATCTAGTTAGCTTTGAATTATGCTCCTCAGATCTCAGCCTCCTGGTAACTAATATCACAGGCTTGAACCACCAGTGCCTGGCCACTCTTATTTTGAATTGTATCTCTTAATTTCATTGTGCCCTTCCTGCTCTTAAATTAGGAGCAAGAGTATGTGGTAGAGCATGTCTGTCATTCATCATTACACATATAATTAGGGGTTTGTGTACTTTCTTAAATACAAGAAAGTTGTCATTGTAAGGTCTTATGACACCACAATAATCTAACAGTAATGGTAATGCTAATTCTATAGTGCTGACATGTTTACAGAGCCTTACATCTATTAGCTGATTTAATTCTCTGATTTAATTAGCTGATTTAATTAATAGATGAGGCAAGTGCTATTCCAATTCTATTTTTCAGGTAAAATAGTGAAGCAGGGTTTAAATTACTTCCAAGACCATGGGTAGGGATTTGAACCCAGGCAGTTTGGTTTCAAATCCTACATGCGGAATCACATTCAACCACACTGCCTGTAGGACCGTAGTCCTTTCTTGGTACAGTCATCTGACAAGGCCATGAGAAATACTCAGATGCTACGTATCAGAGAGAGAAGCTGAAGGCTAGAGGCTGCTTTTCACCCTAAACTCAGTCTTCTGTTTTTACAATCTCCAGAGCCATAGAAGGCCAGAACCATAGGCCCACCCAAGTTGGACTATATAATTCAAAAATTGTTACCATGGAACTGGTACTTCGAAGCTATATTCCCTTGGTAATGGCAAGCTGGGGGGTGGGGGTGGGGCAAAAACAAAACAAAACTTAAGGCTCGTCTGTGGAAAAATTTCTGGTTCAAAGCTTAACATTGTGTGGAGGAGCAAATAATAAAACTCTTCAGAAATCTTACAATCTCAGAACAACTCATGGATTTACAACTAGAATTCATACTGGCTGAGTGGTCAGAAAAATATTCATCTAAGAATATTGGCAGAAGCAAATAAAGACTCTTTAGGGAGAAGCTCCTTAATTTGGCTATAAAGAATCACACAGAATTTCTCAAATTAGCTTCCACTCAAAAATCTTAAAACGTAAGAAAACAAGTCATTGTGAAAGAGTTTCTAAGATATCAGATCCTGGATTTGTCAGACATAGCACATATTGGCATCAAAATAGACCCAAAGATTAACAGAGTAGAATAGAAAATCTAGAAATGAAACTACACAACTACAGCTATCTAGTCTTTGACAAAGACACAAAAAGTAATACACTGAAGAGAAGACAGCCTCTTCAACAAATGGTGCTAGAGAACTGGTTATCTATTAGTAGGAGACATAAACTTGACCCCTATCTTGTACAGAATTCAACTCGGAATGTTCAAAGAACTCAAACTGAAACTCTTCACCTACTCTGGAAAAACTCTAGAAGTTACAGGCACAGGTAATTATTTTGTGAATGTGACTTAAGTTACTCAGAAAACAAGAACAAGAAGTGAGTTAGAGACTTCACATTTAAAAGTTTCTGCACAACAGAAGGAACAATTACCAGAGTCAAAAGACAACTCACGGAATGAGAGGAAATCTTCATCAGCTCTTCAGCAGTACAGGATAAGAAGGCATGTAAATAAATATACAAGAAAAGTACCTTCCTGTTTATATTTATTGCAGCTCCCAGTAGCAAAACTGTGGAGCCAGCTGAGGTACTCAAAGATAACTCAATAAAGATTCAGTGCTATATGCCACGAAATATTATACAGCAATATAAATGTAATATCATTTACAAAGAAGTGGGATTGGAAAGCATGTTTTTTCTCTCAGCTATGGAAGTTAGGCCAAAAGACATACATATTCATGGACATTAACATATATGTATATATAATATACATATCCACATAAGCACATATGATTTAGAAGAAGAGGAGGAAGTAGAAAAGCAGAAAGAAGCACAATATGATTTAGAAGGAGAAGGAGGAAAGAAACAAAAAGAAAGAAGGTGAATAATTTCAAATATATTGCAACCATTTATGAAAATCAGTGAAAGCTGTTGATAATGTAGGGGTGGTAGGAAGAAAGAAAGCAATAGAGAGAGTTATTTTTTTATTAAACTGTAAAATGTTCAATCTGGAATACCATAGTGAAACCCATTGGTACAATTAACACACACTAAAAACCGTGAATAAGAAGGAAATAGAACAGGTTCTGTTAGGTATGAGTAGGTACCAACAGGAGGAAGGAAGATGAATAGAAGAGGGTAAATAAAGATGAAATTGTAGAAGTAGTTTATCTGCATTTATGAAAACAGAACCGTGAAACTTAGTGACATTGTCACCAAGGAAGAGGTAGTAAAGGAGTGAAGCCATGACCTATATCCTTGAAATCATGTTGGGCTAAGACACTGATGAACAGTGAAAGACAGGTGCTGTGGTTCTGACCTGCCTTCATTTTATCCCCTCAGCAGAACACCTCAGATTCTTTGCTGTGGATCTAGAGCAGCTTTCTATAGAGCTGCCCCATAAGGCCCCTTTGTAAGCCCACTTAGGTGCTATGTGATGAACTTTTCATCTGATCTCCCTGCCTGCAAACTGGGCTAATTCTCTGTGCTGGGGTTCCAAGAGGGCTGACGAGTGACCCCACATGGCAGCATTTCTGCTCTCATCCCTTCTTTCCCACAAATGAGGCCCCTGGAAGGCTTCCTTCTTATATTCTTCTCACTGGCTTCTCTTCCTTGACTGACAGAGTCCAACCTTTATTGAAAGAGAACCATGTAATAAACCTCAAAGACAGAAGGAAATGATGAGGACCCAAATGAAGGCAGAAATTTTAATTTTCTTCACTATAGGATTTTTTTTTACACTATAGGATCAAGAAAGCCAGAAGTTGGTTTATTGGGAAGATTAATAGAATTGGTAAAACAATACCAAGACTAGTCAAGGAGACAGAGAAAGCAAAGGAGAGAGAGCCCAAAGAATGTTAATAAAGAAAAACCTGTGGCTCATTAAAGCCACCAGCACAACTATGTTCATTGCAGCATTATTCACCATAGCTGAGATATGAAACCAACCCAGGTGCCCCTCGATAGACAAATGAATTGAGAAAATGTGGTATATATACACAATGGAATTCTATGCTTCCATCAGAAAGAATGACTCCACCCCATTTATAAGGAAATGGAAAGACTTGGAAAAAATACTAAGTGAAGTAATCCAGACCCAAAGAAACATAGGCTCCATGGTTTCCCTCATTTGTAATAATTAGTATATGTCAAGATAGTCCTAGCAGAGGGTAACAATAGCTCAATAGCTATGTACATATAACCATATAAAATGATGCTAATTGAAATGAACTACAAGGGGATTTTTGTAGGTAGTGTGGCTCGAACTCTGGGCCTGAGCGCTGTCCCTCAGCTCTTCAGCTCAAGGCTAGTGCTCTACTACTTGAGCCACAGCACTACTTCCGGTTTTCTGAGTGGTTTATTGGAGATAAGAGTCTCACAGTTAGAAAACTGGTGTGACTTTCTTTTCTTTTTTTTTTTTTACAATAGGGTGATTGGGGAAGAGGATCTTTTGGGCTATTAATGTGCAGTCTACACCATGGTCTGAGATCTTGATCTCTTCCACATGATCCATATTGTAAAAAGTCTTGTTTTAATGCTGCAGGTCTTGGTTCTGCAAACATATGTAAAAATAAAATCTGATTTATTTCTCCATTGGTATGTAGAGAGCAATCAGATAAAAAGTCTGTACTACCCATCATTATTTGTCATATTAAATTATTTTAAATCCAAAAAAATAAAAGAGTCTCACAGATTTTTTCTGCCTGGGCTGGCTTAGAACCGTGATCCTCAGATCTCAGCCTCCTGAGTAGGATTACAGGTGTGAGCCACTGGCACCTAGCTTAGTTTTTTGTTGTTGTTGTTAAATGTACTGTGTGAAGTTTCTTTTTTCTTTTATTTTTTCCTTTTGGTTTATCCCTGTAGTCATTGTTTTTCGTACCTATGTCTTGTATATGTGTTTATCTGATTTGGGGAAGGGAAGGGAAATAACTAAATGGTGAGACAAAGGACAAGGGTGAACCAATGTAACAATGATACTCACAGACAGTATGTTGGAAATGAACTTTACAACTTGGCAGGGAGGGGAGTCAGGAGAGGGGAAGTGGAAGAAAAGTGAGGGAGGGGGTAAAATGTTTGACAAGAAATATACTCACTACCTTACTTATGTAACTGTAATCCCTCTGACATCACTCTTACAACAAAATTAAATTTTAAAAAGAACCTGTGGCAAATGATGGAAAAGTGATATTGCTCAAGATGCATTGTAACTTAAAAACTCATAATAAAGGGATGCCATTGATCAAGATATGTTATATTCATAGACTGTTTGGTTAAATGGCAACCCTTGTGCAACTACTTAAAGATAATAACAAAAAATATAAAATAGAACCAGACCCAAAGAGTAAAAAGATGATAAAAATAAAAAAATTTTAAAATCTTGTATATTTGCCAGTAAGATGGAGTTGTAAATCTAATCAGAGGGTATTTTTAATTTTAAGAACCATCTTATCTGGGTGCCTGATAATACAGGCTCACTCCTGTAATCCTAGCTACTCAGGAGACTGAGATCTAAGGATCGAGGTTCAAAGCCAGCTTGGGCAAGGAAAGTCTGTGAGACTCTTATCTCCAATTAACCACCCGAAAACCGGAAGTGGCACTGTGGTTCAAGTGGTAGAGCACTTGCCTTGAGCTGAAAAGCTTAGGGACAGTGCCCAGGCCCAGAGTTCAAGCCCTACAACTGACCAAAAAAAAAATCTTAGATGAAATATTAAATCTTAGATGAAATGAAGAAATTTTCTACTTAATCAAGGTTAAGAAGCTATCCGAGAGTTGGATAGCCTAAAGCCACTAAAAACAGTCATCAGAAATACTGTTTCAGAGAAAGCACCAGGCCCAATGCTTTTGCCACATCAGGTGGTTCAGGATGAAATGAGATGGTATGTATAAGTGATGAGATTGTGCTAGGCATGGTAGTAAGTGCTCAGTAAATGTTAGCTGTTGTCATTGTTATCAAGCCATGAGCTCAGCCTGCATTGAAGTCTAAAGGTAGCATTCAAAGAGGAGGAAAATACTCTACAAATATAGCAGCGGTGTACACATAGATTAGGCTTGTGGAAATATGTTGATGTGCTTTTACTGCAAGCAGGCTGAGGTCTTCCTTATACTACCAATTTCTCTAAAAAATTGTTTATCAAGACAGATCAAAAGTATAATTCAGCCTACTTCTGTCAGATGTCCCCTTATTCTTACACATATTGTACACATATAGTGCACATATAGCTGGACCTTACATAACTCATGATGTCTTGGTAGGATCTTGTTCTCATCTTACTTTCTCTTCTTGAGAAATGGTGGAGAATAGCCAAATTAGCTTCATTTTCACATAAATTTAATAATAGAATAAATTTAGTGCATTAACATTAAGCCCTAGAATATCAGCTCAAAATCTAAACCCCTTCAAGGCACAGATACCTTGACACATATGTATATATTCAAAAAGAATAGTAGAGGTAGTCCCTAACTTAGAGATAGGATATTTGGAAATGTCACTGGATATGAATGAGTTCCTGAGTCACTGGGCTTGGAATCGGGTTTCAGGAACACGAGTAGTTAAGGTCAGAGAGACACAGAGTAGGACTGATCTCAGCCACTTGGATCCTGGTAAATCATAATTTGAGCTTTGTCCAAGAATAAAAGTTAGAAACCTCTCCTACTTGGTGTGAGGTGTATATCCATAATTGAACCCATTATTTAAGCACTTGTGGTATGCAGAATGATCCTTAGGAAAATGTTCACAATGACTTCCATGAGACTTCATGCTCACAGATAATACAGTCTTTTTTTTCCTTTTTCCAAATAATTCAGGCAATAAAAGTTGCCTTTAGTGTAGTGTTGCCCTTTGAGTCTTGCAGTTAATTTTTATATGTTAAAGACCTGCACTCCCAGGAGCCCCATTTGACACCAGGCTATTCGTTGCTGTCATGTTCATGTGGTGGGAACTGCTTCCTTTTACTAATTAACCTGCTTCTCTTATTAATTAGTGCTTATTTATGCTTTTGTTTATTGTATGCTCCAAGTTTTCATTTTGAAGATATACTGTCTAAATCATATACCCCTGTCCCTTTATTGCCTACCCTTTAGTGACTCGTGGGGGTATTGATGGAACCTCAACTTATGAAGCTCTGACTGGAGGCTTTTTCCCCATCACAGTGAGGAAAAACCTTTCTCTGTCCACAAAGAGCAGAAACTAGGTGAAGGAACAGGTTTGCAAATCACTACAGTATTTCTGTAGTAGAAAATAAGCTGCAACAAGCAGAAAAGGTCATATAAGATGGTGTTAAGCAAAATGAACCCCAAGATAGGGACACAAGTGGTTTTTTCTTCCTTGCTATTGTTTCTAATGCATTTATAAAGGTACCATGTGATTTATTTTTTATTTTTATTTTTTTGACGGTCCTGGGGCTTGAACTCTGGGCCCCTGGCGCTGAACCTGAGCTTCTTTTGCTCAAGGCTAGTGCTCTAGCACTTGAGCCACAACACCATGTCCATGTGATTTTTTTTTGTTGCTTTGTATGTCCCTCCCCCACGGTATAACCCCTGTTTTCACTGTATTGGATGTTGGTATAATTTGGGGAGGGGAAGAGGAAAAACAAATTGTTTAAATAGGGATACAGATTGACCCATTGCAACAATGGGGTTGGGGGTAGCTGAGGAGGTGGGAGGAAAGGGATGATAGGGGAAAAACAAAGGAAGAAGCAACAATGCTGGATAAGAAATGTACTCATTACCTTGCTCATGTAACTGTAACCCCTTTGTACAGTATTTTCACAATAAAAAATTTTTTTAAAAAAAGCTGCAAACTAGTGGACATTTGCTGAGACTTCAGAGAAGGAGGAGATTGAATACTGACCTTCCTTAGTGGTAAAGCCTTAAACACTTTATTTCACATTTCTGAACTCTGGTTTCCTGAGGTTGGGCTTCTCTGATAACTATTGCTGTGACAGTTTCAAGTGTAGAAATGACTTGTAGGAAGTGTGTTGTATTAAGAGGCAAGCTCTTATCCAGGAAAGTTGTCATGGAGTCAGTAATTGTTGTGGGTCTTCTTTGTGCTGGGTACATCAGTAAAAAAGAAAGCCTTGCTTCTGTGGGGCTTACATTCTATATAATAAATTGTATCAAGACATCATTAATTAACAAACTCAAAATAAACAAGTATTTAATGATAGTAGTCCACTTGAAGGAATCTGGAAGTGGAGAATGAGGATTTAACAGTCTGAGGTGGAAATTCAGGCCTAGGTAGAGCACAGAGATTGCTGGAGGGAGGTCTTCATAGGGTGGCCCTGACAGTGGTTGTCAGGGATATGTTGGGCCCATGAGCAACCACTGACCCTATAGGGATCTAAGTACCAGCCTAGAAATTTAGGGACATAGCAACTGGAAAGCCATGGAGGGCGTCTTCACCAGGAAAAGGACTCTAAGGATGTCAGTGCTAGTGGTGCAAAGCAGGAATGGGAGGAACTTGACTCAAAGTCAGGTCATTGCCAAAGATACACAAAACTCCAAAGGGAATAAACTGAAGCCACCCTTTGTGATTTAGTAAGTCTATATTAGGAACGTGCAATAGTTTTTCTAAGTCTTACTAACATAAGACCCCCAAATTCTAAGTGTAATCAGTGGATTTTTTTAAATTGTGTATTTTATGTATAGGGTAAACACCATATACAACATTCCTAGCCCTAATGTTAGGAACTTTAAACAAAATGCAATTTAAAAAATTCATTTACTTAGAGAAGGATGATGCCCAAGCCCATGGGTAAATCTGCCCAGTGCCAGATCCTTCCGCTCTGGCCATTTCCCTCCCCTTCCTCCAGGCAGCCAGCTGCTACATTAACCAGACACAGGAAGAAAGTCAGACTGTGTCTAGAGTCTGCATCCCTTCCTGCTCCCTTCTTAAGTGGGATGCTCAGAGCATGTTTAGCCAAATGGTCTCAAGCATGAGAGAATCCTATTTTACACTAAGACTGGCTTCCCAAAGGGAAATATTTACAAGTAGCTTTAGTATGAGTACAACATACCCAAACAAACTGCAGGGAGAGAAAGGGAGAGAGAAAGAGAGAGAGAGAATAGGAGTCTGTTAGCAAGCATCAAGGGGAGCTTCCCGAGTCTCAGGTGCCAGCAGGTAGTTGGGGTCCTGATGGCAGTACACTTGCCATTTCTCAACTTTTTATGTACAAAGAGACTGCTCTCTTTGCACATACAAGGAATGTCTTTGTTCCTTTGCTGATAATTACATTGCCCTACAGGTCTTAAAATAAATAATTAAACAAATAATCTGTGTATCAGTTGTTATTAAAGACACCTGGGATCAGTCACATTTAATTCTTTCAGTTGTATTACTTCAACTTATGCAATTACTGTGGGGTCAGTTTCATAGCACAACAAGCAAGAAAGCCATTCTAGATTAATGGTATTGATTGAGCAACTCTGGAGAGTGAAAGTAGCATTCTGTATATGTAAATACATATAGGCATATGTAGTCTGGAAAATAATACAAAATTTGTTTCTGTTTGATAGTTAGGGTATGGTGTGCATACTTTTGCTTTTGTGCCAATCCTGAGCTTAGACTCAGGGCCTGGGCACTATCCCTGAGCTTTTTTGTTCAAGGTTATCACTCTACCACTTAGGCCAAGCTTCTCTTCCTGCTTTTTGCTGGTGAACTGGAGATAAGAGTCTCAAAGACTTTCCTACCTGTGAACTGTGATCTGTGATCCTCAGATCTCAGCCTCCTGAAGAGCTAGGATTACAGACACGTGCCACCAGTGCCCAACATGAATGTGTATCTTTTAAAATGAAAATAGAGACAAGGCACTGGGGGACATACCTACAAATTCTGAGAAATAGACAGAGCACTGCACTGGTTCCTGCCCTAATGAAGCATCTAAGTTTTTGTTGTTATTTTGGCAAGCACTTTCTTGGCAAGCATTATTGCCCAGACATGCCCCAGGCCCAAGAAAGTGAATTTTAACCCTAGGAAGAGCTTAAAGGTTCTGATAACAAGAATATAAAATGCAAAGAACTTGAACACAGTTGAGTCGAAATCTCTTGTATAACTACTTAGGTATACCATTTTTTAATGATTATTTTTGGATAGGAAAAGAAATTAGTAAAGAACTTAGATAATTCTCTAAAGAACTTATATGTTCAACAAGAAAGTTACAAGATTTTCATCACAATTAATCATAAAAAATGCAAGTCAAAGATAGGGCATCAGTAGCTCATACCTATAATTCTAGCTATACAGGAAAATGGAGGTTTGAAGCCAGCCTAGGCAAGAAAGTCCTCCAATTAACTACCTCAAAAGCTGGACATCACATCTGGAGCTATGCTAGAGCACTAGCCTTGAGCAAAAAATGACTAGGAACAGTGCTCAGGTCCTAAGTTCAAGTCATTCACACACACACACACACACACACACGCACGTGCAAGTAAAATACTATCAGATACTGGATGTAATGGTGCACACCTGTAAATTGAAATTGTAATTCTATTGATGCAGCAATCCATGTCAAGACTTACACCTCAAAAATTCAAAACAAAGGGCTGGGAAGGTGGCTCAGTGGTAAAGTGCTTGCCTTGCATGCCAGAGGCCCTGGGTTCGATTCCTCAGCACCACATAAGCAAAAAGAAAAAAAAGCCAGAAGTGGCGCTGTGGCTCAAGTGGTAGAGCGCTAGCCTTGAGCTGAAGAGCTGAGGGACAGTGCCCAGGCCCAGAGTTCAGGCCCCACGACTGGACCCAAAAAAAAAATTCAAAACAAGATCTTCAATATTTGTACCTATATTTTTGTAGCAGTGTTTACAATAGCTAAGGGATAGAAATAAATCAGATGTCCCTGAGTAAATGAGTAATAACATGTTGAACATAAATAGAATAGAATGCAGTCATTAAGAAAGAAGTCCTGCCATGGGCTACAACGTTGTTAAATTTTAAGAACATTATGCTAAATGAAATAGAGGGGTCACAGGCCGATACATCAAGTGCCAAGCTAGTCTAAACTGAAAGCAGAATTGTGGTTTTCCAGGACAGCAGGAAGGGAGAATTAGTATCTACTGGGAACAGTGTTTCAGTTTTACAAGATAGAAAATTCTAAGATACAGTATACAACAACATGAATACATGTAACATTGCTGAATTTTATACCTTAAAAATGGTTAAGATCATAAGTTGTAGGTTGAATGCTACATTTTACTTCGACTATAATTAAGCCTAAAGAGCCAGTTGCCATCCTCGGCACTGCTTCTTTGGATGAAAAGTGATTTCTCATCTTTTTAAGTATTCTGCACTGTAAAACTAGGATTCAGGGCATGATATTTCAAGGTTTGATTTTGAACATCTTGGCTGGAGATCATATCCAGAATCTCGAGAAGCACAAAAATACATGTTGCTTTGCTCTGATTGTGAAAGTGGAGAGATTGGAAGTTTTTTATTTGTTCTCATTTGTTAGACACCTTTATTTGTCTTTCTGGTAGCTTCGCCTTTTCCATTGGTGGCAGGAGAAGCCTGTCCAGGTGAGGACTCCAAACATGCCCATCTCCTCTGTGCTCATCTACACTGACAGGGTCAATAGGATTACTTTCTTCCAGAAGTTGTTGGTTTAAAAAAAAAATAGCATATATTAACTATACCTTCTAGAAGTTTTATAGTAGGCTTTTTATGCCTGTACATCAGTTATCACATTATCAAACTGACTATAGAATATCAAATAAAATGCAAATGAAGCTGGGATGCAAAGACATGTAGTTTCCTTGGTGCTGTTTAACCTAAAAGCAGGAGCACCCAATTTTTAATACGAGCAGTTTACAACCACTCATGGCTAAATGGTTTATAGGATTCTTTGTAACAAAAGGTGGTCCAATTACCAAGAGGAGAGAATAATATAGCCAAGTTATTTACAATGTGTGACTAACTTAAATTATGATCCTGTTAACCATACAAAAATGACAGAAAGCAGAAACATCAGAGCAAATTAAACATGTTGGCTTTTCATTAATGATCTTGGATATAGAAGGTGTGCACAAGGTTATTTTCTTTTCTTTTAAACATCACATGAGCACTGCCCTCAGGGTGAACCTGCAATTTCAAAGATTCAGTGCATGGACTTCTAAATAGCACTAAAAAATGTTTTTATTTTCTTTTGTACTAGGTCACACTAGAGTGTTTAGTTCCTGTCAGTAAATCACATGGTATGGTTTCTAATGCTCATCTAAATCAATTTTAGGTGTGATTTCTTTCCTTGTGATTTTTTTGTTTGACTGAGTTACTAGTTGATTTTAATTGTTCTTATTTGCAGGCCTTAAATATTGATGGACTATGTCATTTGCAGCATTCGTTGGTGGCACTGACCTTTGTTTGCATGTGAACCCAGCACATTTGGTGGGGAGGGGAGGCTTCTTGGTGATATACATTGTTGTAAGGGAAGCAGATGAAGACCATGTTAAAGGAAGCAGAGAAAAGAAATTTCAGAAGCCAGTTTACAGAAGAAATGCAGCATTTTAGTAGGCAAGAAACATAATAAGGAAATATAAGTCCTGGTAGACCTTACATACTTCTCAAAGAAATGGACAAGAGAATCCATAATAAAAGCAAACAGAAAATTAATAATTCAGCCAACAAGCATGACTTTTTATGATTGGCATATTTTATTATTTATGTTTTATATAGAGGTTTAGTATAACTGTAGCAAAGAAAAAAGTCACGTGTACAATGGGATTTACCAGTATTCAGTTCCTTGTTGGCAATACTGGGGATTGAACTCAGGGCATTATGTTTTCTAGGCAGGCACGACTACCCCTCAGCCCTTTTTGCTTTAGTTTTAATTTCAATTATTTTTTATTGTCTGAAGTAGTTGTATAAAGGAGTTGTCATTCAACAAAGCGATATATTCACATTTGAATTTTGCTTATCCATTATAACGATATTGCATCATTTGCAAAGAAATGGAAACCTGGTAGAAATTGTGTTGAGTGAAATAAGTCAAGCCCAAAGAGACAAAAGATGCATGTTTTCTCTCATATGCAGGCACTAGAACTAACATATAAGTGTGTAAGTAAACACTGGGTGGGAGGAATGCAAGTGTACTCAAGTTATTAACCAAAATATAGTATATTCAGGGGAAAGTTCAAGTACAAATGGAGTAACAACCTTTCTAAGGAATTATACAACAACATAACACTAGATAATTGGTACTCAAAAGGCGAGAGGTGGGATTCATGGGAGGGGAGTAGAGGAAAGAAGAGGAAGTGAAGAGAATGCATATCCTACAAAATTAAGAAAGTTGAGGGGAGGGCTGGAAGGATGAAGGAGAATGATGAATTGTTTCCATAAACAAATGTGACTCTTAATCCGAATATTTGAAATTCTTTTTTTCTAACCCAATAATGAGAGAACACATACTCTTTTCAAGTACTCATTTGACATTTTCAGAAATCAACTATGTATATACATTTTTCTAATTTGGGGAGGGGAAGGGGAATAACAAAATGCTGAAATAAGGATACAGGATGACCTATTGTAACAATGAGTTGTACAAGACACTATGTTGAAAATGAACTTTACAACTTTGCGGAGGGGGGAGGGGGAAGAGGGAGGGGAGAAAGGAGAAAAATAAAGGATGGTGTAACAATGCCCGATAGGAAATGGGCTCATTACTTTGCTCATGTAACTGTAACCCCTCTGTGCAGTATCTTTACAATTAAAAAAATATATTAAAAAAGAAATCAACTTTGGGCCACGCCTCAAAAGAAAATCTCTGCATGTTTCAAAAATACGACCCCACAGGTGGTCTATTTCTCCAAACAAGACACAGCATCAGTAGATGGCAGTAACAAAGAGTCTTAATCAAGTCCAGTAACTTCAAAACTTACATACTCTTCTTTATGACTGTTGTGTCTTGAAGAACATCAGCAGCAATTATGTAATGAAATTCTTCCACTGAGAGTATAAAACTTTGTGGTTTATAGTATATTTGCAAAGTTGTGCAGACATCAACATCTAATTTCAGACATATCCATCACCCCCACAAGAAACTTCATACCTATCAGCATCCCTCTCCGTTCTTTTGCCCCCTAGCCCTGCAGATATTAACCTATTTTATGTCTCTATGGGTTTACCTTGTGTGTGTGTGTGTGTGTGTGTGTGTGTGTGTGTATCCAGTAGTCACTTTGTATCTAAGGGTATATATGACTCCAAGGAGACCCTCACTGAGGAAAATGCTCAGAATTCAGAGTTCAGTGCTGTACTATAGTTGCTTGATTTTCTTCCCCACAGTGCCATCAACTCATTAAAGAGCTGCTACCTTTACATGGATCTAAAATTTTCATCACTTAACGCTTCTTAACTTTTGTGTGTGTGTAGTAAAGGGCTTCATACTGGCTTGGCATGCTTGTTCAACTGGAATGGTATAATGCCTCCAACCCTGTCTTTTTATTTTTTAAGAAATAAGAGTCTCACAAACTTCTCAGACTCTTTGCTCTGTCTTGGCTAGCTTCAAACCACTATCCTCATTATCAGCCTTCTGAATAGCTAGGCTAATAAGTGTGAGCTTCTGGAATCCAATAGCATGTTACATTTTACTTTGCTTTGTATGAGCCATTTGCTTTCTTCTATTATGATGATGACGATAATACTAGAAACTGAATTCAGAACCTCATACTTGCAAATCAGGTGCTCTAATTGACCCACAACTCCAGCTTGAATAGGGTCTTGCATTTATGCCTGAGACAGCCTAAACTGTGATCTATTTATGCCTCCCTGGTAGCTGGTATGACAAATACATGCCTTCATGCCCAGTTTTTTATTGGTTGAAAAAGGGATTCTTCAGAACATTTTTCCTGGGCTAGCCTTGAACCACTGTCCTTCTGATCTCTGCCTCTGGAACAGCCAGGACGTAGATGTGGGCCACCAGGCAGAGCTAGAACTCATATGTATGTGTGTGTGTGAGTACATATGCGTGTAAGCGCATGTGTATATATACCATTTCTGGGGCTTGAACTCTGGGAGGCCCCATATTCTCACTTAACTATTTCATTTGTAACTGGTACTCTTACCACTTGAGCCATACCTCTATTGATTAATTGAAGATAAGAGTCTTGTAAATGTATATGCCTGGGCTAGCTTCACACCATGATTCTCAGATCTCAGCCTTTTGAGCAGCTAGGATTATAGAAATGAGACACTGGTACTTGGCTAACTAGAAATATTTTTAAGAAAAGAAATAATTAGGTGATATTTGCCTTACTAGATTTTAAAACATGGAGAATTCATAAGTAGATCCATGTGCACATGTGAATTTAATATATATGATAAAGGTAACTTTCAGATCAGTAGGAAAGGATGAGTTATGTAATATATAGTGTTGAGTCAACTGGCAATCTCTTAGGGAAAATATATATTTAGATCCCTAATTCATACCACACGCTACATTTCAATTCTATAAAATGCTAGAAGAAAATAAAGCAATATATTTTTATAGCCATGGAAGAAGGCCTTTAAAAGCCCTGAACTCTTCAAATGTTCGACAAATTCAGTTTCATGAACTTATGGAGAAAGAAACTATAAACAAAATTAAAGTCTGGATGGCCAACTGGGAGAAAATATATGAAACATGTGTAATAGGTGAAGGGTTAATACTCACAATCCATGCAGTGTTCCTACAAATCAGTAAGGAAAAGACAATGCAATAGAAAATATGGAGTGGACATAAACTATCACAGAAGAAATACAAATGTCTAATAAATATATCAGAATACTTTCAACTTCAATTATGATCAGGGAAAAACAACTGGGTTCAGTTTCCATCCTATCAGATTGTCAGAAATGAAAGTGATTGATAATGCTAGGGAGGGTGTGGCATCCAGAACATTGTTAGCTAGACTTGCTGGAAGTTTAGATTTGGCCATTTGGGAGGACAGCACTGTCCAAATTGAAATCTTACTGCTTTTGATCTAACAATTCATGGAAAGGAATGAGCTGATTTTTCCACCGTTTGACAGAAATGAATGCCATAGGTAAGCATAATCTATAAACAGCCCAGGTCTGGAACTAGGCTTGTCATGGACATGCTAGGTGACCTTGCACAAATTAGTTCTTTAAGCCTCAGTTTGCCCATGTGTGAACAATGGAGCCTTGGTACATAGTATTTTCCCCTCAGGCGGTTGTGGGGTGATACTATACTTGATCTTTGGACAAAAGGCCAAGAAGCAATTTGTTGTAAGAATTAAACAGGCTAATTCCAGCTTCAGGCTGGCCACAATAGGAAGCACACAAGAAGCGGATACAAAGCAGCTCCACATTTGCTTGTGCTTTTAGAAAGTTCCAGCAGAACAAAGAAGTATTTATAGCAGTTAACCTAAGGGAGGTCACTTTTTAACTTGACACCTTTGTTGAATCATTTACTGTTTCTACACTTCTGAAAAATTAGCAGTTTTTACATTTTAACCTAATTTTTAACAATTAGGTGTTGCCTTGTAAGTTTTAAAGTTAATAAATGCTTCTTCTTAAAGCAAAAACAAACACCTACTATGGAGTGCTTCAGAAAGCATCTATCCTGCTATCCACTGTGCTTGCTCTCATTCTCTGTGTAGCAATTGCAATAGGCACTAAACTCATTTTCTTGAATTTTCCTTACAGAGTGCTTCCCATTGCTTGTGATTCAGTACAGCATGTCTGTGTAAGAAAGGTATATATACGCAGCCTTTCAGGAGCCAGTTTTGTAGTCAGTCTTGTCCCTGCCCATCTCCTGCACCTGGACTTCTTTGAAGAAGCAAAGTAAATGACTTTCATTTATGTCTCCTTAATTTTAATCTTCCTCCCAGCTTTTCCCCTTCCTTCCTGTCCCGCAAGCTAGCCCTGCTCTCACCTCATTCCAGGCCCACGCCCTTGTGACTCTGGTGTCAAAATATCATTTCCTTAGGGTCCAGCTCTTCCCCATTAAAGAAAAAAAATCTGAGAATTGATCGGAGTGTCCGACTCCAAATAGATTTCGAAGCTGGGCCGGTCCTTAACTCCAGTGTGGCTCTAATGTCTGCTAATCTGTGTGCTCCCCCTCCCCCAGCAATTAAGTGGTATGTTGAGACCTCAGAATTCTACAATGATTATAACCTTTTTCATTGTTCTGTCACACTGTTAGTATCACCAGTAAATGACATCGTTTTTTATTACTATTGCTGCCTCCAGCCATAGATTTAGAAAGGTCAATTTTAATTAAAAACTAAAGAAAAATACGTTTTGTGGGCTTTTTCCCCCTCTCAAAGAGTAGGTTATTAGCTTTCTGTGTAACTCCTGATATCATGCTGAACTTTCAGAGAACAAGGACAGGCTAATTAAAATCCTCAGGAAAGATAGGAGGGATTGCTCATCCCTGGCCCTGCTCTCTGCTGTGGGGTGTCCTGTCCACAGGACCCACAGTACCCCAATAATTGTCCATCTTCTTGGGAATCTCATTTGCCAAAGAGATCAAGGATTAGAGAGTTCTTTGGGCCAACTGGAGCAAGCTGGAAAGGGGAGTGAGGAGAAGAGGGCTGGAGGAGAGGGATGATGATGACACGATTATTTGGACATCCCAGAAGGCTAAGAAAGTTCATTAATGCTGGAAAATGTATCTTTACCCAGGTAAAATTCACACTACAAAAAAAATGAGCATTTTCACCATTTAACTTAAAAAAGTATGTAATTCAGTGGCCTTTACTATGTTCATAATCCTGTGGAATCACACTGTAATTCTAGAACATTTTCAAAAACCACTGAAGTACTGGGCACTGGTGGCTCATGATTATAATCCTAACTAGTCAGGAGGCTGAGACCTGAGGATAATGGTTCGAAGCCAGCCTGGGCAGGAAAGTCACTTTTAATTAACTACCAAAAAAAGCCAGAAGTGGACCTGTGGGCACAAGTGGTAAAGTGCTAGTCTTGAACCAAAAAACAAAAACAAAAAAAATACCTCAGGAACAGCCCCCAGTTCAAGCCCTAGGACTGACATGCTTGCTTGTGCTTTTAGAAAGCAACCCCCAAAAAAACTCTACTCTCCACTAAATTATCTTTCTATATACACCATCCCCAGACCCAGCAGTCATCCGTCTTTGTAATGTGCTTATTCTGGATTTTCATATAAGTGGAATCATGCTATATTTGGCATTTTGTGTCATGTCTTTCATTTAACATTATGTTTTCAAGATTCATCCACGTTGGACCATGCCTCATTACTTTGGGAATTTATGTGGTTGAATAATATTCCATTTTATGAACATATTGTTTATCTGTGTTTTGGTTATCCATTCACCAGATGATGGACACCTGGGTTCGTTCCATTCTATCACAGGTGATGATGCTTTGACCATTTGTGTACAAGTCTTTGTTTGAACAACTGTTTTCAATTCTCTTGGGTATACATCTAGAAGTAGAATTGCCAGATGTATAGTAATTACATGTTTAATTCTGAGGATCTGCCAGACTGTTTTCCACAAGGTCTGTAAAATTTTTAAAGCAACTCATAATGCTTCTTAAATACCAAGATATATACCAGGTAGTTGGTTGGGCTATGAGAACACAAAGATGAATAAAAAGCAGGCTCCATGAATGGACAAAGAAGTGTTAGGGCTGGATGTAGATTTGAGAGGTGCAGGGCAGAAGGATGGGCAGGTCATGTTGTGACCCTCAGGGGAGCTGGCACTTAGCCCCTGTGTAAGTCACACAGAAGAGACAGTCTCCCAACAACCAGGCTTCTTGCATCCAAGAATTAATATTCTGGGCTGATGAGGGCTCATGGTCTGATGGCCAAACAGCCATCTTTGCAGGATGGCCTATCTATCCTGCTGGCCAGTCTATTAGAGTCCTTGCTTAGTTTCACCTCCTGCCCAGGTAGCAGTTTGAAGGGTGGTTGTTATTTTGTTTGGTTAACAGAAATTAGTTACTTTCTACTTTGGCCTGAAGGAGGCCAACACAATAACCAATCTCAACTTTCCCAATCTTAGGCCCAATTACTGCTCCAACTCCTTTCATTTACAGTGCTCTTTCTAAAATGCAGATTTGACCCTGCAGGAACCCCGCCATTCCCACATACCTTTCAGACTCAAACTTTTTCTGTGATGCTCTGTGTCCTCCTTGTCACATTCCTTGGCAAGAACCCTACAGCCCTTCTGAATGGAGTTTAATGTCTCCCTTCTGGTCCCTCTATCATATACTGTAAGCAGATGGAGACACTTATCTTACAGACAATACACTCAGCCTTGCCTTTTATACCACACAGTTGGCCTCTTTTACTCTGAAATGCTGTCTCCATCTCTTAGGTCACATACCTGCTATTTATCCTTTAAAACTCATCTTGTATGTTCTTAGCACATTGTTCCTGTTGGTTACGATTATTCACTTCCTTGCTTTTCCACAGGGATTGTCTTTTGGATACCCAGACCTTTAAGCTCTTGCTTTTACCATATCCAAAATCAGGACTTCATAGGTTGGTCTCAATGCCTGGTGCCCAGTTAGAGACTCTGTTCCTCCCATAAGATTAGAGACAAGCCATTCCTTGGCAGTCAAACAGTTGTTGACTCCTTACCAGTTTCTCAGAGAAGAGTCTGTAGTATCATTTTTATGGGTATTTTAAGAGCAATGTTCAGGAGATATTCAAGATGAGCTTTGAGGCCAGATCCGTTAGCAGATAGCTATCTTACAGGGGAATTCTCTCCTCTGAATCCCAATTACTAAGGAGTAAAGCAGCCTTTTTCTAAATGCCAGCCAGGAGACATGGTCTCAAAACTCTTGATCCCAGTGTGTACTAAAGTCATAGTTTGCAAATTCAAATCATCTGAAGTATGTAGGTCTTTAGCCCCAGGCCAAAGTTCAGACACAAAAAATTTCTTGGAAAGTGAAGAGGCACAAGAAGCACTGGTATTTTATGGGCTTCGGGAAGGCTGCATCTTGTGGAGGAGATGTGGCTGGAATCTGTGCTGCCTCACAATTTCGTGCTTCCGTACCATGTCTAGTTTCATTTTTCCCACATCTGCGTCACCTTTTTAAAAATAGTTTATTCCAGATCCATCTAAATTCAAGCTCAAAGAATCCCAAGTAAGGAAGCACAATCGTTTGGAGCAGTCTAAGTTGGAAAGAAGGTATTCTTCCCCTCTCCCACTATCAGCCAACATCAACTTTCACAAGTCCACACCCACAAGTATGCCCAGATACACACTGACATTTACCGGCCACAGAATTCCTCTTTGTGTTGTGAACCACCACTGAAAGTCTTTTGCTTTTAACTTCCCAAATCACCCTTGTTACACATTTTAACTTTTAAAATTTTCCACGACATATGTCTAAGGCATCCATTTATTTTTGTTGTATGAAGAAATTCATGCATTTGAGAACACAGTGTTAGCTGTAATATAGAAATGGTCTGTGTGTAGATTCTGGAAGGATTTTCTTGCTTAATAGAGTGCCTTAAATGATTATGTTGAATTTGGGACATGTTAAACATACCTGTCTAACAGTGACGCATGGAATCAAGCTTGTTGAAGAACTACTCAATATTTATTCCCGATTCCATTCTGAACTCCCTATAAAATTTCTATAACTTACTGCTTTATCAAACCATTTTTAAGTGGCTTTAAAAAAAATCCACATGTCCAAAATACAACACTCGGTCTGCCAAATGCCCATGTTTTACCCACAAGCACACCCCACCCTCCCAGACTTCCCTGCTTCAGCAAACCACCTACCACATGGCTCAGATTCTGTAGCTTTCTTTCTGCTAAAATGTACTGAACCCTTTCTTGGTCTGGCATCATTTCATGATGGACTCTACCTATCTGAGATGTCTTAATATTCTATCCTCCCATCTCTGGTGACCAAGTCCGTATTATTTCAGACTTGACCTAAGTTCTCCCTTCTCCCAGAGGTCTTCCTGAGCACACAATCATGTCACTCTTGGTTCCCTTATGCGTTTCTGTATTCTTTTTTGTTTTGGCTGGTCATGGGGCCTGAACTCTGGGCCTGGGCGCTGTCCCTCACCTCTTCAGCTCAAGGCTAGTACTGTACCACTAGCGCCGTAGCACACTTCTGGCTTTTTCTGCTTATGTGGTGCTGAGGAATCAAACCCAGGGCCTCATTTATGCAAGGCAAGCGCTGTACCACAGAGCCACCTTCCTAGCCCTCTCTGTATTTTCTTGTTGGTTTGTTGTGTGTCATTTTCTCCTGTAGACTTAAGCTGCACAAGAACTGGACCTGCTAAGAGCAGACCCTGGCATGTAGTTGGCACCCAGTAGATAGTGGAACAAATGAATAAATGAAAAAAAACTGGTTCTGAACGATGTTTTAAGGTAGAGTATGAAAGCCATCCAAACAGTTAAATTTATTTCTAATGAAATTAAAGTTTTCCTTTCATGTATAAAAAGTACCCTTTAGTAATACTTTTTAAATCTGCATTATCTGAATTCTCAGCATTTTTTAATGTGGCGGAGTCTTCAGTTTGAGGACTTTCTGAAAGGCTAACTTTAATAACATCAGACCTGCCATTTCCACAGGGCTTAGAATAGATTCCAAAATGCCAGAGAAAATGAAATGCAAAAAAAGCTCCAGTTAATTAATGTTTCAGAATAAATTAATGCTTTTAAGTCTGACTTAACTGACAAGGATAGTGAATTTCAGTGTTAAAACTGCCACCCTTTTCTCATGTCTATATTTTATGCTATATTCAGTCATTCCTTTTATTTATCTCTGTGGGGAAGGGAGGGAGAAAGAACACATGTACACATAGAATGTTAAAACACAACTGCAGTGGTTATGCTTAGGAGAACAGGTTTTAGAACTCCTTATAATCCTTTATATTATGGGCAAATACCAAATTTTTACATTGTAAACCAGTCCTAAGTATCTGTCCTAGATATATAGGGAAAAAAGGAAGTTAATATGAATGTAGTTCCAGGAACTACATTGGCCTACGGTGTGTGCATATATATATATATATATATATATACATATGTATTATATTGTATTGTATATATCAGTAAATCAGCTCCTTAATATTGGTGTGTGCTTTGGTATCCTCTCTGATCATTTTATTTCTCTTTGATCTTCAACCCTAGAAAAGGATTTGGAGAGAAAAAAAACTTGGCATTTCTTTTTCATTTCTTCCATAATTTTTCTGAGCTTCCATTTCCCCAGTTAGGAGATTAATCTGTCTGTCTCAGAGGACAACTGTGATAGGAAATGAGTGTATATGTGATGATCCCAGTAGAGTACCTGATACCAATGCAGTTTTTTTAAACTCTAGAATGTTCCTAGAGGATTCCTGCAACTAAGGAGGACTAGATCTAAAATAGGAAATATTCTTTTAAAGCATAATATTCTTCATGAGCTTGTGACTGGAGTATGTAGCTCAGTGGTAGCACATGTTCAATCCCCAGCACCACAAAAAGAAAAAAATCTGTGATACTGTATTATGTTGCATATTCTAAACTCAGCTATTTTCATATTTAGATTTTTTTGCCTCCATAGAACCATAATTTTTAACATAATCAATATGCTGTGTCAGTAGAGTTACAGAGACAAAAGTACTATCTGTGTATTGTTTTAACAAGTAGAAATAGTCAAATCCTTTCATCACAAACATTTTTTTGGGTTTTGTTTTTGCTTGTTTTTCTATACTCCTTTAAGTGTACCAAATATAGACAATTGTGCTGAATGTTTAGTGAGCTATAGACATGTTCACCAAGTCTTTAGCTTTAAATACATTTTTAGGTTTGCTTTTGCTTTTTGTAGTTTTTCTACTTTCTTATAAAAGTAATGTAGAAAAGACAATCTCCAGGTAGTCTAGAACTCTGGTTGAGTTTTGGCTTTCAGTTAATTGTGGATTAACTGGAGTTATGGGGTGTGTACATGTTTCTTTCCTTTTTTTTGGTATTTCAGTTATGTGAAATGTGCGAATTCTTGTGAAAGGGTTTCAAACACAGTGTTCTTAAGCAATAACAATACTATAAAAAGTTGTTAAGTAGTCTGGGTTGAAGAAAGGTTATTGATATTATTTATAAATACCTATAACAACAAACTCAACAATAGAAATTTAATCCTTTACTTTCTCCCTTTATTACATAATTAGCCCAGTTATGTAGACATTATGTGAGTCACTTGTTTAACAAGTTAATGTCTATGCTAGATTTATAGTGTCAGAATCAAAGCCCTGAAAAATGAGCATCTATTAATTGTATTAATACAAGCACAATAAGAAGCTGTTTATTCAGGCATTGTATAGCTAAGGTTTTTTATCTTAGGGCTTTTTACCTTAGTAAGAACTGCTGCACTCTTCTCTTTCCTAGCTCTCTCTTTCCCACCTTTCTCAGACGCTCTCTTTTCTAGCTTTCTCTCTTTTCTAGCTCTTTTCTCCCTCTTTTCCAGCTCTCTCTCTCTTTCCAGCTCTCTTTCCCAGGCCTTTCCCCACCACGTGGAGGACCAAGATGGCCTGGTGCCAGCCGGAACAATGAATAAACCTACCCCTTACCTGAAAAAAAAAAAAACTGCTGCAAAATTCTTTGGTGAGCCTTTTTAGGGTTAAATAAATGAAACGTGGACACAAATCATAATTGTATTGAAAGAAAATATACTACATATAAACTTGAGGGAGTGGTGATTGTGGTCTTCAGCTATATAAGTTCATAATGTCACTGCATGGAAAAGTCATTCTCCCCTGTTCTTTGATATCGGTGTTTGTTTTCCTTCTCTTGCAATCTCTGCCCTTATCACAAAAGTCCTGAATCTTCTTGAACTTCCCTGGGCCGCTGAACCTGTGTCCATTAGAGAATTGGAACATAGATGCTGAGAATATGTTGGCATCTGCTGTACCTAAAGGGAGTTTGTTCTTTCGCTACAAATGCTGTGTGTCAGGAGTACTGTCTGCTGTCTGGCTGTATATATTCTCCAGGTGTTTCTGTCCCTGACTACACATTCCTCTCTTCAACTCTACTCAAGCATCCCATAGCACAGATTACTGGGGCAGAGAATCTTCAGGCATCTAATAAAGGGAGGCAAACACTCCTGAACAACCTCAGTGAGGCAGCTTCCTTTCCTTCCCTGTGTTTGCTGTGGGTGTGGGGCTTACTTGGAACAGGCCCCAGAATACCCTGTGGACCAGGAGGAAACCCCTGGTTTCCTCCAGGGAATGATGCCCTCCAGACATGATACCCATTCCTTTAAATGGTGTTGGGACTTTTGTGTCCAAAGCATCTGCAGAGTGGTCTTGGTTGGTCGGTCTCTGGGATTTTCATGCTGGTTGTTCTCACAGATGAATGGGGACTGTCTGTGGTACCAGATGAAGAATGAGCAGGAAACAGAACTTTATGCTGCTTGTATGCCTGATGAATAGGGATGTCACTAATAGGAAAGCCTAAGAGAAACTCACCGCAGAAAGCAAATGGGCTTTAGTTTGTTACCTGTCAGTTTAGGAAGTCCTTATCCAGCCAAGTCTAACCTGCACCTTATTCCAAGCAGAGTAGAGCAAGGCAGGGCTGCCACTCCAGCAGACTTTACCACGTAGTGGAATTAGAATTGTTGCAAAGAGCCACATGTTAAAATGACTAATTGGGGGGAAGGTGTTGCTTAGTTCTGTTTTCCACAAGACCAAGATTAACTATTATAATTTAATGAGAACAGTTACAAGGGTCCTTGGTGGTCCTTCCGTGCACATTTATGTACAAGGGTTTTGCTTTTATGTATGCTGCATTGTCAGGAGAAAAGATAGCATTCCTGCTAAATTGTCACCTTTGCTAGTTCCAGATGCGATGTGTGACAGCTGAGTTTACTTTTTCTTCCTCAGTTTATTTCCATGTGTTGATTGCTGTGATGTCTTCCATCTATTCTCAGGTTTCAGTTGCTGTTCCCTTAAGAATTCAAAGTGAACATTGCTCAGGATGAGAGTTGAAAGCTTTGGTGGGTTTTGAAATCTGAGAAGGAAACTACCAGATATAAACTTTCCAATTTATTTTTTTTCCTTCTATGTGCTCACCAATCAGTACATGTTAATTTCTAACCATGTTGCAGTTTCTGTGTACTTTATTCTCCAATCTAACCCCTGATGCCCTGCCATATATTTCCTGCAATCAATTAGGAAAAGTTTTATACCTTCATTGAATGGTTCTTTTGTCTTTATGAGTTTTTAATTTTCTCAAAAATATCTTTGAGGTTACTTTTGATGGTACTTAAAAAAAACCTTCATATTACATAGTTTCTCAGTTTTGTTTTGATTTGCACTTCCTTTTTGGCAAGGGATATTAAGCATTTTTCATGTGTTTGTTTTTGTACTTCTTTCGAGAATTGTTTGTTCAGTTCATTTGCACATTTATTAATTGGGGTTGATTCTTTGGGAGTTTTATCCTTTGAGCTCCCTGTTTATTCTGTCAGCTGTATAACTGGCAAAGATTTTATCCTATTCTGTAGCTTCTCACTCCAGTCAGAATGCAAAAACAACAAATGCTGGCAAGAAAAACAATCCTTAATACACTGTTGGCGGAAATGTAAATTAGTGTAACCATCATGGAAATCAGCATGGAGGTTCCTCAAAACACTAAACATAGAACTACTATAAGATTCAATGATACCACTCTTGGGCATTTATTCAAACAATGGAAGACATGGCATAGTAGAGGTACTTGTACTGTTCAAGTGCAGCACTGCAGAATGTTTATTACAGCACTGTTTACAATAGCTAAGCTACAGAAGAGCCCAGGTGCCCTATAACTGATGAATGGATTAAGAAAATATTATAGAGAGAAAATTATATAGCTATAAAGAATAAAGTTGTTTTTAGTGACAGTTATGGAATTTAAGATGGTGCTAATCTAAGCTAAATTCAGAAGGTCAAAAGTCACTTTTTGTCTTGTGTGGATATAGACCTAAAACATGCACACAACACATTACGTATATATTTACACATGTGTGTACAGGAGAGAAGGGAAAAAGCATTTGTAATTGTGAGATTGTTTGTGGGGACTGGGTGGTAGAAAAAACAGAATGCTCTAGGGTAAACAAAATATGAAATACATGACAGATGTGAATGAAGCTGGCAAAATGAAACTTACTTAAAGCTCTTGAATAATAGAGGGTAGAAGAGATGGAGAAAGTGGCCATTTGACTACAGTATTGTATGTGAATGTGTGAAATACCATGTGAAACCCCATTGAACAGTTAGCATACACTAAAAAATAAGCATGACAGGCACATAAAACAGATTCTGTTCAGTACTAATGGAATGGGGAGAATAAAGGAGGGTGAATATGGTCAAAATACTTTGTATAGATGTGTAAAAATAGAACAGTGAAGCTTAATGAGATTAGGAAGTGAGGAGTGGGGAGGAGGGAGAGTAATGGAGGGAGGAATCCTGATGCAAATATGGGCATGTCAAAAATTTCACCCCCTTATACAAATAATTGATATTAATAAAAAATGTGGGAGAAATCCTTAATCTTCATTTGTTTCCTGCTGTTTCACTTCCTTGAGATTAATGCCATTCTTATTTCTTTCACCCCTTCAGCAGATGAATTGGGTCTCTTTGTATATGTATGTATAACAGTGTAGGGAAAGACAATGATGTTTCTGTCTCCTTCACCATCTAGCCACACCCTTTGAAGGAGCAGTGGAGTGTTTACTCTTCATGTAGTAACATCCGAATAAGACAGGTTTTTTCTCTTTTGACATTTCATCCAGTTCCACATTTTTGTGAAGGTAATGGCACAGTTTGTGCATTTTCTAGAAAGATAATGACAACTGAATGGGTTCAGATTCCAAGTCTCATACTTGTAAGTGTGGTGAAGTCACTAACATAGTTTGATCTGTGTTTTCCCATCCGTGAGCTAAAGACAAGTCAGTCTCCTGCAGGATTCCCAAATTCTTTTTGGAAGGAGACAAAATTAAGTACAATGAGAACATTTTCCACACAAGGTGGTTGAGAATGTGAAGGTGTGACTATTGAATGCTATACTATATAAATACACTGTGTATATACGCTATCTGCTTTCAAACATATTTCATTTATAACTATAACCACTTCAGAACCTGCCAACTAGCCAATAAGTCATAGTATTTGCTTACTCAGTCACAACAAAACAAAGTTTATCTTTGTGTTTCAGAATGTTCAGAGGTGATGCCAAAGGGAGGAAAACCTAACCCAACCTTGTGGGTTCTCAAGTTCGTTCAATTCAGTCACTGTATAAACCTCATGTGCATACATACCAGCTTATGTAAGTCTGTGTTGCCTAGGAGCCACACATAAAAATTTTACACGTACATTGTGGTGGTATATTTCAGATAGTTAAGAGAGAATCTCTTTTAGAGCAGTATTGGTGTTCTATACCTTTAAGATTAGCCAATTTGAGAAAAATTAAAAGGACACAGAATGCCCCAGTTTTATGTTCAGAAATCAAAACTCTTTCAAACACAGGAGCAAAGAAGGACATTATTTTAGTATTTCATCTAAAAGAATCGGTGCCACTCCCACAAGATAGCATTGAGAGAGACAGCCAGGTGCTTAAGCTTTCATCAGCGAGGCAGGGCCTTGTCGTATGACAGTAATTCCTCATATCCCAAGTCCTGAGCTCGAGGTGCTCATTAGCAGGCAGTCTTCTCTCCATTTCCCAAGTCCTGCAGAATCTGGCCATGCCTACAGAGACAGCCCCAGTGTCTCTTGGGCCCAACCAGTTTGGGCTCAGGTATGAGAGCCAGCCCTTCTGCCATTATCTTCAGCCATTTTGTTAGTCCCCTATTATATGCCAGGCCCACATTGCTGGACTTTTCTACCTTTTGTAAATGTTTTTATTTTTGTTAACTTTTGATGCCATAGGCCATCCATGCCAGTGGCAACACAGTCCCCTCCTGTTTGTGTGAGCTGGAATTTTATTAGCTACGTATCAAGCCCTGTGCTCTGTTCGCCAAAAGAGACTTAAGTGATGCAGTCCCTACTTTGTTAAATGCAACTTGCAAGGTGCTGTAGTAACATCTGGAAAAATATAAATGAAGGAATCAAGAGCCAAACAGAAATACTGGAGCTCCACATGCTGGTGAGGCGCTGAGGCGAGAACAGGACCTGTGGTAGGAGAACAGAAACATACAAAGGAAGAGCAAAGAGAATATTTATTTGATGCATGTTTAGATGGAAGGTCAGAACTTTCAAGACAATGCTGCCTCCATTTCAGTCCTGACCTCTGTCTGGTCACGGCTTCTCAGCCCAGCCATGCTTATTCCAACTCCAGCACAGGAAGCTGCCAGTCTTCTTGTGTGACTCCCACCCCAGCTTGAAAGGCACAAAGGACAAAGACCATTACATTAGGCTGCTTTGGGGATAGCCCTGCCCATATTCTAAACATGTTGGATAAATTCTTGTTAAAGTGAAGCTAAGGTTTCTTGTCTCACAAGCACCAGAGGCAACCTGATCCAGTGAGTGAGGTGGTGTGCCCGACTCTCTTAAGCTGTTACTCCCTGCAGAAGAGTGAAATATGCTGTTTACTGAGAGCCAGGGCAGGGCAGGCCTCCAGTGAGGAGGCATGGTGGGGCTTCACCGTCCCTTTAATTTCAAACTTAAGATATATGGATCTATGATTCTTGAAGAATGCCTAGCAGCTTTTTATACTAACTACTGAACTACAAGAGTGTTTATTGTGTTCTTGTTCTCATTCTTTCAGAGAAAACATTTTCTTTCTTTCGTTTGTGTCTAAAACAGATCCTATACTTTTTCTTACAGAGAATTCACAGTACCCATTCGCAAGTTAAAAAAAGGCAAAGGAGAAGGAAAATATGAAAGCAAGGAGAAATCATATTATAACTGTTCTACTTTATGTGTACTATTTTTACATATATCCTGGCCATACAACTCCTAAAACTTACATGTGTTGTAAAGATCACAAAGAGAACCAACCCCTCTTCCTCTCTTGATTGTGATAGGCCCTTCTCGTGCTTTTAGAAAAGCAGAGGCTCCCACATGCAGAAAGAACAGGGTCATCCATTGCAAGTTCAAACTGACAGGGCTGAGATGCCCGCCCTTCCTCAGACAATGGAAATAGCCACTGACGACCCCTGCTCACCCCTACTTTCCTTGTATCCACTTCTAAGGCTCTTCTTCCCCGAAGTCTGAGAAGACCTAAGGTGACTTCTCTCAGGATGTGAGGTGGAAGGGAGGTGGGTAGAAGGGAAGGGGAGTTGTCTCAATAGTCTTGGAGGACCCAGTCTTCCACCCACTGCAGAGGTTTAAAGAAAAGTTGCTTTGCCAAAAATAGATAGTAGATAGTTTGGGTAATTGATGAGGTGCCTGTGAACTCTGGTTTCTTTTAATGACAACTGTGCCCTTGCTGGTATGAATCATAACACAAGAATGAAAATGATGGATATATTCATCTGCATAGATCATGAGAAGGTTTGTATTTTCTTCATCCTGGGGCAGCTAGGTCAGGCTTGACAATCTCCTTAGTAAATTGTTTATGAAATACTTTTGGTGGAGACCAAAATAGAAATCAAAACTTTTATGATCCTTTCCCCCTAAACCAAAAGACAGAGGGAAATTATTTAAAGTTTAGGTTTTTAAACTAACACAAAGATAAATAAAAACTATTTTAAAGTCAAGATGGTAAGTGACGACCTGTATTTTACATTATAAATACTAGAAAGGTTCATAGTAACTCATACACTTTTTTTTTTTTTAGTGGTGCAAATCTCAGTATGACAAATAGATAAAGGAAAGTTTACAAGATCTTTTCTACTCCCTTGCAAAGGTAGTGAGGCCAGACCTTGAAAGACTCATAGCCCGCACTTGTGCAGACTTACCTGTAACCAGTTACACTTACCTTGCTTGTTTACCTGCATAGGGCCTCCCTCGTTACTTTTCTCAGTAAGGCACTGTTGAATCTTGCATGATTTTAGAAAGCTCTATAATTGGAATAGCCAGCCCAAAACTTTCCAAGTCTCCCCTTTTGGCAGTGAACCTGGCTGCAGAAACAGTTGAGTGGAACAAGACATTTAAAACTGTTTATCTCTTACTCCTGTCCACATTGATTTGTTTGTATTCCATGCCTGCCTTCCACAAGCCTGTAAAACTTGACTGCCCTAGTCAGGGCTGAGGCTGCCTGCTGCATCTGCACATTTAAACGGAATACTCCTTTTTAGTTCTTTAAAACCATGCCCCACCCTGAACCAGCCCCTCTAAGGGTTCCTGTTCTTTCTGGTTTGCTGAGAGCTACAGCTAGAGGCGCACACCCTGCAGAGCTCTGTGCTTTTTCTTTGAATCTCATGTAAAGGCTCACATGGTTTTACACTCATGTAATGAAATCAAGATGTATCATTAACTCTTCTAATCGCTTTGAAAGCAAAGATGTTTTTAGCTCATATTCCTGTGGCCTGTGCTTCTTCCTGAAAGTGTTCCACAACTGCCTAACTTTCAATAAATATGTAACACTTATATTCTGTTCCATCACTTACATTACCCTAGAAATGAGCTACCAATGTGACTTGAGTGCCTTTTGTTTGTCGGTCATGGGGGCTGAACTCTGGGCCTGGCGCTGTCCCTCAGCTCTTGCAAGGCTAGTGCACTACCACTTGAGCCACAGCACCACTTCCGGCTTTTTTCTGGTTATGTGGTGTGAGGAATCGAACCCAGGGCCTCATACATGGGAGGCAAACACGCTACCACTGAGCCAACTTCCCAGCCCATGCCTACTGTTTTGTTCCTCATACTAGCAAACATGGCTCTGATTATTTCAAATGAAAATAAGCCAGAGATGGTGGGTCTTTCACACCTATAATCCCAGCACTAGGAAGGCCAAGTCAGAAAGATACTGCCTCAAAAAAAAAAAAAACTCAAGGAAAATAAGAACACTTCTCTTTTCAAAAAATCTAAACACTTGGAAATATATATATTTATACATAAATATATACTAGTTGCTTCAAATATTTAAACTAGTTTTCACTTTGTGTAGTACACCATTTCCTATGAATGCCATAGATTTCCTCACTGTCGCCTTTCATTCTTTTTGGATCTCTGTTCTGCAATCATTTTTACCCACTATACATCTGTTTAGGATAAGGAAATTTAGCAGTCGCCTTTGTAGTAACTTCCCATATGATTCCAGTATGTTCTACTGCATGTGTTTGATAGCTGATTATTCAAAAGGGAAGTTTTAGAGGGTTTTTCATCTGTTAGTAATTCCTTACTACAAACGAAGTGTGATGTATCAGATACTTGCTCTTGATTGCATTGTCTCATCCGGCTTTTTCGGCTTCATTCCTAAGATAGTTCCTAAGTTTCAACCAGAATTTTCTCAGTAAAACATTGCCATATTATTTAATGGCCCCTCATAAAAGTACATTGTTGGTTTTTTTAAGGAAGTTTGTTGGAAATTGTTTTCTTTTTGTTATTGTTTTTTTAACTTGGCAGAGCATTGAAAGAGAAAATCCTGTGCTGGGAACCATTTTCCTCCCTGGGGTCATCCTCTATGAAGGACTTGGCACAGTCCCTGAATCACTCCAGCCCTTGGAAGTGATTAAAGAAAAATGTAAGGAAGATATGTTAGGAATGTGACTATTAATAAAAGATGTCTGCATGTTTTAAGTTAGATAAAAATTTTTTTGCAAAATATTTTTTCCTATTATGAAGAAATAAAAAATTTAGGAAATTTATATAAGGTTTCTATCCAAATGGAAATTATTCATTTTAAATGTAAAATTTCCATTTCAATTTTAATAAGGAAATCTTTTATTACCAGTCTTCCCAACTAGAAGGAAATGTCCATAATTGTGAGGCCTAACCAGTATTTTTAATTAATCACTCTGAACAATGACTGACACCTAATAGAAACTTAGTCCCTATTTGTTGAATGAATGAAACATTGTCTATTACTATTCACCAATAGCTAATAGAGTTGTTAAGGCAAAGGAGACATTCCCAATATGCCAAATCTGGTCATTAATTCCAGTTAAACACAAAAATCTGAGTTTTTTAAAACTTATTTGCATACATTAATATATGCCTTGAGCAAATCACTTGCTTTGTGTCCAGGAGCCAAAATAGGCAGAATAGACAGGTGGTGAAGAATTCTGCAATATCTTTAAATATTAATTAACTGAATATATTACAGTCTAGATTTAGTATTAAGTGTTAATATGCCATACTGTGGTATGTGCCATTTTGGAAAGTAGCAACATGTTTAATAATATTCAAGTAATAGCCCTTTGGTAAATAATATTTTTCCTAGCCCAGCAAAGTTTTTATTTCTTTACTGTTTGAGAAGCAGTCTGAGTACCTTAGTATCATGTATGTTTGATATATTAAATAAAGGAAAATAGTAACAATAAAATGAAATGTATAACAAGAATAAAACAATAAAGACAATATGTTGAAATGATCTGGGGGAAGAACAGGGGAAGGGAGAGAGAAAAATGAGAGAGGGGGTAACAAGTTAGACAAGAAATGTACTCACTACCTTATTTATGTAACTGTAACCCCCTGTATATCACCTTGATAATTAAAATTTTTAAAAGAACAAAGTAAAATATATAAGAAAAATTAAAATCACTCTGAAATCTTTCTTATTCAAGATAACCACAGAAATACTAATGATAAAACATTTAAAAGTAATAATCACAGAAAATACATGGAGATTTTTTTCTAGGGGTGTGTGTGTGTGTGGTGTAGCAGTACCAGGGCTTGACCTCACACCTCCAGTCTAGTCCAGTATTTTGCTGATAATTTTGGAGATGATTCTTCAGACTTTTCTGCTCAGGCTGAAAAGCTTCTGATCTCAGAGTTCTGAATAGCTAGATTCACAAGCATGAGCTGGTATTTATATTTTTCAAAGTCTTCACACTTGAAGGCTTTGATAGTTTTAATGAAACACTACTTTAGCCTAACCTGTTTTTGAGGTGGCACTAAGCAACGGGATACCCAAAATTCTTTTTTTGTCGGTCATGGGGCTTGAACTCTGGGCCTGGGCGCTGTCCCTCAGCTCTTCAGCTCAAGGCGAGCGCTCTACCACTTGAGCTACAGCGCCACTTCCGGTTTTCTGGTGGTTTATTGGAGATAGGAGTCTCACGGTTTTTCCTGCCCGGGCTGGCTGTGAACCGTGATCCTCAGATCTCAGCCTCCTGAGTAGCTAGGATTACAGGTGTGAGCCACCAGCGCCCGGCCTACCCAAAATTCTTGAGTAAAAGGTAGGTTAGTACTTGAGTATTTTAAATTTGGTTGAATTACATTGCTTTTCAGCAATATTATTTTTATGAAATTATAATCCTGTTTTCATGAGGACAATTCTAGAAACCTTGTAAGTTCAGAGACCAAATTTTCAAATACCACGATTAAACTGGAGGGGAAGTTCTATTGTGATTGTTCAGAGAAAGGTAGAGATGCCTGTCTCCTCCCTTCTATTACAGGCAGGGAAAAGAAAGAGGTAAGGAGCTGAAGACCAGCCTCCCACTCCCTGTGTGTTACCTGGACTGAATCCTTTGCATCACTGCACCCCTATTTTATTAGCTGTCTTTGCAGGGTAGTTATGAGGTTTAACTAAGATGATTAAATACAGAGCCTGGCACAGACTGAGTGCTGAAGACATCTTTGTTGCCTCACACTTTACTTACTAATTTAGTGTTTATGTCATACCAGTGGATTGGTGTCTCCAACGATGAGTGTGCTTTTCTCACACTTCCAGCCTACGTTCTCCTCTCAGCTCTTCAGAAGCCCTGGTAAGAAGTTTAAGGACTCCCTTCCCAGATGCTGGCATTTCACAAGACAGTAAAATTTTTACCAAAAACCCAACACAACCAAAAACCTTTATCAACAAACTCGTCATTTTTATTTTGCCAATTTTTAAAGACTTAAAAAAAAAGCCACCTCCGGTCAAAAATCAAAAGGACTGTTATTTTAATAGCCAAAAGAGAACATAGCAAATAGAGGGCCTTCCTTATCTGGTGTTTAATCTCCTGTCAGAGATCAAAAACATTGAGGAATTATTCTTTCCTAACAGCAGACACAAAGGTATTTCCTTCTCAGTGGACTCAAAAATTGCCCTGCCCCCAAGGGAGCCCCTTCCTTTGCTTTCAGGTAGCCCGCAAGACAGTCATGGGGCTGGGGCCTGGGCTCACCTCTCCTGACAAACCAGCTCAGCTGTTACCATTTAGGGGCCTCGTCTGTGGTGAAGCTAGAGCTCCGAGTCCTAAATGCCCATAAATTAAAGAGTCTGTTTTTAAACATGGGTAATGGAAAAAGACTCACTGGCGAATAGGAGGGAAGGTGTGAAGCCCACTCAGGGTAGCAAATCAAATCAGTTTCTGACCTGATGTGGGGGAAAACTGAGGTAAAGGGCTAGTAAGTTGTAAGCAACTCTGTGGCCTTTCCTTTTAACCACTCCCCACCCAGCATACAGCTAGTTAGCGTCTATCTCCAGGCTTGATGGCTTCAAGAATCCTTAATTTGGTTTTATTCAATTGAAAGTGACTAATGGGTGTAACAGAGCTCTAGGTTAGGAGCTAAGTCTGGGGTCTGTAAACTCTGGCTAGTCTTCATGAGAATTACTCTTTACAAAACCAAAAGCTGCAAAGATCATTTATGTTTGTAAACTTGAAAAAGGAGCATTTTCCTGGTCCTTTAAATAGTTACACTGGTAGTATCCACACTGTTTACCAGACTCCCCACACTTGGGAGAGTCTCATGATGAGAACGTCATCAGGAGGAATATGGTTGTATTCAGTATATACCTCGTTCACATGTTCTCACAGGAGAGTTCCCTTCCTAGGAAAAAAGAGCTGACACAGGTTACAAAGCAGGTTATTATCAATCCACCAGTGCCATGGACTGCCTCTGTTGTGTCTAAACAGCACAGTGTTCTTATGTCCTCTCTATACTACATTCTCTTTTTATATTCCTCTTTGTGGAGGATATTCTCTAGGCCTAAAGTACGAAGGAAAACCAAAATATTGCTGACTACTCATTCCACAGTTAGAGCAGGTAGTTTGGACCAGCTCCACAACTTAGATTTTTCCTTAGATTTGTCTCTAGAAGCCACTTTTTTGCTATCAGCACCAGGATAAGGTTGTAAGACTAGGAGGCAAATACCCCCTCCTCCATATGCTGTCATCTAAGACTCAAGCTAGAGGGCAAGGTGGCTCTATGACTGGCTGACCATAAGTTCTAATTTGTCCTGGCTCAGCCTGCTCTGCACATTTTTCTTGGTTCAATTAATTGCACACTTTTTACTCTAAGAGGTATCCCAATGATTTGGACAATAAATCATATGTTTACCCTACTTAATCTCTTGCATATAACCCACCATAACTTAGTGAAGTTTGGTGCCAAGCCTTAGAATACAAACAATGCATATGACTAGAGTAACCCAGCCCTGCCCCATTGCTTATAGACCTGTGACCAACACAGAAGGCTGATCTAGATATTAGGGCCTTAGTAACCTGGCAAAGATCTATCCATTTCCCAATAGCCCAACATCTGGTGGTATATAGGACATACTGACATCACATAGCCAAGACAGAAATTAAGGGTTAGGAGTTGATGGTATAAGTACAAAGTATATATGCTCCCAGACAAATGATGCAGAGTATATCTTTTTTCATGACTCTAAAGCTGACCAGGAGCCTGCAGATCATTACAGGATTAGGCCACATGTCCGTAGCCCAGGAAAAAATTACATTCAAAAGTCAAGGTACAGTTTCTACTCAATGCTTCTTGATTTCATACCTTCCTAAAGTCAAACTATTGTAAGTCAGAGACAATCTGTAAAATTGTAAAGCCATGATTGATCTCCTCATCTCCCCTAGCCCTCAGTGAACACATGACTTTCCAACTTAAGTATATTTTAAATGGTCTGTTTTTTTTTAATTCTTAATAATTGGGGCTGAAGCATAGCCATGTAGGGCAAAGCAAGTCAATTAACCTTCAGTGTTTTCATCTGTTTTATGAGAACAAGCATATTCCCTCCCACCCATGTTGGTTCTTATAAAGATTTAGTTTTTTTCTGTCCAGAACCCATTAGATACACTGGAAGTTTGATTTAATTAAGGAAAAGGGAATAAAGCATTAAATGGCTTAAGAATGAGAACTAATATCTTTTAGAAAGTGTCTTTGGTAAGTAGCATTTCTTCAGCAAAGAGATAAAGTAGATAATCTCCAAGAGGTAAGGAATGAGGTCAAGAGCAACCTGTGAAAGTTGCAATATCATGTGGATACCATTGGTGGGAGATGAGGTCCAGATAGTGCTAATCCTGTGTGTGGCAATCTCAGAAAAGTGCTGGGGATGTAGCTGTGGCTATTGTTTCCCTGTATCCAAGGCTTTCTTTTCCTGGAAAAATCTTGTTCATTATGCAAGGGAATAACCCTATCTCATGCTACAGCTGACATGGTGCTTTTGGATGTAGTTAGCCTATGGAATCTTGGCCAAACACTGCAGAATCTTCATGATGCTCTTGGTTAGATTATAGATTCATTCATTCATTAGGACAAAGGTTCTAGCTTGTATATCACATGAGCTCTCAAATTGCAGGCTCAGAGCCTGACATGTAAGGGGAGGGAAGAAGGGGAAAAATAATTATTTTCCCTAGGACACTTAATGACTATTTAATCACCCCCAACAGACTCACTGAAATCTACTCTGGGCCTTTCCACAGCATCTCTACTCTGCAACAACAGTGTTTTTCCAGCCATACAAAATTCATCTGTTCAGGATCCTTAGCTACTTATTGTTAATTATCAGATAGTACTCTCTCATGCCTCAGTTTCCTCCTCTGTAAAATGAAGTTGATACTGGTTATTTTGAGGTCTAAATGAATGTCTGAATGTGTGTGTGTGTATGTGCCTGTGTTTGTATATGCATATAAAGACTCCTCACCAAAATTGTTTCTGCTCTCTCACCCAGCCATTGTCTCTGCAATTCCTTTGTTCCTGACTCTAGAACTTCTGACACACTATTCCCTCTTCCTAGACATTTTCTCCTGTCTTGTCCAACTATTTTCTTTCTTCAACTTAAAACCATCACTTCTGAGAAGCCTTTACTAATTCTCCAAGCGTAGGTTAATATAATGCCCTTCCTGGTGCTCATTCTTTCACAAAGCATTTATCCATAGTGTCTGTGGGTCTTAATTTGTCCATAGCATTTATCACACTGGATAGTAGCTGTCTGCTACTTGTCAGCCCTTTTCCTGCTAAATTGTCTGCCCCACCATGCAAGAACACAGGCCATATAGTTCACTTCACCTAGACTATTAACACGCACCCCAAATACTTATCCATAGTTCTTGAATGAATGAGTAGATGAATACAGGGTGTTTTCTGGTGCTTTTACAAAATACCTGAGGCTGCTACTTCATAAAGAGTTTATTTACCTCATAGTTTTGGGGGCTTTAAGCCCAAGAATTGGACAGCTTTATATATTCAACCCCTGCCAACAGCCCCCTTGGCTATATCATAATGTGGCAGAGAAACAGGAAGAGAAGCATGCAGAAGAGACCCAAATTGTGAGATGACCTTGCTTTGTAACAGCCTACTCTCCTATAGGTACTGTGAGAACTACATTAATCTCTTCAGAGGGTGATCCCTCATGATCTAATTACCTCCAACTAGATCCTGCCTTTTAAAGGGATTGCCACCTTATACATCACCACACTGAGGACCAAGGTTTCACACATGCATCTTAGGGGACAAACCACATCTGAACCATAGCCCAGGCTAAACAAGAAGTCCTTTCTCTAGGATTAAGCCTAGTTGATAAGTGCTTCCAACTGCCAAGGTCCTATGTGGAATAGACCCTTTCTAATCCTCACATTAGGTGATTGTTTGATCCCAGGAAACTGGAATTATAAAAACTTAACTGAAGAAATAGAAGTGAATTCTATTTTCACACCCAGCCCCACTTTTTCTCATGAATTAAAATGTAATTAGAATGTTGAAAGGGGTGACATTGATCAAGACTCATATTCATAAACCGTTAAATGTACTTTGTATACTACTTAAAGGTAAAAACATATTTAAAATGTAATTGGAAAACTGCTTTGAATTACTTTTGGGTTCATTTATGATATTTTGAAAACTTTTTGTCAGTGGCCTAGTTTGGTCCATTAGAAAAGATACAGTGAATTCAGTGAGTCCACCATTCTGTATGTTGGGAGAGACTAAATTAGAAGAACTATTCGCACTTCAAAAATATCTAGAATCATAGTGCTGTGTGATTGGACTCCCATCTTTTATCATTTGCAAAATTCTCTCACGACTATTCTAAGCCATGGTTTGAAGCTGTTGGAGACATTTTTGCCAGTACTAATCCTGTCTTTGCTGAAAACACATATCAAACATGAGTATATAGCAGTAACCAAAACATGAGTGTATAGCAGTAATCAAAGTCCCAGGCTTTCAGAGAACAGGAACTTCATCTCATATGTCTTTTAAGTCCTCTTAATGTCAAGCATAGTGTTATATACTAAATGGGCACTCCATAATGTCTCAAGATTATAATTAATGACATTATTAGACTGGTCCCATATATATACATATACACGCACATGACTAGAAAGTAAGAAAGCAGCATAGACAAGTTGAACCCTTTGGATGATTCTGGGCACCTTGTTTTCTAGAATTTTTTTAGATTTTCTACTTTCCCTATAGCCATCTGTTATTTTTAATCAACAAAAAAATTAAATGTTTTTGTTTTACACAGATGGGATTTTTTCCTGTTGACATTATAAACCACACACCACACTACCACACCCTTTTTGGTAGGCAGCAGTGGACCTTGGTCTAATCCATTTCATAGCAGCAATTCTTTGATTCATTGGGATGTTCAGGGTGTTCTGGTGCCAAGTGAGGAGTTCTTATGGTGGAAATTTGGAAAGATTTTTTCTGGAAAAATCAGGTAAAGGCAGTACTATGTTTTGTCAGATTCTTAAGATAGATGACTTAACGTTGCTGTAAATGTCTCCACATGTATCATTGTTTGCCCCAAACTACTTATACTGAAAGAGCAAATGCTGACCTCCCCTGGGAGGCTTTTCTGGTATCTCCCCCACCAGCATTTCCCTGACTGAGATGAGTTTCTCCATTTTGGTGCTTTATGGTGACCAGGCCCTGTCCTGTTCCGTTGGCAGGAGCTCTCAGGTTCAACAGTGATTTGAATGCACTAGCTTTGATACCACGTAAGAGTCTACAAGTGGAAGATTGCTGGCCTACATCCATTACTGGGTAGCTCCAGGGTATGTTGTGAAGAGAAATTTAATTTCGAAATTCCATAGACTTGAGTTATTTTTCTATTTCCTTCTTTCCTCTCTTAGAATTCATGAGGCGGGGCGGGGGGGGCAGTTTGGTTAGTATTGAAAGCTCCAGCTGCAATTTTCATTTCACTTTTAAAACAACCAATAAGTTTTAGTAACTCTCCTGCCCAAGTCTCAAGTGCCAGATAAGAAATACGCAGCCAAGAGCTCCAAACACTTAGAAAGAGTGGTACTTATTAGAGGCACCAGCACTGAGGCAGTTGAAATATAAATGCCAGGGCCCCATTAAGCAGCAGGCACCTCCCCTCACTCCTGTGTTCATGGTATGAATTCGTGGTTAAGAAAATACTTGTCATTTTTTAAATCCTGTAAAATTTAAGAGACAGTAGAAATATTCTTACCAGTTTCTGCTTAGAGCTGTCCATGTGTCATGAACCATATAACCACAAGATGTCAGTATGGTATCAGTCCTGTATAACACAGAATGAAAATTGTGCCTCCCTCAGTTTCTAAACTGTTAGAGGGAGACTCCTGGGGTTGCTGACTGGCCCTGCCCATTTCCTTTTGTGGAGTATCTCCCTACCAACTGCACTTCTAATGATTTTCCCTGTCTACTTTTCCATTTGCTCACAGCTCATCAGAAAGCTATTCTTGGTTCCTTCTACATAGTTTCCTAACTCCTACTTAGGTCCCAAATAACTTTAGAAATTCCCTCTTTTTGGTGTTATCCCCATGTTCTACTTTTAAAAATTACCAGAAGATTTAAATTATAGCTTAGTTTTATCTCTTATCAAAGGAAAGTTTTAATAGTTCAAGACAAAAAAATGGTAAATACTAGAGCTTGTTTGTTCTTCTAAATTATAAAATCTTAGACAATGGCCGGGAGGGGGGCGGGCAGGGGGAGATGGAGCATAGCAACCAAGCAAAGCAAGATGGGGGTAGTAATGCTCTGGGAAGCATGTGTACACTAAGGCCTCCATGTACAACGTGCATGTGCTCTTTTTCAGCTTTGGAGAGAGGTAGGTATGTAGCAATTTTTCTTTGTCAGTTTATTGGGGATGAAATCTCAAAAGACTTTCTGCCTAGGCTGGCTTCGAACCAGATCCTTCAGGTCACAGTCTGTTTAGCAGCTAGGATTACAGGTACAGGCCACCAGCACTTGGATTCTAATTTGGTGGTAGATACAGATGAGCTGGCTTCCCATAGTTAGCTAACAAACTAGTGGCAGAATCTGCATTGAGTTGGTTTTCCCTAGAGCCTATAACCAGCTAAAGTCTAGTAGTATTGCTTGTATGTTTGCATCATAAAACAAATGAAAGAGAAGCCTTAAGAACTCATTCAGGCATTTGTTCTACAAATACCTCCCCAGAGTTCTGGTTACACAGTATGTACCATCTTGTGAATAGTGCAGTGGTCTATTAAGTATATTCACTGGCCTCAAGAAGCTAAATAAAATTAAAGGGTTTTTTTTTTTAAAGACATATGCATATAGGTCAATATAGACAGAAGAGGCAATACCACTTCTTGGAATGGATGGAGAGGTCACAAGCGTAGAAGGGCTCTGATGTAGGTGGATCTTTCTGAGGGCTATCCATTAGATCAACCTTCAATAAATCTACTAAATGAGAGTATTGCCAAGGTCACTTCTACACTGACACTCTGATTCTGAGGTGGAATGTGAGAAGGAGGTATAATCCAAGCCGACAGAGGTTGCCACCTCTATGTGCCTGAGAACCCAGACATGGTAGGATTGTGTGTAATCCTCTCTATAGGTGGTCTGGGCTGAAAAGGACAGGTGGGAGCAAGACAAGAGGTATGGCATGATTTGTCAGGGCTGTTTCCAGTTTCCCAGTCCCTGGCTTTGACACAGAGCACAGATCTGAAGCTTTTGGAAAGATTCAATGGGAAGCATTTCAGAGGGCTTCTGGAATATAACTTGAGAAGTACTGGACTGGTATAAGGAGAACTTGGCGGAGTGCAGCTGGAGAGCCACAAGGATGACTGCACATTTGAAAAACAAGACCTGAGAGGCGAGGTTAGGGAAACAGTTGTTACATAACCTGGAGCTCTTCCGAGGGCCGTGGCAAGCTTCTGAGAAGAACACATACTTGGTATCTAAATACCTGAAGCAATGACTGGTCCTTTTTGTTCATATCACGTAAGGGTAGATTCCAACTGAACTATGAAAATGAAAATTTTAGACTTAATCTGTAAAAACAACAAAAAAACCACTTTTCCCTACAGCAGCTGTAAAAATGGAATGTTTTGTGAAGTATATAGAATTTTGTCTTAAAAGAATACATTGAGCCGGGCGCCGGTTGCTCACTCCTGTAATCCTAGCTACTCAGGAGGCGGAGATCTGAGGATCTCAGTTCTAAGCCAGCCTGGGCAGGAAACTGTGAGACTCTTATCTCCAATTTAAAAAAAAAAAAAACACTAGAAAACGAAGTGGCGCTGTGGCGTAAGCAGTACAGCACTTGCCTTGAGCTGAAGAGCTGAGGGACAGCACCCAAGCCCAGAGTTCAAGCTCCACAACTGACCAAAAAAAAAAAAAAGAATACATTGGGAGCCAGGCACTGGTGGCTCATGCCTATAATCCTAGCTACTCAGGAGGCCGAGATCGTAGTTTGAAATCAGCCTAGGGAGGAAAGTTTGTGAGACTCTCAGCCTAGGGAGGAAAGTTTGTGAGACTCTTATTTCCAATTAACCACCAGAAAACCAGAAGTGGCGCTGTAGCTCAAGTGGTAGAGCGCTAGCCTTGAGCTGAAGAGCTCAGGGACAGTGCCCACGCCCAGAATTCAAGCCCCACAACGAAAGTAAAAATAAAGAATACAGAGGAACCTTTCTATATTAGGATGCTAGAGGACAGGCTTAATTGTACACTATAGGATAGGTAGAATCTAGTTTCTGATGTATTTGGTTTGGGGGACATGATTGGTCCAGAGAATATTAGTTTGCAAGAACAGTGATTCATAATGGTCATAATAATAGATTCTGAACAGTATGATTCTGGAACATGAAATGGGGTGCCATCGCTACTTTTACCAGGCCACAGGTATAAAATGACATTGTTTCTGTCTAATTAGGATGCATGATCATCCTGATTCTGGAGCTGCTTTGTTACAGCAGTCTTCTTAAAATATAAATCTCATTTTCTCTCTGCTTAGAAATGTCTGTGTCACACCCAGCAATGGCCTGAGTAGCATCATTGAGAACCAGTTTTGGAGCCCCTCTCAACTTCATCAGTCTGTGCTGATGTGGCTCCTTGCACACACTAGCACCTTCTCACCCCTCTAGTCTGCCTTACAGTCTCCTGTATCAGAAACCTCACGTTCATGGACTCAGCCCACTCCTTTCTTGCCCTTTGCCTGGCTGGCTTCTCGTGTTTCCAATCATAGCTGAAACATCTCAGAAAGGCCTTTCTGGAATAATCTTGTTATTTTCTTTTTTAGTTTTCCTTCTTGATTCTATCATGGAAACAATCATAAATCTTTCATAAATCATGTCTATATCATGAGGACAGGATTTCAATGGTTCTACTAAACTGCTTTGTGTTGCTATAATAAAATACCAGGAGACAAATAACTTTATAAAGGATGACTTTTATTTAGGTCTTTCTGGAGGTTCAAGTGAATGGTGCAGGCATCAGTTCAGCTCTAACAAGAATGTGTAAGGGAGAAAGGGATTGCATCTCAAGATTGAGTTTTGTACGAGCCTGAATTTTTCTTTCTCAAGAACTGACTTAAGGTCCCATAAGAAGTGCCTTAATTTCTTCAGAGGACAGCACCACAATGACCTAAGAACATTCCACTAGGCCCCCTCTTTTCCAAGTCTACACCACCTTCCAACATCACACTGATGACCAAACACCCAAAGTAGAAACACTCAGAGGACACACAAGCATCTCACCCATGTTGTACCCAGTGCCCAGAACACAGCTGTGTGATAAATAGGTATAGAATGCATTTACTATCTATGGATATCTCAATGTAGACTAATCTGTCTCCTGACTTCCCTTCTATCCGAAGATCTAAGGTTCTAAAATGTGAACTCAGCTACATTTGACAAATTCATTCTTCAGCAGAACTGGTTGAACATCTATCATGTGCATAATCCTATGCTAAAGGTAGTCTAAAATCCCTGACCTTCAAGAATAGAGAGTGTCTAGCAGAAGAGGCAACATGAAACTGTAACTGAATCAAATCACTATTTGACTGTGTCCTGTGCTAAGGAACCAGACAGCTATTACTCTACCTTCCCTTTCTCAGTTCTGTCTCCCTGTTTTGGGGGGGAAGGAGGTGCTGAACTCAGGGCCTGGGACTGTCACTGACCTTTTTGCTCAAAGCTACTGCTCTACCACTTGAGCCACAGCCCCACTTTTAGCTTTTTGCTGGCTTGTTGGAGATAAGAGTCTCAGACTTTCCTGCCTAGGCTGGCTTCCAACTATAATCCTTAGATCTCAACTAGGATTACAGGTGTGAGCCACCAGCATCCTTCCTTTCTGGTTACTTATATCCTTATTAATCCTTCCCCAGAATGTAAATCTTATGGAAGAGATTTTTCTCCTTTTCTTCACTGCTATATTTCTACCTGGGACATAGTGAGTATCCAAGAAATATTTGTTCAATAAAAGAAGAAATGATGCAGAAGAAGGCAGAGGCTCCCAAACCCAGGCTTCCTGTAGGAGTTTAATACCCTGCTTATGGAAGTGTTCTGTTTGATTTCTACTAAGGGTGGAGAAAGGACAGTAGATAGTAGGTAATGGTATGGTCATAGGCAAGAGAAACCAATAGGAATGTGATACTGGCATGTTTGGTCTAGAAGACAAACCAATGAGCTTTCAGTTTTGTTTCTTGAACTTGAAAATGATGTCTCTCTGCCCCTTTGGTCTGGCTAATAGCCAAGGTGAAGGTGTTGGGCGAAGGCTGGCTGCCATGAACATTCCTCAGTGCTGGCAATGAGGGAAGCAGTGTAAAAATAGCAAGTGGGAACATGTGAACAGCCAAAGCAGCCCCACTGGCTGAAAGATTTAAATTCAGTTTATGGGTTGTCCAGGTTTCTTAGCCCTCTTTCCTATGAATTCCTATTCTGGGGATTTCAAACATTCCTCAAAGGTTAGAAAATGTAAGCAGTAAGTCAATGAGTTGATAGGTCATGGATAGCTCTAGGCTAGCCTTAGAAGCACTGTTTGATTCAAGAGGCTGCTGGGGCAGGGTTTTATCTCTAACAAAGGCAATCCACTCTACAGCAAAGGACAGACAAGCATAGGTGGATGACATAGTGGCTTTCCCTGAAGAACCAGTAGCCATCCACCTTGCGATTTATGCATGCAGGACTCTGAAACTGTTTTGTCCTCATTAAAGTTCAGTTGGTGTCTAAAGGGCAGCAATTGACCCTGAGTCACCATTTGAAGAGAATTCACTGAAATACAGGACCTGTGGAAACGAATCTACCTAAGGCAAAATGTCCAGGCCTATGAGGACTGTTGGGAGAGACCAACCTAGGTGCCTGGGAAAGAGGGCCCAAGTTATTTGCCACATGATTCTCCTTCAGGGAGAATCATGCTATGGATTCGTTCCACTGAACGAATCCATAGCAATGGTTAGACAAGGTAAGTTTCAGGCTTGCTATGAACGTAGCATCCTTATCTATACTGCCCCTTTTCTAGTGGCATGGGAGGGGGAGAAATGAATGTGTATAATTTTTGTAGCTTTGAAATTTTTTTTGTACCAGTCCTGGGGCTTGAAGTTAGGACCTGGGCACTGTCCCTGAGCTGTTGTGCTAGTAAGCTAGTGCTCCATTTCTTGAACCACAGCTCCACTTCTGGCTTTTGGGAGGGTAATTAATTGGAGATAAGAGTCTTATGGACTTTCCTGACCAGCTAGTTTTGAACCACAATCCTCAGATCTCAGCCTTTTGCTAAATTTAGAGGTGTAAGCCACCAATACTTGGCCAAAATATTTTTAATTACAAAAATTTACAATGTATTTAATGATACATAATAATGCATCTGTATATTCACCCTTCTACTTTCAATGTCTCTGAACATCAGTTAATTTTTAGCAGCCTTATTTTAGAAAATTAGAACAGTTCCTATGTATTCTGTTTTTTTTTCCATCCTCTATCTTGAATTAGTATTGTCACAATGAATCAAACTGGTATATTACCAACTACTTTATTCAGATTACTGCAGTTTTTACCTGATGTCATTTTTCTGTTCCAGGACCATATTATATTTAGCTATTTTTTTCTCCTTAGGCTTCTTGGCTGTCTCTGCCAAATTCCCTTATTTTTAAAACAAAATGATACTCTTTCTCATGTGGCTGGCAGAATTGCCCAAGAAAAGCTATAACATGGTTCTTTGAAGTCTGTGGAGATCTGTCAGTAACGGTCAAACTTCAACTGTATCAGGATTTTAAACATGGAACTTACTAAAATGCTAAATTGCAGTCTTCCCTCCCCACCATCCCTTACCCCTACAGTTTGTACTTTTGAACACTCTGGATTGGAGAAGGGGCTGAGGATTTCGCACTGCCTGCACACAGGTGAGGTTTGCCATTGTCCTGTGGGAGAGCTTGACATCTTCATGCCACTCTCTCAAGTAACAGAATCTTTTTAGAGGCCATTATTTCCTTTTTACTTCTGCTCCACAAACTCCTCAAAGATTGTCACACAACCAAAAGTATTCAACTTTCTGACATGAAGATTTATCACTACTGGCTCAAGTCCACAGAGTAGGTCACCAGCAATGGAGAAAGAGGTTCTGCCTGGGTTACATCATGACTGTATCTGTGTCACTGGTCAGTGGCTTGTGTGGTTAAAGAGTAACTGGGGACTAGTAAAAAGTGCCCTTTTGGGAAAAGCAAATGTACTTGGCCACTTCCTTATTCCCTTCATCTCTTAGGAAAAGAATCTCTTAAACTGGTACTAGTTGAGGAAAAGTACAAAACTGGTACTAGTTGAGGAAAAGTATAATTTTCCCCAAGTAATTTTAGTTTAATATCTATTTGGGTGGCTGTTAGAAACTTGGATTTAAACCACTGTATTTTTACAGCTGCAGAATCTAGTGCTTGAGTTGATTTAATAAGCATGAGTTTGTTTTCTGGCCCACATATGCTATTGGTTGCTTTTGGGAAAAAAAATTTTTTAAACTAATCTTGGGCCTATTTCTAGGAAATTGTGCTGATTTATTTACATATTTGTGGCAGTCTGTTATATTGGCTAGCCACACCTTAATTCTGAACAGTAGCAGACACATTATGAATGATTCACACACTTAAGCCACATAAATTAAAGACTGCAGGTTGAACTGGAGTCAAAGTCCACTGGCTCTGGTCTTTCTGTGGCAAGCAGACAAATAGAATTGAAGATTAGTGTGATCAGTTCTTCCTTTGATGTTTCTGATAGTGTTACTGTCCTTGGCCACCCAGAAAAGTTTGTCATATGTTATATATGTCACCTAATAATCATTTTCAATTTAGTCAGAGGGGCTGGGACTGTGCTAAGATATATAAGGTCCGCTGGGTTGAGAATCAGAACCACTGTCTTCCAGGGAGAGAATGGCATTGGAGAGGAGAGACTTTCAGCAATGTGATAAATATGAACACGTGACAACCAGGGAAGCAGTGGGAGAGTCACTACCCAGGCTTGGGTTGGTGTTAAAGGAGGGGGAGCATTTCTCAAAGTTTCATCTGCTGAATAATCACAACAGATGAAAAGTTTGGATTCACAAGTGATTGCTAATAGATGGGGAAATCTTCAGGAGATTAAGCTTTCTTCTACAATGCAATATGATCATATGAATCTGAACTCTCAATGCCCGTCAGTAGCAAAGGGCCAGATGAGGTCATACCTGGGTAGCTGGCATACCCTCTGACTCCATAGTCCTCCGCTGGAAATGCCTATTTGAGTCTTATCCTGAGGATCACCAAGACTCCTCAGGCTCCACTTCCCTTCTATCTGAATGGAAACAGCTCAAGAGTCCACCCACACCTGCTATAGCTACCTTAACCAATTTTCTTGCCAAGAATTTTGGGTCTTTTCCTCCATGCTTTGGCTAAGAGGGCCTTTGTTTTAAGAAAAAATTGTTTACATAACAAATAATACTGTATTCACAAGTCTCCCCTTTGACTCAGAAGGTCAGGTGGGGAGGATTTAATGTGAAATATTAGCTGTCTTTGTCAATTGCTATACCTTGTTACCGTACTCTAAGTCAGAAATAGAAGCAACTTGTTTTCAATGACAGATCAAAATTTAGTGCTGTGTTGATGGTCCAGAATGAAGATTTTTTGACACAGTGAATGAAATACATACCAGTTCTTTCTGGTTGTGATTTAGCTGACCAAGTAGTTTGGATATAATTATATTATTTTTACTCCTGGAGATCATTACTCTGAATAAAAAAAAAAAAAGCCTCAGCATCCAGACTGTTAAGATGTGGATGGTGAACAGTATTTCAAACAAAATTATTATTTTTGTGGACTGTGAAACAGCTTTATGGGCAGGTAGAGGCTAGAATATGGCTGTTAGCATTTCAAATTAAATGAAATCATGGAAATGTTTATTTCAGTTTAAAAAAATTGTCACTTCTTATATGCTGCCTGTAGGACCCATCTCCTGTCTCTTAATTCCCTTATACTATACAAGCAGGAGGGCATGTGAAATAAATATATAATTGACATAAATCTGAGGTTATGAATATTATAAAATGGCATTTTGCAGAAGCAGTATAGGATTAACCAAAGGGTTATCCTTTTTTATGAAGGGCAATTTTCTTTAGGGCTGAAATATCTTTTTTTTTTCTGAAATATCTTAAGAGTAGATGGATTGATCTGATATTTGGAGCACTGTATTGTGGATATTTTCCCAGATTCTTGATTATCAAGGTGTGGTGAACATCCTACCCTAAAAAGGGGAAAAGATGATGGACACGCATCAAGCTGAATCCATTTTTCTTCCTTCCTGATAGGAGAGAGCAGAGGCAGACATATATAGCACTCAAATCTTGGAGTGAAGCAGCATAGTAAAGACAACTATGAGATCAATATTGCCTTCTCATGATCACTATCTTTTTAATGCAATGAAATTAATTAAATAATCCTCTTGTGAAATTTTATTTTTTAATTGAAAAGATGATGAGCTGGGGGGGTTACTGTTACATAGGTAAAGCAATAAGTACTTTGTTTTTAAAAACTTTTAACCCAAAGATTTAATAGGGATTAGACTGAATTCAAAATGTAAACTTTCGGGGGGTGGGGGAGGATCGAGTGGGGGGGAGGTGGGAGAGGATGGGAAGGGATGGGAAGGGGAAACAAAGAGGAGGCAACAATGCCTGATAAGAAATGAACTCATTATCTTGCTCATGTAATTGTAACTCCTCTGTATGGTTTTTTCACAATAAAAAAATTAAAAAAAACAAAATGTAAACTTTCCAGAGATTGTAATTGAATAGTTTTAACCTATAGTTATGGAAAGGCGAAATCTCTGGGTGATTATCTTTTTCCTCTTCTCTAAGGACCTTTTTCCTAAACTCTGCAGGTCTTTTGTCTGTTGACTTGATTAATGAATATTTTGCCCACTAAAATTGGTCATTAATTATTTCCTTGGGTTGCAGCAATAATTATATCTTTCAAGTAAAATCTAATTAGCATAATAAGCAGAAAACACCCTGCCAGGTGATGTGGGATTATGGGGAAGTAGTTAGTTACCAAAGAGATTGCTGGTTCACCGCGCCATCAGCAGCACTTGTCTCCAGCTGGATCCCAACAGCTTTGTTTCTAGAAAATAAACTAGATGACCTCAAATGGGTTCTAAAGGAAGTAGCTTTATGGACATTATTCTTCGAACTACTACTTAATGGCATTTAATTAGAATGCCATTTAATAATTAAGACTCCTATTACTATTCTTTCAGTTATTGGTTCTTTCTGTGCTCAGAATTACTTTGTCACCTCTGTGCTACTTGCTCAGGATAGAAGAGAAATAGGGTAATTGCTTTGGAAATCTCTGGGGAAAGAAGGCACTTTAAAATGTAATTCATCTTTTTACCAGATGGGTTTACTAAGACAGAGTCCACTATGTAGGCTCATGGAATGTCCTGGAGAAGTAGTAACATTTGCAGTGGCCTTTGGAGGATAAATCCAAAGATGCCCACAGAAAAGTGAGTGAGGAGAAGGTGTTCTAGTAGTAGGAACCCAACAGCAAAGAATTAAATAGGGAGGCTACTTGTGGGATTGTGAAAAGGTAAAACAGCCTGAGGCACCCAGGCTCTGACAGCAGGAGGATGCTGAGGGGAGATGAACTCTGATGAACCTGAAGAGAATGAAAGTGTAAGAGATGGCTACTGGAGCTGTAGCTTAAATTGGGACATTGTAGCCACTCACCAAACCGCACCTGGATGGGAAGAGTAGGACAGATGGCTACCCTTTCACTCTGATATGCTCTCGGCGTTTCCTGTGAGTAGTACAGTCAGAAAGCAGTGGCAAGCGAGTTCCACTGGAACATTGCTTGCCCAGTTCAAGACAGGACAGAGAAAGACAGACTGCTAATCACAACAAGAGGTACAAGTAAGGTGTACACAGAGAACAAGAGGAAGGAATTGCTGACTGGTCTGTAGGAGCCAGGAAGAGAATTATTGAAATATGAGTGATTAAATTTAGTTTTGATGGAGCCTAATTATAAATTATCATCTTTTGTACTTTTAAAAAGTGTGTATGGGCTGGAAAGGTGGCTCAGTGGTAGAGCGCTTGCCTTGCATGCCTGAGGCCCTGGGCTCGACTCCTCAGCACCACATAAGCAAAAAGAAAAAAGCCGGAAGTGGCGCTGTGGCTCAAGTGGTAGAGCGCTAGCCTTGAGCTGAAGAGCTGAGGGACAGCACCCAGGCCCAGAGTTCAGGCCCCACGACCGGACCCCCCCAAAAAATTTTTTTAATGTGTAATAAACAGCTGTATGTGGATGTGGGCTTGATGGATAGCATTATTGATATTTCATTTAGTAATCTTATCACTTTTTAAAAACCAACAGTTGGGCTGGGTGTTCATGCCCATAATCTTAGCTACTCAGGAGGCTGAGATCTGAGGACCTCAGTTCAAAGCCAGACCAGGCAGGACAGTATGTGAGCCTCATCTCCAATGAACTTCCAAAAAGTCAAAAATGGAACTGTGATTCAAGTGTTAGAACACTAGTCTTGAGTAAAAAAATCTCAGAGACAGTGCCCAAGCCCTGGGTTCAAACCTCAGGACTAACACACAACACACACACTAGCAGTTGGGACTCATTAGTAGATCATAAAATCAACTTTAGTGGGTTATCTCTATGTATTTTAATAAGATGATATTGTAATGTGTATTGTATGTACTGAAGTTGAATATTTTCTAAAACTCATTTGTGTCTGTAGGGAGCAGTCTACTTGTTTACAGTTTAAAATATATTATCTATGAGTTTCAGTGAAAACACTGACATCATTGTCTCTGCCAGTCCATCTTCATTCTTCAGCCAATGATGGTACAGCAGTGTTAAGACAGCAATGAACATATTTTTATCTCTGCATTCATGTTTAAAGCCAAGCCCAAGATGATTCAGTATCTTTATGATGTTGAGTCCATGTCTGAAATATTTAACTTCATCTCAACTAAGCTGAGAAAATCCATTTGAGTTTCTGTGTTCCGTTTTCTCAAACTCAACTGATAATAATGTTTACCAAATCTCCAAACTCTCCTGAACCCCTCTGAAGAATCTCAGGTCATGTGATCACTTTGATAACACCTACTTTACTTAAAAATTAGAGTTGTGCATTTGTTTTGAACACATAAAATTGTTTCAGTGTGCCTTGATTTATAAAATGAAAGGCTTTCCTTTATGTGAAAAGCAAGTTAACAAACTTAACTGAACACTAGTCAGAAAGTTTTATCTCTCCACTGTGGAAGCACTTCTGGGGAACTCTTCTAGTGAAGGCCTTCCAAGAGGAATGTCAATCCACACATACTCCACAAGCTCCAGGGATGCAACGGACAATAAATCCAAATTCTTTACACAAATAATTCTGAGATCTTTTATTTTCAGAGATCATTGACCAGAAGGAGTGAATAGGTTTCTTCCTGTTGGAAAATCATAAGCTAGAGGCCATCTTAGTAGTTGGAGGTGGGGAGTTGTGCAGTGATTCTTACTTCCCTCCTGTGAGGGGAGATGGTATGCCACTCTCTTTCACAGGTAAGGAAAATGACTTGCTAAGATCTATAAGCCAGGAATAGCACTAGAATCACAGGTGTTTAAGCTTGGTGACTCAAAGGAAAGACTTAGGAGACTATGTTTAAGTGTCTGTCACTCGTTCTGACTCTCATCCAAGTTTGTTGTGTTTTATATCATTTCTTCCCAAGCACGCCAGTGCTTGACCGATCAAACACTTTTTTAGTAAGAAAACTAAAGTCTAGTGATGACTATTCATAGTGACTATGTATGTGGGGGTAGAGAAGAGGAATGCAGGTGTCTCTGTACCTTCCTTTCAACTTTGCTGTGAACCTAAACCTGCTCTTAAACAAGAACTCCTGAAAGGATTGCTGCATATATGGACATATCACAATGAAGCTCCTTTGTATGATGAATACATGCTAATAGTAAAAAAATTAAGAAATGATTCACTTTGATACATTTCCCTATCCAGATGGTCACCTGATCTTACCTATGCCGATTCCTGACATCATCCAGTCTCAAGAACCTCAGAATCTCAAGTTATTTGTTGTTTATGTAGGCTTTCTCTATTGTCAGTGTTGGAAAGATTAGCAAAATCATATTCTGTAGGAAAACCATTCTCTTTACTACTTCTAATGCCATAAGGCTGCTTAGTTTCATTGTTATGGTTGAATAGCCCTCAAAGAATGGCAGGTGTATAAAGCAGGAATACCTGCAAGACACAGTGTGCTTCTGTGATATGTAAGATGGTGTCAAACCATATGGTAACAGACTTTGTACTTGTGAATTGTTAGGTACTATTTAATTTTGCTATAAAAATGCTTGTGCATTCATGAAAAAGATATAATAAAAACGCTTGCCCATTTAATTCTAGAATGTTGGTAGCAATATTCTAACCATTCATGCTGCAATGTAAGCTATTTCTATATTTCTATTCAGAGAGACAGCAAGCATGGCCAAATAGCATGTACTTGGAAGATAAACCTAGATTTGAGGCCTTATCTACTAGTTATAAGATTTGAGTCTTGTGTTTTTCTTTGGGAAAGGGTAGGAAGTACAGGATATTCTTTGTGGGCTGTAGTTTGGTATGTCTCTTTTGTAGGATGTTCATATGATTGCACATACAAAGCAACACATTCTGAATCAACTTGGTATAGGCACTCAGTGATATAATAATGCCCTTATTGTCAGTGGTTACTACTATTTTAATGATTGATTATTCACAAACATAATCCTACATTGTAAGCATTGATTGCCTGAAATAATAGTAGTAGCTGGGCTTTATTAGGCATTTACCTTGTACCAGCCCCTACACTGTGCTATATATGACTTCTCTCTCTTAATCCCCTTAACAACATCATAATGTGCAGGAGCTATAAGTTACTGGCTTCCATATCAGGAAATTCTGGTTAAGAAATTCTTAAGTCACATGTTTAGAAAGCAGAAGACCACATCAGTATCTATCGCATAATGTTGTGTCTGTAAAGGAAATTAACTTTTGTGTTTTTGTAAATAAAAAATATCATCCCAGCACTGCTTCCCAGAAGCCCTTCTACAGAAGCAAAGACTGCCAAGAGCCATCTGCCAGGTGCTAGATAACAGAGAGCCAGGGACCTCCGGACACCCAAATTCACACCATCAGCGAGATCGCTGAGTTACAGCTCAGCATGCACCTCTGCTCATTAGCAAACAGAAAGAACACAACCTGCACAGAATCTGGAGTCATAAATCCCCAAATAGTATGTAGCCTCTGAGGTCCATGAGCCTGACACTAGGCTCCTCACCGCCATCTGGGCGCAGAGATAGCGTGTGGGATCCATAAGCAGGTAAGCAGAAGTCCTCAGACACAACTCAGACCCTAGTAAGCTATAACCAATGAGCATTAGGTCTGATGATGCACATGTAACCCTGCATCCAAATGTCCAGCTCTTTCTCTCAGTGGCTTTTTTTCTAAAGCAATGAATTTGTTTCCCTGAGAGTTGGGAATTAATGAAGGCAATTCTACTTGCCAAATCCTAAATGAAGCTGGCTTCCAAACTGCAAAAGTAATATTCTTGGTTATGGCCTGATTTGTTAAGAGAGGTAACTAATAACAGCACGGGAATACCACATTAGTTCAGGCCAATCTTTCAGATTCTAAGTAATGCAGGCTTAATTATAGGAACATGCCATGAAGAAAAAAAATGATAAAAAAATTATACTAATAAATAATTCCCACCCAGTCACAGGTCCTGTCAGATGCTCTTCCTAAATAGATTTAAGATTGCTTCCGATTAAAAGTTTGCTTGTGAGTTGGTTTTAAAAATAAATGAAGACACTAACTTGTCTACATGATGACTGAGCTTAGGATGTTCTGTATAGTAAACAAAAGGGGAGGAAAATAGAGCTCCAAACTAAACCCTAATTTAAGTTTTCACTAGATGTTGGATTTATCTATAAAATCTTTAAAGCACTTTCATAGTTTGTCTCCACGTCACAAATGCTTTCTTAGTTTGAGGAGGAAAATGCAAACTGGTTGAATAATTCTTCCAGCTAATTCTCTTTCCTTTGTGGTTTCTAAGTCCTCTGAGTCTGTGGTAGTAATTGTCAACTGGTCACACAGAATCTCTACAGCTTTCAAATCTTTCCTAGTTACCCAGGTGATACCAAAAGGTAGTTCTAATTGAGAATCACTGAATGCTCAGCACTTTGTGTAGAAATGGCTGAAACCAACGGAGACAAGTTTGCTGGTAAGATCCCCAGGTATGAAGTGTAAGGCCGGTAGAACCGCAGTGTCTTTCCAGTTTGGGAGGTCTATTCCAACTGGCTTATCAGGCAGCAGTTTCTGTGGTTATCCTTGATGTTTCTCTGATATTTTTTAGGTATTGAAATAATATACGTATAGTGAGAAATTTCTACACATTAGTATTTTATACTAGCTCATTGTGATTTCAGATTGTTATGTCACATCCTCTAGAACTGAGATGGCAAGTGTGTATGTACTTCAATCTCTAACACATAATACTTGACATATATATTTGACCTCCTGCAAACATCAGTTTATTATTCATCTTGATTATTTTGTCTATCTGTAATTAAGATTTTCTTCTTTGTCAGCTCTCTCTAGAATCCAAGCTTGTCATCAATTTATATTTTTGTCAAGGGAAAGGGAAATTTCTTTTGATATAGATGGGATATCACAGCATATGTAGGTTTCAAATAAATGTGATTCCTAGTGTCAGAACAGCCCTTTAAAGAAAAAAAATTGGCAGTTGGAGGAAAATTGGGTACAATCAAAGAAGAGGAACAAATGTGAACAGATATGCATTAATAAATATTCAGACTAAGTCTGTTCCAGTGTCAGTGTTTGTAGGTAATGTTACTACATGTAGATTTGGGTGATGGAAGTTGTGTGCATGTTCTCATTTTTCACTTTAATTGCCTGCCTGAAAAAATCCTGACAGCTTCAAAGGTTACTGCTGGTTGCATTGCTCATAACTCTGAGCAATATGCATGTGCGATTTGCTTCATTATTGCTCACTAATAACCAGTTCTGGAGAAAGTCTTGAAGCAACCAAAGAAGCCATAATTTGACATGATGGTTTTTTTTCTCCCATTTTAATCTATGCTACATATGGTTCTTTAACCAGTTAATAATACATGCTAGGATAATGTGGGTGTGATTTTACTCTTCTCATGCTATGAGCTTAGAATGAAATTCTTACAGAATTCTTTTTAATCTATAAAACAAAGCAAAATATAATACATTGCATATTATTAAATATTTGGGTTTGGATTAAGGCTTATGTTTGGGTTCATGTAACTAAGAATTCCTTAAATAACAATGGATTTGGAGAAAAAGAATTTATTCCAACTTTCCAAAAGTTTGGAGGTGGTCAGGCTAGGAACAATATGAAGCTTCACATGGCCAGCAGTTCAGATTCCTTTTGGATGACTTCCATTCCCAAAGTAAATGCAGGAATGCCAGTTATTCTTTTCGTCACACTAATGTAAAACCACCACAAAGACAGACATGTCCTTAAGGAGTCTTTTCCTTTGAAGCCCTGTATCTTACTGGCCAGGATGTAGTCACATAGATGTACCTGGTTCATTGAATACTGAGAAATGTAGTCTGTCAAGACATCCATGTTCCTAAGCATTATAGAGGAAAATGACTACTGGATATGCCTGTCACACTTATTTGGGTGCTGAGTTTTTAGATTTTCTATTTTGGGGGAGTGGGAGGGGTGGTTTTTAGGACTGAACTTAAAATCTGCCTTGCCTTTGGTAGACAAGTGATCCATCATTGAACCTGCTCTCACTTTCCTTTCCTCTAGCTTGTTTTTCAGATATAATCTTGAACTTTTGTCTTATCTGGCCTTGAACTGCTATTCTCCTACCTCTACCTCATGACTAGCTAGTATTTTACAGCTTCCTACCACCACCTTGGACTTATTTTTGAGATAAGATCTTAATTATTTTTACCCAACCTTGCCTCAAACCCTGAGCTTCCTGCTTCTACCTCCCAAAAAGCTGGAGTTACTTGGATATGTATCATCATTCCTGCTGAGATTTTAGATTTCCTATGCACCATTATGACACTGACTATAAAATAGGGATAATCCACAGTATAACAGATCTTAATTCCAAAAAACTTTATGGGCAAAAAAAAAAAAAAAAACCACACAACTGAGCAGTTACCTACCTATAACAAAACACATTGCTGGTTTAGCACTCATTTCCAACCTAGAGTGAAAATACTGTCCTTATCAACATTTTTAAGGTTAAAAAAAACTTTCAAGGCTTAAAGAAGTTACACAGAAGTATTGGACTGCGAGACAGGCCAACTTATGTGGCATGGCGTTGAGCCATGGTAAGAGTGAGAAGTAGGAACAAGGATTCCAGTGAGAGGGTAGTGACCCTAATGAGCCTTGGGGACTCGTGTACTAAGTCACCTAAAATACCACATTTAGCGCCCACTTTGACTCAGTTCCTCCCCCAACTCCAACTTTTTACACTCACTTTCTTGTGAAAAAGTTATCAGCCACTGTTTCACATGAAGTATGGCTTCTTCCTTATCACTGCTGAGCCTAGTAGGTTCTCAGTAGATAGTTTGGCTATGTTACATGATAACCAAGACTTTAATCAGGATGGGGATTTTACTGTGTGTCATTGTTTGTCTTGAGGGCCATGTTCTGGGACAGTTGTCTAGTGGAATGTGTGGTGCTAGGCTGGGATTCTTCAGTGCTTCCATCCTATCTGCATCACAAGTCCCTTATCTCTCCTTTCTCTAAGGCTCCAGCTTCTTGGTTCTGCACAATATCTTGCCACGCATTAGAAACAGACCTCTTTCTTGTCTATGAAACCCTTTTCACTTTTCAGTTCTTTTTCTTTTAGACTCATAGCCATCATATAAAGTTTTATTTCCCTTTCTATTTTCAACAAATCTTGTAATTCAGTAGCCAAACTTTTTTCCAGCCTCCATACCACTACTAGTTATTTTCTAAAACATGGGCGTCTCTGTTTTTGCCTTCAGTGACTCTACCATTTCCTCCAAAATTAATGCTGAATTTACAGAGAGCAATTCATTCTTTCCACGAGGAGTCCCATTCTGTCCTTCAGGCCTCTTGCAGAGAAATATTGGTCTTCTTTCCAGTCCCTACTCTTTTTCTGCTCACCTGCTCAGAACATTTTTTTTCTGTTCACACTCACCATTTCTTCACCTTTACCTCAACTCTTGTGGTTTTTCTTTCAAAAAATTTTCCTGATTCTCAGAGAATCATGTTTTGTTTCTAGAATAGCTAGTATATTTCTGAATGATACACATCATAATCTGTCTTAAATTATTAAAAATTAGGAATTGCACTGGGCTCCAGTGGCTCACACCTGTAATACTATCTACTCAAGGGACTGAGATCTGAGGATCACCATTCAAAGCTGGCCCAGGCAGGAGACTCTTATCTCCAGTTAACCACCCCCCAAAAATGCCAGAAATAAAGTTGTGGCTCAAGTACTAGAGTGTTAGCCTTGAGCTGAGAGCTCAGGGATGGTGCCCAGGCCCTCAGTTCAAGTCCCAGGACCAGTACAAAAAAAAAAAAAAAATCCTAGGAATTCCATTCATCTTCCTTGCTCAGTTGTGAACCTACTGATAATTCCCCTAAACAATTCTCCTGAAAAGACATTCTAAATGTCTTTTGCCCGTAGCTCAGAAACACTACTCTAAAACATCTCTAGAAATGTTCTAGAACTAATGTATATTGGTTCTTCAACCCTCCACAGTACCTACCCCTGAGCTTATGGCCTCAAATATAATGCCACACTTGGGTTTCCCACCTTCACTTCTGAATGATTCCTTTTCCCCACTCCCTTCAAAACCTACCTCAGGCCCTATTCACCAGTAAAGCCTTCTCATGTTGGCCTTATCTGCCCTCCTTTCCCCAATATTCTGAATTTTTCACCATTTTGTAACACTTCCTGAACAAACATCTGTGCTAAATTATCATATTTTAATGTGAGTATATAGATATATCAGTGTGTACATAAATGTGTGTATATACACACACACACATCGATACTGTCACATACATGAATACTTGTTTTCCTCTCCATCTGACTCTTCAAGCTATCTGAGCTGGATGATTTATCTTTGTCCGAAGTCACCTCTGTATACAGAGCCTCCATTTAATTCATTATCCGTAATAGTGGGCATTTTATTAGTGTCAAAGCACTAGACTTATATTTGTGGCTTTTAACGCCAAATTCCTGAAGAAGCTACCATTTTAGTAGAATTAAAACAGATTCACCAAACCATGTAGGACAAGGTATCAGAAATGTAATATAGAGGCCAAATTCGTAGAGGCTAGGTAGAATTTCCTTGGGCAAATAATGCTAAGCAGAAGAAAATCTCCTTTCCATAAGCTGATACTTTTTCAGCCTTGGAAAGTAATTCCAGAGTCTGTTCTGCCCTTTATTCTGTTTCTCAGTCTCAATCACCAGCAGCTATCTTCTCTTATACTGCTTCTTCTCTTACACTTCTTTTACCTGCTTAGAGGCTGTGTCCAGGGGCAGAAGTAACAGAAGACATTTCCTTCTGGTATTTGGTATTGCATGCTGCTTGCTCCGTCGTCAGGCTTATTTCTGAGGAAAACAGGCTGATATGCTTGCTATGTGTGCTACACATGCATGGTCCCAAATGCGTGGAGAGTTAGATGGAGCTGAGATTTGGCCATATTAAAAGTGGAGAGAATTTTGATGTTTTCTCATCCCAGCACACCAGTCTGCAGGGATGCTGTATGCAAATGCATAGGCTGTGGACTTGACAAGCACACCTATAAGTTATAATGCTTTCTGGAAACCTCCATTATCACAGGTAACAAGGTGAGAGCTAGGTGGATCAGTAACACTTCGTCAACACTGAGGAGAATGGACTGATGTCATCTTTTCATAAGTGTTCTTTATACTAGGGAAAAAATTAAGCAGTTATCAGTGCCCATAGGAGTTTGATGGCTTGATAAAAAGTTAGAAAGAATCCTAGTCAAAACTGTCTATTGCTGAGAACCTTAACCCTCTGCCCTGCCAGAAATAGTCTGCCCTAAGGCAGCAATTGCTGTTTGTTTATATGTCAGTCCCTTGGAGCATTATCCCAACAGTTCTTGGTTGAATCATGTTTATTCGTTCACTTGTGGTAGGAAAACTCAGGCTATAAATGTGAACATGAATGCTTTTTTTAATAGCTTGTGTTATTGTGTTGCACAGTTGTCCCTGACTTTTAGATTTTTAACTCATAAAGTTTACAGCAACACTTAACTGCATCTGGATTTTACATTGATTTGGAAAGGCAGGAATCTCACTGTAATTTGCACTGACTTCCCTGTAATGGAAATTATGGCTTGGGAAAAGTTTCAAATGACGTGTCTATAAACTAAGGAAAAGTTGATCCATTCAAAAGCTGGTTACATGCAATTGTAGGTTTTTTTTAAAAAAGACCATTGCCAACAAGAAATATTTCAGCAACTAAACTAGTCATGAATTAAGGTTGGTATTTGTAAATTATTGGTTCAACAAAAAGTGAAAGCTGCAGCAACTATGCTGAGTTTTTAAGAAAGCAGTAACGATTGCATGGAGTTCATTGGTACAGCCAGACAGCTGTAGTGAGCCAATTTCATAGGGCGAACTGCCTTTTTGGTAGTTAGAATACTGGTGCAGTAGGGCTTAGAACTCAGGTCTTCTGGACCTAGACCTGCCAGTCCTGGGTTTGTGTGAGATGTATAACCTAGGTCTCCATGTGTTTGCTGTTTCACTCATGTCTAACTGCCTTTCTCCCTCCATCTCTCTTCCCTACCTCATTTTCCTCTCTCCCTTCTTGCCTTTCCCATTTGTTTTGATGTCTCTCATTCATGTTCAATGTTTGGTGATCATTCCTTAAGTGTTCTTGGCTCATCTTTAATGCTATAATAAAAAGTGGATAGGAAACTGAGTGCAGGCACAATGGAGTTTGTTAATCATAGACTTAAGTATAAGAAGAGCATTTAAAGAATTGCCAGATGTCAGCATCTGCTGGTCTTTACACTACTTAATGGAACCAGAGAGGACTCCTGACCAGCAGTCAGTGTTCTTAGTAGCAGTGGAACAGGAATATTTCCACCATATTCCTGTGTTCCTAAACCCTGTACTCTCCTCTTTCCTGTCCACTGCCCTTAGATGAGGAACCTCTTCAATAGTCCTGTTTTTAGCCCTAATCATCTTTTTACCTTTTGTTATAGCTGGTACCTCCCAGGTCCAGGGCCTCTCTGAGCTTTCTACAGAGGTTCAGCTTCTGGGTGTTCTCCAGCTGCAGTCCCTTGTTATTTCATCCACACTCCAGGCCTCTTTCTGTTCCCGTATGGCTTTTCCATATCCCCCCCCCAAAAAAAAATAAGACAAAATAGCTATGTCACTTCTCCCTTTTTTCTATCCTTTATAATTTTTTTATTCCTTTCTATATTAGTTTAACCCATGTTTAACCCAAACTCTTCAAGGCTCTTATCATAAAATTGAGTGGCATATCCATGCAGCAATTATGTTGCATCTACAGTTTCAGGTATTGGAGATCAAAAGCTGGAGTGTTGGAGAGATAAGTCAAACAGTTTGGGAGAGAAAAAGCACATTTTCAGGCAATATCCCTTCAATCAGTGGTGGTACAAGGAAGGAAGTGGAGTGAGCAAGAGGAGGGTGTGACAGACCCAGCCCAGGATGCAGTGGGAGGCCCTTCTGAAGTTTTACAAGTTCAACAGCTGGAGGAAAGCTGAGAAAAGACTGCACCCATTAATTAGTACTGGAATCACTGAGTAATCCCAAAATAAAGTGTTGAAGCTAGCCCTCATGGTCAAGATCACTCTGGCTGAGTGGGTGTTTGCCTTTCCAGGTTCTTCCAGAGGCACTGCAATTCCTGATGCCTTCCCACCTATATCCTCTCAGGCCACCCACAGTTGCCATACATACGTAGACACGATCCAGAAACTGAAGAAGGCTACTCAAGGGAGATGACAGCACATCTTCCTCACACTGCTACCTCCAAGCCTGCAGATACCAGGATCTTGTTAGTTTTACACAGATGGTTTTTTTGACCTTCTTAAATAGGTAGTTCCAAACATATAAAATCCCACCAAGACAGACTAGAGCATAGCCAAAGCCCATTAATTAGCTCATTAATTAGTCTTGGTTGGCCCAGCAAACAATGGATAGAATTCTCAATATGCTTAAAGACAGCAGTACAAAGGAAGATTTGTCAGAAATGTCATAAATCCAGACTTTGGTTTCCAGTACTGGAGACAGCAAAGCAGATAAACATAGGCCTTACTGATTGAACAAGATGGACTTGATGTAGGCCCATCCTCAGTTCCACTGCACTTCCAATCCTTACCGAAAAGGGTCTGAAGTTTCCTCTCCTAGTTCCTTACAGTTTTGTTGTTTGTTTCTAGCACTTGAGAAGCAATGGGAGCTAGTGCTATGGCAATGAGCCCTTTGCAATTCAGTTGCGTCACTAGAACTATGAATTGCTAAGATCACATGACTATGGAAGGCTCCATGTTGTAGCTGGATCTGATGTTACTTTATTATAGAGCAGTCTGCACAAAATATTGCCCCAAGATGATAGTGACAGAAGATACACATTGCCAGACACTTCTGAGAATGCTTTTAGAAACCTTGAAGTATTCTGATAGGTTTTTATTGCTTGAGTACTTTTTTTTTAATTTTATTTTATTTGTGAACATACTGTACAGAGGGGTTACAATTGCATGGGCAGGATAATGCGTACATTTCTTACCAATTGCTTGAGTACTTTAAAAATATTTTAATATTTGATTTGAACTCTGTATGTGCAAAGGAGAGTGCATGCAGAGAGGAGGCAGAAATGGTATCATAATCTATCAGTACAGTGTTTGGTTCTGCCCTGCCCTTCTAGAAAAGTTGGGTTTATTTTCCTGTCAATTCTTAGTGATATAAAAGTTTCAGAGTGCTGTTGTGTGTGGCTGTTGATGGTCACATTATAGAAACTGCCAAATTTCCAGCTTTAAGTAGTATCATGAGGCTATGAAAAATTCAAGTGTTTCTACCCACAGACCATTACTGAAACATATTATATCTCTGGGCAATTTTATAGCCAATGTTCCAGTTTCATATTTTATTGACACTATAAACAACCCAGAGAAATATCTAGGAGATGGTATGCTATAGCCATTTCATTTCTTATTACATTCATTAGTGTTAGGAACTTCTATACACAAATATGTCTGACTAATGTGGCATATAGAATAAGGTTTTTCCTTGAATTCAGCCACATCTTATGGACAATGAGACTCCACCAGTTCAAAGTGATCATGTTCCTTCTGTCTTTATAATCCTTGAGGAGAGTGTCACTATGAAGTACCTAAGGAAACCATCCTGCTGGGAAAAATCCAGTCTCTCGTCTCTGAAGTATTTTCCCATATCATGGGACAGTCATGGTTCTGTCAGAGAGGGAGAAATAAAAAAGACAGCTATTATACTTCTACTCAATGTGAAGTGCTTGGCAGCATAATTAAATCCATAAAATGGTGAGTCATGATCACCACGCAGCAGCCAGCCAAGAAGCGAAGGATGGAACCAATGTTTACTTGGGACCAGTTGGTGCAGTTCCTCCATAGCACTTGTGGAGGCTGCTCCTGATTTGTGGCCACCAAGTGCCTCATTTTAAGAACTCAAAGCTTTGATGGGTGTTCTGAAGGTTGTCGAAGGAAATGTTTAATCTGAAAAGAGGGTTTATGCCTGGGAGATGTCTATCCAGAAGTTTGGCAATCAGGGTCTGTCTTCTAGTAAAAGAGAATCTTGCCTAAGGCGCTCCCAGATGATCTTTTTAGTCATGGAGCAGATGGCATTTGAAAGCTTTTCGAAGTCTGCCTTTCCCTTATACTTTCAGGATATGTGAGTATATGAGCACAGGTTATGAAATGTGACAAAGAAAATTTTCAAAATCTTGCTTTGCAGATAGAATGCTAAATGTTTGATTTTTTTGCAAATCAAAATTATGATGCAGTTTCTGTGAATGTCAGGAAAACACTGAGCATTTAAGTATAGAATTTTATATAAGATATAGCCTTCCCCTTCTCCAAAGAGATACTAGAGCTTTTTCAACAAGAAGCAGCTTTCCACTACTGTAAGAAAATAGTTGAGATTAACTTATAATGAACAAAGGTTTGTTTTGGCTCACATTCTCAGAGGCTTAAATCCATGACTGGTAAGTTCCATTGTTTCCAGGCCTGTGGGAAGGCAGAGTATCATGGCTGGGAGCAGGTGGTGAAAACACCTGGTACCCAGGAAGCAAAGAGGAGAGGAAAAGGCCAAATCCCAGCATCTCTTTAAGGACATCTCCAATTACCTAACCTCCACTAGGTACCGCCTCTAAAGGTTTTTCCATCATCCAGTAGTACCAGACCGAGGATTAAGTCTTCAACACGAAGGCCTTTGGAGGACATTTGAGATCCAAACCATAATAAGCTTGAAGTAGAAAAGAATATGGTATACATGCTTGTACACACACAGGCACACTAATAAAAAGAAAAAAGGATAGCCTGGAAGATAATTTAAAATATTTTAGAATTTTATAATTTGGGAAGAGAAAGCCTTACAAGATAGTTTGGGAAAATTTTAGGTTGGAAACTAGTTATAAGAACAAAGACAAAAATGAAAGATACTGTAAAAATGTTTTCTGGCTTCGTAGCTCTTACAAGCTTATGCACTTCTTACCCCTTAATACACAAATTTTAGACTCAGAATGGTGTTTTCTTCAAAATTATCTGAGTAATCATGCAACCTTTTCAATCATTCACCCTTAGGTAATCATGTCCCTTTCAGTGAATGGCTTTTAATGAATCAAACTCAGGCCCCTAGCTCAAAATCTAAGCTCCTATCAATACCTAAACTTGAACTGGAATTGTTTTGTGAGCATTTAAGACATTTTCTACAACAACATTCTTTCCTATCTTTCTCCTTAATTCTCATTTTCTTGCCTTTCATCTCAAGTCTTGTTTCTTACCTCATTAAGCACTTTGAAAGGTCCTACAGGATTGGCATGTCAGTCAGTATTTGCACCTGTGTCCAACCCAGCATGCCGATGGGCTGCTTCTCTGAAATCACACTTTTTCCTGTTAAACATGGTTGAGAGGATGCATATCCAGTGAGCACGTGCCTCAAAAAGATTTATATTGGGATTACAGCAAATTTAGATTGAGTGTTAAGAGTTGTTTGAGAACTAAGTTCCCCTTCAAAGAATAGTTTGTGTTTAGAGAGCTATTCACTTTATCTCTAGACAAGCATTCCAAGAGTAGCCTTATTGCATAAGGAATCATGGTTGGGAAGAGAGGAAATGCTAAGTTACTGATCTGTTCTTAGCTGTGCTGCCAAAACCTTGTGACCCAGCACCATGGTGCCTTTCAACGAATCTTTTTCTTTTGTTTCAGAATTCAGCTTTCACAGACTTATAATGGCAAAGACCCAAGGAAGTAGGATTTCTGAATAGTATGTCCCTGAAATTCTTGGCATAGGAAAATGACAAAGTGAACATGAGATTCTTGACTTTAACGTTAAGAATAAACTGGCTCTGCTGTCCAGGCTTAGTCTGGAAGTCAAAAGTATTGTGAATGCATTTTTATGCTATCATTTTTGCCATTCATGTTCTCTGCCACTGTGTCTACTTCCTGCTCCTGTCACCTGTTAATGCACATTGGAGTTTAGTGTGTGTATCTCACATCTACCATGTGCAGTAAACACTTCCTGTGCAAAGGTGCTTGAAACAACATCTGTCATGACATCAAAGGAGGTGTTACCGCCAAGTGCAGCTGGAAGGCTTCTAATAATGCAATCGTTTAGACGAGGTTATAAGGAAAAGAAATCTGTGAAATATCTGAACCTTTTCCCAAGAAAACAGCATGGAGTCACTCCCTTTATGTTATTATAGTAAACATTTTGCATGTATTCATGCAATAGTATCTCCATCTGAGAAGCTTCAGAATGTTACTGGTTGTGAGAAGCATGCTTTTTTTTAATGTGCTGGAGAAGCGCCATTATGGAGTGTTGCTATGGTGTTGAATTCTGCCTCTTTAAGAGGAAAGGCCCTCTTTGAATGTGCTGTTTGTTAACTGAACCAGTAGGCCAATTTCTGATTGAAAGTCTAGAAAGTTGTAATAAACTCATTACACATTTAAAAAGAAGAAGAGTTCCCCTCCAGAATATGAATCCAAATGCAGAAATGTGTTCAGTGAACAAGAACAATACTCAGTAGATTTTCAAATTGATGGAGCTTTCTAATAGAAACTAATTTGTTCCAGCATTGAAGTGAGCATAATTAACAGAGACTTTCTTTCTTAGGCCGATTAAATACTGAAAACCATGCCAACATTGTAACTGTAAGCAGTGAAAACCAATATTTATGAGGGGGATTGTGCAAGAGTTTGTGTGACAGATGGGCATTTTATCACTGTTGATGTTTGGAATTCCCTTGAAAAGTAATGCAATATCTTGTTATTTATGAATGAATGAACAAATGATTTGCATTGCTGACTGAGTTTTATTTAAGAAGATCTATTCTAAATGAATCTCTTTCTCCATTTGGCCTCTGGTACCATGTTAGGTAACCTTGTATGTTCTGATGCAAAGCCTGAAAATTTATAATTTTTTTTATTACAGATACAGATCCACGTGTTTTAGAAAAGCAAGAATTACAGCAGCCAACCTATGTTGCCCTCAGTTACATTAATAGGTAAGCCATTTTCAGAAATACAGCAATTCTCTATTTTTAAGCATTTGTTTTTAACAAAATAGTTTAAAAAAACAATGCTTTCAGTCTTGCAATATTTGCATGAGATTTTCAAGCAACCTCTATGTAGAATTTGCTTGTTGCCTTGTTGAGAAGATATTGAATGTAGTCCTCTGTTCATATGTCTGAAAACGACTGATTTATATGCTCATTCTGGAAGCGTTTTGTATGTAGAGTTAGAGTATGCTCCTGGCTTCATAAGGCAGTATGTGAGATTAATAGATTTATGTTGAGCGAACCCTTTAAATCCTAGGGTAAAGAGGTATTTTATGAATTCAAAACATGGTTGGAATATCAGAATATATCAGACTATAACAAATTGAAATGATTTAATTTCAAAAAGTTATTTAGTAACAGCCCATCTTTTAGTAAAAACATTCTTAGCAACTGACCCCATCTGTGTAAAATAACTCAAGTTTTTACTTAAACAGAATGTGTGAGGCCAATGTTAGAGGACTGTTTTGAACTTGATATATCAGTCTAAAAGAAGACAGTGTTACAGCCAACTCAAATAATTAGGGAGACAATTTTTTGGAGAGAACTTAAAAATCACCTTAAGAAAACATACTCCTAATGCAAAAAAGACAAAGTAGAAGAAAAATGGGATTTTTTTATTCTCTGCTCATAATTCAGTGAATGAATTTCTATTGACTATCCTTTTATGAAAGGTGAAGTGTTTCTTGTTCCTTAGTATAGATAATTAATTCCCAGCTTTCCACTCTAGATACTGAGCCTCAACTCTGATACTGTTTCATTGTAGTACCTTTTTAGGAAACTTAATTCTTGCCTAGATAGAGCTGTCAATCAACCTATGTTGAGCTTCAAGTCCATGATGAAACCTTTTTCAAAGAGATTATTAATATAAACATCTATGTATTTCCTATTTACTGATCTTCCCAAGAAGTGAGATAGGATATCTACAGTTTTTTATTTCACATAATTTTTTAATGGTATTGGAGTATGAACTTAGGACTTTGTGCTTGCTAGGCAGGTGATCTGCTGCTTAAACCAAGCCTTCAGCTCTATTTTGCTTTGGCTGTTTTTGAGATAGGATCTTGCTTTTTGTCCAAGCTGACCGGGACCAATTCTCTTAATTATGCTAGTACAGCCAAGTTTTTCTTTTGTGATAGGATCTTGACCACTTTTTTTTTGGCTTGGGCCTAGCCTTAAACCATGATCCTCACAATTTCCGCCACCTAAGTAGGTAGGCTTATGGGCATGAGCCACTGTTTCTAGCTCATTTCCTATAGCTCTGACATGTTGGTAGAATACCCTCAAATCACATTAGATACCAACAAAAGTATCTATGATTACGTAGGTCTTTCATAGAACCTGTGCAGTTTTCAGTAGCTACCAAGTAATTTGAAAACTCTTTAGTTATATATGTATTCATATAACTTAGTGTATTAACTAAACTATATTAGAGGATAACTAGACCTATAAATTGTGGTATTGCATAGGACTTTTAATAGGATATTCTGATTTGGGTAAAAAAAAATCACCTCTATATACAGATTAGTGTAATGCTAAGCCATACTACTTTAAACATATGTATATATAGTTGTATTTTTTTTTGTACTGGAACTGGGGCTTGACCATAGATACTGGGCTCTGTCCCTTAGTTTTTTCACTCCAAGGTAGCACTTTTACCACTTGAGCCACAGCTCTACTTTGGGTTTTTTGCTGGCTAATTGGAGGGTCTCACAGACTTTTCTGCCTGGCTGGCTTTGAACTATGATCCTCAGATCTCAGTCTCCTTTATAGCTAAGATTATAGACATGAGCCACTGGTACCTGATGAAACATTTTTTTCCTAGGCCAGTATGTGATCCATAACATCACATTGGACCTGAGTGTTTTGTCCTGCAAGTGTCTTTGGCAGTACTAATGTTTGAACTCTGGGTCTCACTCTTGCGAGGTTGACATTCTAAACACTAGAGACATGATTCTAGCCCTTTTTGCTATTATTTTGGAGATAGAATCTTGTGAACTTTGCTGCTCAGTTTAGCCTTGAACTGTGCTTCTCCAGCTCAGCTTTCCAAGTACCTAGGATTAGAGGTGTGAGCCATGGTGCTTGGTTCAAATGTCTTTTTTAATCTGTCATAGACTTCTGATGGAAAGTGATCTGTAGAAGAAATGGGCCAGTTGTGTCACTCAGTGCTTTCAGCCTTCAGATTTTCTTTTGTTTCACTGAGGTGCTCTATTTTCTGTTTGCAGTAACAGACATAAAGCCTGGAGAAAATGGGTCTTGAACTGTTTAAAGGCTTGAGAAAATAATTTCTCAGATCATGTTGTGGCTGTTAGTGAAGTAGAATCTGTAGACGACCAGTAATTTTACTAATGGTCTTTCTGAAGAGAAGGACTATGTAAAAAGTTACCAGGAGATTCACCCTTCACATACCCTTCTGGGGATGGTGCCACACTGAGGGCTTCATAGTTAGTACACAGTGGGCACTCTGGATATTTGCTCCCATCAGGGTAAGTAAAAGCTTGAACAAAAGAGAGGGCTAAGGGGCTGGGAAGGTGGCTCAGTGGTAGAGTGCTTGCCTTGCATGCATGAGGCCCTGGGCTCGATTCCTCAGCACCACATTAGCAGAAAAAGCCGGAAGTGGCTCTGTGGCTCAAGTGGTAGAGCGCTAGCCTTGAACTAAAGAGCTGAGGGACAGCACCCAGGCCCAGAGTTCAGGCCCCACGAACAACAAAAAGAGAGGAGAGAGAGAGAGCCAAGTAACTGACCATAGTGAAAAGATGTGAGAAAAGTCGAAAAGTCTTAGGATCCTTTGAGAATCAAAAATAAATCAATTGAAACCGGTTCAGATTCAGGAAGAGAACATTAATGGTTAGATGATGTGAAAGGTGAAAAAAAGCCAGGTTGACAGCAATATTCTGTACAGCAAAATAATTTAAAAAATAAAGCTAACAAATAGGTTTCTTTTTCTTATACCTTAGAAGGAAATTCTACTGCACCATGGAGACAGAAAAAAAGGATTTCCCTGTTCATGTATGTGTTAATACATGAACCCAACAAACATTTAGACATCTCAAAATTGTGAAGCTTTCTTTGGCAACAACATTGACTAATCAACCAATAGAGTGTTAAGGTCCTTAACCTGGAGCTTGTTTTTTGGACTCTTAAAGAATAACGTAATCAAGTATAAGTCACTACCTTTAGTCTATATTTTTGATAGCTATATTCTTTTTTTTGTCATGGGGCTTGAACTCTGGGCTTGGGTGCTGTCCCCAGCCCTTCAGCTCAAGGCTCGCACTCTACCACTTGAGCCACAGCACCACTTTCGGGTTTTCTGGTGGTTTATTGGAGATAAGAGTATCACTGACTTTCCCAGCTGGACTAGCTTTGAACCACGATCCTCAGATCTCAGCCTCCTGAGTAGCTAGGATTATAGGCGTGAGCCACCAGCACCTGGCTTGATAGCTATACTCTTAACACAATGTATTGAGCATAATTGATATTTACAGGTATATAAATGTCTTGTTGGGCACCAGTGGCTCACACCTGTAATCCTAGCTATTCAGGAGGCTGAGATCTTAGGATCATGGTTCAAAGTCAGCCTGGGCAGGAAAGTCCATCAGATTCATTTCTAATTAACCAGCAAAAAGACAGAAATGAGGCTATGTCTTAAGTAGTAGAATACCAGTCTTGAGCAAAAAAACTAAAGGACAGTGCTCAAGCCCTGAATTCAAGCCCCAGTACATGAAGAAAGAATGGGGAAAGAGGAGAGGGGAAAGAGGAGAGAAGAAAGAGGAAAGAATTGAGGAGCGAGGAGAGGTTCAGTTTTCCTGTCACTCACAAGCCCTAGGTTTGATCTCCAACACTCATGAGTACACATGTGGGTAAGGTGGATGACTATTAATGACAAAACTTTATGGAAATTAGCCGGATTTTACATTTTGCATTCAGCCTGCTCCAATATTATGTCATATAACCTCTGGAAAATCTCACTGTATGATTGTGTGATAGAGGTATTTGTTTCAAACCTGCACAGATAGATCTCCTTCCAAATCTAACCACTGCACAGCAAGGCTTACTTCAGAGAGTTAGTACTTAAAAACAAAAGGAGAATTTGGAATACTAATATTGGAAAAACAAAAGTCAAACAGCTGAACAGAGGAATCAAAGACATACAAAATAATTTAGAATAATTGTCAGGCTCTACATAATTGGCGGCTAGTCACCCCCAGTAAGATGAAACCCTAGGATACTACAAAAGCTGAATACACTGGCAGAGAGGTGAGCAGGAATTCCTATATAATGTATTGCTACCATCGAATTGGTTGTGTGTGCAAAGTGAATCCCAGCACTGCAGTTGTCAGATGTGCTGGGGAGGCCACCCTAGCCATCCACAGTCGGTAGGAAAGCACATAGGAGACCATACTCCTATATATGAAGTAAAGAAGAGCTGCTGGGTACAGTCAAATGACCCCCATCAAAAGCTTGCTGAGAAGCATGGGCTGCCCCTGCCTCCAGTTTCCTTTAGGTTATTGTCCAAGTAGTTCAGGTATCTGCATTAAGTGGCACGGTAGCTTACTGGATACTTTACACCTCCCCCGAGACAGATGATTGAAATAGCCTGAAGACATAACAACATACTATGGCAAACACTCTTAATTATGCTGTATTCTCTATGAAACACTCAAGATTAAAATAACATTCAGAATTTCCAAAAATCATTTAAAAATATAGCATTTGTTGTAAGGCATAAAAATGATCATGTGTCGGCTCAAATTTGTGTTTTCTTATCCTCACTCCTTATTTACTGCTTTGTAAAATTTTAATATTTTCTTGGAACTGTACTCCAACTGGTCTCTTACGATGCTTGGTGTCTTGGTTTTTCGTTAGCCTGTAGGTTTGACTCCCACAAATGTTTTTTAGTTAGCTTTACATTGGCTGTGAAAGTTAAACAGCAAACTTTATAATGCCTCACAGAACAGCAGTTCTAAGAGCTGCAACTATTCTCTACCACCTCCACATACAACACATTTACTTACAGTAAGATGCAGTAATTAAGGCTGGGAATCTGAAGTAAAATAGGTTTCTAAGCTAGGCACATGCCTGTAATCCCAGCTACCTGAAAGACAGGAGAATCGTGAGTCCAAGACCAGACTGGTCAAAGTTAGCAAGACCGGCCAGCCCAGAGTTCAAGCCCCACGACCAACAAAAATTTTTTTAAAGACCTCTATCCCAATTTTTAAAACATACTCATATTATAGGATATATTATACCCACCTCCCCTTGTGAAGTCTCTAAAATGGATAATATAATCCATACATACATCTGATCCTAGCCCACTTTTTCTTGACATACTTATTGGGATGAATGTTCTGATAAAACTGGTTGCTGAACTATCTCTTCCACCTCTCTTCACCTTTCCTCAAGGAACTTAGAGGCCATTTTTGTAGAATAGCTTTCTGTTTGATTTGAAATGCAGAATACTTCCCTTTTTCTCATATGCTTAACTGGGGGAAAGGAAAAAAATATTGTGCCCAAATGTGCTAACTCAGTCACTTCTTGTCCCTCCGTGAATGATGGTCTCTGCTCTTCTCAGAAGCTGCTCAAAACATTATTAAAGCTTTTATTATTTTTTGCTCAGAAACGTATCATTTATTTCTCCATCCTCCGGATATATTCCTCTCTTCTTTGAGATGTAGAATGATGATGTGGTTAAGAATATAGAAGTAGAATCCAACTGTTTAGCTGTCTGCTGTTCAAAAGTCGCATGATAGAGTTGCCAAGTCTCTGCTTCTGTTTCCTCATCTCTAATAATACCTTCTTTATTGTGAGTATTAAATCAATTAACGTTTATTACATGGTACATATACCAACTCCTAGGACATACCAAGTGCTATATAAGAGATCTGTGTACGTATCTAAGTCGATAATTAGAAGAAAGCTTTGGAGGGGGGACAGAACAATTTCCACCAGAAATCTACTCTACAATGCAGGGACAATTTTTTTCAATCTCTCGCAACTGTGTTCCCAGACTGAAGAACAGTATCTGGCACATTGTAAACTCTCAATAAATATTTATTAAAGGAACAAAATTGTTTATAAAATAATGAGAGACTGGTTTTTTTTTAACTGTAGAGTCTCCTCTTAGAGCAATCAGGAGCCTATCTTGCCTATACATGTAGAAAGACCTATGGGTAAACATGACATGTATAACTTTACTCAGCACTAATCTGGCTTGCAGCATAAAAAACATACCAAGTGTGGCTAAGCCCCATTGTCCCACCATGAATACCTAGACAAACCTATGACATAACGGTTTTCATAAGTCAGTAGGAAGTACAAGATTACAATCACTGAGAGCCATGATCAACTGGCTCTCTAGAGTCTAAGTGGAACACAACAGCCCCACTGAGCTAAAGGAGAAAGAATTCACAACCAAAGTGAGAACAGCTGCCCTGTCTCTGTATGTATGTATTGGAATGGCAGAGAGGATGACTAAAGATGAGAGAGCTGAGCTGTATGGATTTTTCAAGTCTACATAATGTTCTCCCATGAATGCATGGCTGAAGGTGAGTTGCACATGGCCAGGGTAAGACAGTCTCATTTATGAACAGCTGCTAATGTAGGAGAATACAGAGACTATATGGTCCAGCTTAGTATGATCCTAGCCATGTGATTTAGGTATCAAAAAAAAGACTTTAGATTACAAGGACTTTGGCTTTAGTCACTGTTGGGGTAACTCTAGAACAGACTTCCATAAAAGCTCCGTAGGGAAACAAAGGTTAGAAGTAAGTCCTGACAAGTTAGAGGGTTTGGGGAAACATTCTGAATTTCCAGAGATTTGGCCTAATAAAGTATAAATCTAGACCTACACAAGTTCAATGTGATCCAATTAAAATTGAACTGCTTACTATAAACAAAATATTCTTCATAGTAATAAATTAATATCATGTCTAATATACAGTTAAAAATTACTAAACATGAAGAAACAGGGAAATTTTCCCTTTGACACGAAAAACAAAGTGGTCAATAGAGACCTTCCCTGACATGGCCTAGATTTAGAAAACAAATATTTTATATAAAAGCAGCCACTATACATAGGCTCAAGGATTTAAAGTAAAAATATTGAATAAGAGGTTGTTTTGAATAAAAATAAAATCAGTCTGAATTTTTTTAATCTCTCCTCACCAGAATGAACTGTTTGATGAAAGCTTTCTTCCTCTTCTCCCCTTTTATTCCCACTCCAAAACCTTACCTAATTCTCTCAAACTCTCATTCTTGCTGTTTCATTTGGACTCATTTTTGCCATATATAGTCAGCTATAGCCTCATAAAAAATGCTGTAATTAGCTGAGTTTGCACTGGGATTTTATTTATTTTATACAAACAAGCCCAAAGCATTTTTTTAAATCTAAAGGCAGTGATCTTTTTTCACGAAACCACCTGTTTATGGTCTTCTAAGAGCAATCATTTATTACAGTACAAAACATGCTTTCCTATATTCCTCTTTTGTCTACCAGATCTGAAGTTCTTCTGTGTGCACTAGCCCCAGACTAAAGTTTGGGGCCTAATGCATGCCATAAACATGCTGCATGCTGTTAGGTCTCAAATACCAGACATCATGCTACCATTTTCTTAGCCTGTTTTTATGGACATCAGCAGAAACAAAACTGAGATGGCTGCCTGCCAGATTTTCCTTGGAATATCTCTGACCTGCTTTGGACTGCTAATTGTGCTCTGCAAAGACCATATACTCTTGAGGGACACCAGGAAGCTGAAAAGAGAACCTTTATGTGATATTTTTCTTTCCCCCACAGAATTAGGTTGCATTACCGGCAGAAAACACATGGTAGAGAGGTAAGTCTAGGAAGAACTGGGTGATATGATTCACTCAGTAGGCACTGGGACCTAGAGGTCTTTATTGTCTATTTCTGGGGCAATCAGTATTTTAGACAGGTTACTCCTTCAACTCAAATCCTATCAAACCACTTTATTTATGGTCTTTATGTTCACTCATCTATGATTGAGTTCACTTATCTGTAATTGATCTCGTGCTGCATCTTCCAGCCAGTTCAAAGCTACATTGTAGATTTCAGAATGAATTTACAGCATTTAGTGATGCGGATTTTAAAAAATCATCTAGAAATAGATTACTTTTTTCCTTTGTGGAAACTCATTTTCTGGACTGGTCGTAAGAGCTGCTGTACATTCTTACCTTAAGCTATGAGATTTCCCAGTTGGCCAGTCCTTCCAGTGCTCCCCATTCTTGTGTTGTTTCCCTGGTGTGACATGGGCCTAGGGACCTTTGGTCTCTTAGCCTTGCTTTGACTTGTCCCTACACTCAAGCTGGCTGCTGAATAGCAACTTTGAATTACCAGCTAGAGTCATTCTTACCCTCATCTTCAGTCCTCAGCCTCTGATTTAAACACACATACTTCACCCTGCAGCTGCCAGGAGCTCCTCAAGAAAAGCATGGCAGTGTGTTCCATCCCAGTGCTTACTCTCCCCGCTGGACTTTCAAGATTGTTCCATAATCCTTTTCCTCTCAAGTTGAAACTTGTTAAACTTACCGCAGTTCAGTTTCAAGTATTTCCCACAGTCCTCAAGTTCCCAAAGGAATTCCTCATCCCTTCAACAGCAGACACTCTCATCCCTGAACTAAGAACACAGGCTATTTCTGTGTTTGGTCTCAGCTTCCTTCTTTTTGTGTACAAATTCATCTGGACTTTTCTTCATGTTCTTTGCATTCTTCTTTGTTGAAAGCCATCACCATAGCCTGTATACTATAATCTATCTCTCATCTCTGCCTTTAACTTTCCCCTTCCTCTATCCACCCCCCTCTCAACCCTCTATAGTCTAATGTCCTATCTGTTCTAAGAATTACCTTGTTTCATTTTCTTCTATTGGATAGTTGTGTTGTCTTCCTTAAGGCCTTGGACTACCTGCATTTATGTGATCAGACACTATTTTTTTTTTTTTCAGTCTTGGGGCCTGAACTCTGGGCCTGGGCACTGTCCCTCAGCTCTTCAGCTCAAGGCTACCACTCTACCACTTGAGCCACAGCTCCACTTCCAGCTTTTTTTTCTTTTTGCTTATGTGGTGCTGAGGAATCAAACCCAGGACCTCATGCATGCAAGGCAAGTGCTCTACCACTGACCTACCTTCCCAGCCCTGATCAGACACTTTCTGAAAAACCTTTCCTCCCTTGTGCCCTTTAACGTACCCTATCCTGAGTCTCCTTCCTCTTGATCCCCACAAATAGCAGTACAGGCTAGATTCATTTTGTACCAGCCCATTATTTCACATCCCTCAGAGAGAGTTTTTTTTTTTTTTTGCTTCATGATGCATAATGGTACCTATTCATTAATCTAGAAAGCTTGAAGTTAATTATCTTCCAACTATATCTTTCTCTTATACCCATTGCTATGTATTCAGGCACCAAATCTTCAGTAACTAAATCTCCTATATGCTTTCTCTGCTGTTATTTGAAGCTCCTATTTTGGATTGCTTCAAGAGTTTCCTAATCTCCCTTCCTACCTCCATTCTATCCACTGTAACCTGTCCATTCGTTGTCCAAAAAAAAAAAAAAAATCTGGGCTGGGAAGGTGGCTCAGTGGTAGAGCGCTTGCCTTGCATGCCTGAGGCCCTGGGTTCGATTCCTCAGCACCACATAAAAAAAAAAAGCCGGAAGTGGCGCTGGGTGGTGGAGCACTGGCCTTGAGCTGAAAAGCTGAGGCACAGTGCCGAGGCCCAGAGTTCAGGCCCCACGACCGGACCAAAAAAAAAAAAATCTACCAAACCAGGCACTAGTGGCTCATATCTATAATTCTAACTACTAGGTGGTAGGGGGTTGGTAAAAATGAGAGCATCATTATTCAAGGAAAGCCCCCAAGGAAAAAAAGCCCATGAGACTCCATTTTAACTGAAGGAATACCTGTCATCCTTGATCATTTAGATTGACATTAATACACCATGTTTGCTTGCAGTTGTGTTGTTCATAAAACAGTTATCATTAATTAAAATTAATCATTATCTATTCCAACCTCTAGGAATTATCTAAATTTTTGGTTAAGTTCCTTTTCTAAAATCAGAGCTTTAATTTGCTACAACCAGTAATAGCAATTGTAACTATGTACAGTGAGAACATTGAAGATCACTAGCTTTTCTCCCAACCCCATAACAAGCTTCTTATACCATAGTTTATAGATGTTAACACCATAGTGGTCTCCAGGCATATTCTTCTCCATGGGTCAACATGTGTATAGGGACTGACATTAGCATTTATAAAATGAAGTCTGACAAACACTATCCCTAACACACACACACACACACACACATCTCCTTTAACATTTTCAGGTCATCATAGATTGACTTAAAAAGAATTCTAAGTTCAAATAATTTCCACTGTTGATTAGTAGATGTTCAGGTTGATTCCAGATTTGTTTGCTTATGATTGTGTTCTTTGTGCAAGGAGAGATGAATTCTGATTCTAAGACCAGTATAGCTTTGCTTGTATTCCTATGGCAATCTTTTGCTACTAATAGTTTCCTATCACAATTTCAATAAGATCAAAAGGCCTTACGACAGCCACCAGGGCCTTTGTTATTAGGTGTCCTCTCCCCCACCTCTCCAGCCTGACTTCTTGCTGCTGGCCCCAGCAAAAGCACCAGCTGCCACTCCTGAGCATAGCAGCTCGTACCTATACCATGGCTCTAGTCCTTGTAGTTCCCTCTGCTAGTTCTTGCTTCACCCAGACCTCTCCTGGGCAACTCTTTCCTCCTTTTGATATCTGGCCAAGTCTCTTCTGCACAGCAAGCCTGCCCTGATTTAAAAGTGTCCTGCTTCACCACTGTGCACTCTTAATCTGCTTTTTTATTTCTCATTGCACTTATCACTGCCTAAACTCACACATTACGTAATGGGTCTGTGGTTGAGTACTTGTCTCTCCCTTAACTTGTGAGTTCCTTAGGGACGTCCATTCTGGTCATCACTATGTCTTGTAGCTCCTTCAGCCTGTCTATTACATGGTGGGTGTTCAATAGCTATATTTTGACTAAATGCTTGCAATTATAGCTGTGTGTGTGTGCATCCTGTTCCCTTTTCATTACGTGTTTTACTCATTTTCTATTTCCTGTCTTTTTACACCTGGCTGAATAGCGAATACTTTGCACATGGTATAAAATTAAATCACAAAATGGTGAATTATAATATGAGATGACCTTGGAGATCTCCCTCCACCTCCTCCATACACATTTACAAAATGACTCAAGGCACTACCCCTCTCTTATTTCATTTGGAAATTCAGATCGCTGGCAGTAATCTACTTGATTTATTGTTTTCCCCTTATGTGCAGCACCTTGGAGTTAATTAAGACGACCATGAATCTTCTCTCTGTAGCTGTAGTACATTCCCCTTTGCAGAATCCTCTCATATTGCTGAGATTGTTGATCTGGGACTCAAGTTGAGGCATTACTTAATTTTCTCACATTGAGCTTCATTATGCTGAGCCTGAAGACTAATTCTGCCTTTGAAGGCTCTCTGATTGGCAAACTATAAAATACCTCCATGTTTCTAGTTTCTGAATAACTTCTCATTTCCTCCTTCATGGCCAAGACCTTGGTCACTGGCTCAGAGCAATGTAGCCAAGCCAGTCACCTATCCCCTGAAAAACACAGCGCAAGCACTTTCCCGAAGCCTCTCACCTGTGGCCTGTGCACAGGTGTCTTCCAGCAATAGCAGTCTGGACTAAGGAAGGACATCCTCAGACATGTTGCTCCAGATATCAGAGGCATCCACAGATGAAGACAGACAAGTCATAAGACAGCGTTAAACTAACCTCCTGGAAAGACAAGTTTTATTGAAATTGTCCTGTAAAAGAGGATGAAGTTCATGCAGAAAAAAAATCACTCCTTGGTCTCATTGTTTTTAGCTGATGGTTAGTTGAACCCCCACTATCTACAGAGAACGAGGCAATGCACTTTATGTCTTTCATCCTCAGAATGACCTTTTGCAGGTCTTTTCTCTTTACACCTAAGGAAATATCTTCCCAGGTAGGTTGTGGGAACTCAGGTTTTATGCTTTGAACTCCTTTAGCAAGCTGGTCATGTTTGGACTACTTCCCAAAATAATATTTTTAAACTCATGAACTAAAATATATAGGATTACAGAGAAAACCAATTCATTAAAATGCAGTTGTCAAAATATTAAAATGACAAATTCATGATATGGTAACATGTGCTTTTTGACAAAATCTTAACTGAGAAAACTCAGATATGGAGTTAATAGCTTTCACAATTTCACATTAACAATGAATATGAATACTTTGAGATCGTTGCTACCAATAGTGGTACCAAAGTGTCTGACTTGTACATATGCAAAATAGATGTTTGGAAAATGTTGTGATTAGCCTCATTTTTGACAAACTGGAAGAAATCAAATGCTGTATTTCAGTTAGAGGTTAAAATGCTGGTGCTACAGTTTAAGTAGTCATGCCTTTAGACTTCAGCATCTTTGTTTTTTATAGCATGAGCTAGTGCCTCCCAAACCAACATCTCATTCTCAATAGGATTTTCCACTTGACATATCATACTGCCATGTGAAGTAGGTCATAGAAGAAATAAAATTAAACATCTAAAAGTATATAATCCTGTCTTCTTAAACTTTTGTTATTAGGTGAGGACTGGTGGCTCATGGCTGTAACCCTAGCTACTCAGGAAGCTGAGATCTGAGAATCATGGTTTAAAGCCAGCCGGGCAGGAAAGTCCATGAGACTCGTTTCCTCCTATTAATCACCAGAAAACTCGTAGTGGAGCTGTGGCTCAAAGTGGCAGAGCACTAACCTTGAGCAAAGGAGCTCAAGAACAGTGCCAAGGTCCTGAGTTCAAGCCCCATAACAAAAACAAAAAAACTTATTAGCATATCGTGATAATTCCATAGATGTGTACAGTGTAGTTTGTACAAGTTTATGCCCTCTATTATATTCCTTCCTTTCTCTCTTCAGTTTGATTGGGTCATGCGCATGCTTGTGCATGTGTGTGCATGTGTAAGTTCATACATCTATGCATACACATAATATGTAACATGCCAGTCCTCTTCACCTTCCCAGTACTTTTTTTTTTGTCGGTCATGGGGCTTGAGCTCTGGGCCTGAACGCTGTCCCTCTTCAGCTCAAGGCTAGCACTCTACCACTTGAGCCACTTCTGGTTTTCTGAGTGGTTTATTGGATATAAGACTCTCATGGACTTTCCTGCCCGGGCTGGCTTTAAACCGCAACCCTCAGATCTCAGCCTCCTGAGTAGCTAGGATTACAGGCGTGAACCACCGGCGCCTGGCCAGTACTTTCTATTTTACAAAGTGCTTTTACAGGTGCATCTAGATATCTTATTTCCTCTCACATTTTCTCAAGTGAGTTATGAATCTACTTTTAAAGATTGTCCTTGCCTAATTTTTTTAGTGCCAGCCCTGGGGCTTGAACTCAGAGCCTGGGTGTTGTCTGAGGGTTTGGCTCCAGTTGTAGAGCACTTTGCCTTGAGCACACTCCACTTCTGGCTTTTTTGATTATTAATTGGAGCTCAGAGTCTCAGACTTTTCTGCCTGGGCTGGTTTGAACTGGGGTCCTCAGATCTCAGACTTCTGAATGGCTAAGATTACAATGAGGCCCCATTTTTTTTAGAACAAGGATCAGAGAAATTCAGTGAAATTCAAAGCCAGTTCACATAGCTAGTAGGTAACAGACTTGAGAACTTAAACACCCAAATCTTCCATGTCCATGTCCTTATCAGTATCCTGAATTGCCCAGGGACTCGGGTGCTTTCTCTCAATATAGTGCTAAATGGAGACATGACCAAGATAAGGCTGGGGTTTCTTGGTCTCCAGGGCCATTGTCTTGCCTCCAAAATCCTAGAGCTCAGAATTTACGAATGCACACAGATGTTTTGTAGGACTTGCAGCCCATGTGGGATTACCAAACTTAAGTACAAGGTTGTATTTTACATCATTATCTCCAGTTGCTGATAGAACCAAATGCATAAGGTGGATTTTTTATTATACTCCACGTCTCTGGTCATGGCACTCCTTTCAGTCCAGTCCCAAGGGCTTTTCCCCTTGCTTCAGCTAGTACATTTTTCTTGACAATTCACTCTGCACTCTGGCATGCTGAGGCCATAAACGTGCAGTTCAACAAGCAGGATTCAGAGAAGCCTTTCCCCTTCGAAATCACTGAATTTTCCCTGCAGATTTAGGTGACAATGTGACTCACAGATGGTGGAGCCAGCATACAACCAGTTCTTGCCAACTCCCTCTTATCTTTTAATGAGATATGTTTAGCAGGCTCAGACCAGAAATGGATCTGGCTTTGAGAGCTGGCTCTGCCTCTTTGGGCAGTATCTGTGTTCCATCTTTCCTTGATCACTTTGAAGACTTTGAAGACTCAGCCCTTCAAAGTGACACAGTTTAGCAATGACCAATGTTGTTCCTCTCAGGAAACAGTATCACTGGGGAAGTTGTATGCTTTTCCTCTCTGTATCAAATGAGATCCAAGTTTGCCTTTTGCCCAAGTCATGTCATCCAGTCCTTTTTCAGAGACAGAATGCTGTGGCCTGTGGGGGATTGGGGAAGATTTGCTGTCGATACACACTAGATTGTGTTTTCACTATTAGAATAAATGCTTTTGGAGCAAAATGGCTGAGAAGTTGCTTAGGTTTGTTCTTCACTGTGCTCATACGAACATTCCTGCTTTTATTGCCCATTTTATCATTAGGTTTGGCACCAACCAGATTTACTGACATGCAGTTCTCCTGAGCCAAATAAGTATGATGAAAGGCTGGTTTCTATATTGCATTAATTTTTGTTAGGCAGCAGACAGAATGTTTTAAATAATATAGGCACATTATGCTGTTAGCTCATTTCCCTTTTTTGAAAAAAGAAAAGCTCTTTCTGATCTCTCACAAGATTTTTCTTCAGGACTGAGGCATCAAGGTCTTATTTTCTTGAATTTTAACAGGAACTTACACATATTTGTGTATAAGTCAAATCTTAAATTGAGAAAAGTTTACCATAAGCCCTGAAATCTCTAATTCCCTAGGCACATGACTTTGTAACTACTAGAAACTGTGGAATACCACTGCATCAAATTCTGGTTCTGATTTGCCTGTGTCAGCTCTTATTTTCCATCTCAAAAGAAAGTGCCTCACTCATTGCTGCCACTTTACCCATTGTTAATATGAAACCAATCCTATTTTGTGTAGAATTCCAATTATGGCAAAGTAAAGAATGTAGAATTTAAGATGATCTGGTACTTAGTTCCCACATGTGTCTAATGTCTTGTTCAACATATTTTTAGAACGTTAATATTTTATGCATTTTATTGTTATTGCAGAGGTGATATACAGAGGGGTTAGTTGTGTCAGATAAAGAGTCCATTTCTTTTCAGACAATGTCACCTCTTCCCTCTCACTCTCCCAGTTTTTCCCTCCTATCCCCACCCACAAGTGGTATTGTTCATTTTCAACAGGGTCTAGTGAGTATCACTGCTGCATTTGTTCACCTTTGGTCCCTCCGTTTCTGTGCTCCCCCTTACTGTCCCCAAAACAGATAAAATTACAAAAACAAAAACAGCAACAGAGAACCTCATTTCCATTTCCTGGAGTTCATTTCCATAAATATTTTATGTGATCAGATGAATATAGGTATTGCACCTTTATGTTCTTCTCCTAAGAATATACTTCTTTGGTCTCACTGAGTGTGAATGCCTAAAGAGAATGCCTAGAGATCTGTATAATTTATCATGCCAGTGTGGTTCTTTTTTTGACCATCCATGTTCATTGAAGCATTGGTTACCATAGCCAAGGTATGGAATCAGCCCAGATGCCCCTTAGTGGATGAATGGATCAAGAAATTGTGGTATACGTACACAATGGAATTCTAATCATCCATCAGAAAGAATATTGTACCAACCATAAGGACATGAAAGACTTGGAAAAAAATATATTAAGTGAAGCAAGCCAGAGAAACATAGGTTGCATGGTTTGCCTCATTTGTGGTAGCTAGAATGTACCTATAAATCTACAAGGAAACACACTGGATGGCATAACCTGTAATTTCTATAATTTGAACAAATACTAATTATATAAGTTGATGAGATTCATTGTGATATTTCCATATGTGCATACATCACATGTTGATCATGTCTGTCTGTACTCTCCCTTCCCTTTCTCCCTGCAGCACCCTTTCCAATCCATAGTAATCTCTACAATAAATCATTCAGAAAACCAGAAATGATGCTGTGGCTCAAGTGGTAGAGCACTAGCCTTGAGCTGAAGAGCTCAGGGACAGCACCTAGACCAGAGTTCAAGACCCACGACTGACAAAAAAAAAAAAAAGTACAGACTGAAATAAGTATAGAACTGATATAGTAATGGAAAAATGTATATCAATCAGCTTAAAACTACAGAGCCAGATGGAAATTTCATCCTGTTTCCAATTATTTTGTTGTTGGAAGAAAAAAAAGACCATGGGATAGAAAACTGTAAAATTCAGAGTTACGGTTTTCCCTAGGGGTCCAATTTTTACACAGGAAGGAAGACAATGGCTTTACCTGGATTGAATACATTGTTTTTTAAGCTGATCCTGAATTACAAGTTTGTTAAAATGTTCTTTCTGAAACTTTTGAATGCAGCAAAGATGCATTCTTGTTACTGATGATTCCTATGTCAATGAAGCATATAAAAGAAAAATGAGCTGGTTTCTGGTGGCTCAAGTCTACAATTTTAGCTACTTGGCAGACAGATCTGAGGATCGAGGTTCGAAGCCAATCTATGTAGAAAAGTCAGTGAGAGGGGCTGGGAAGGTAGCTCAGTGGTAGAGCACTTGCTTTGCATGCATGAGGCCCTGGGATCGATTCCTTAGTAACACATAAGCAAAAAGAAAAAAGCCAGAAGTGGCGCTGTGGCTCAAGTGGTAGAGCACTAGCCTTGAGCCGAAGAGCTGAGGGACAGCGCCCAGGCCCAGAGTTCAGGACACACGACCGGCCCAAAAAGAAAAAAGAAAGAAAAGTCAGTGAGACTCTTACCTCCAACTAACCACCCAAAAGCTAGAAGTGGTGGTGTGCCTCAAATGACAGAATACTGGCCTTGAGTGAAAAAGCTAAAGGATAGTGCAAGTCCCTGAATTCAAGCCCCAGGACCAGAACCACTAAAAACAAAAAAAAACAAAACACTGTCTTTCCAACTTTACCTGCAGTTAACCAGTGTTAATATTTCTGGATATTTCCTTCTGAGATTTTTTTTTCTTCCTATGCATATGGTTCCCACAAAAGCAGGACCATAGTCTGGCAGAATTTTGTTATCTACTTTTCTCAACTTTACTGCAAGCATTTTTAATCTCTAATTTTTTAAACAATTGTCAACATTTATGCATGTCATGTACTTAATCATATTCTGTTTCATCGGATCATTTTCTTTTTATTATAAATGATGCTGCATGAGATTCTTCTGGAAGTGGAATTCAAGGGTATGAATACTTTTAATACCACTTATATTGATAATTATTTCCATAAAGGGTATTTTTTTCTAACCAGTGGTGAATAAAAACAGTATTCTCCCTTTTCTTGATGGTATTGAGTATTGTCATTTAAAACATTTTGGCCAATGTAATATACTAAGCAAACCCTCAGCCAGAGCATGAATGAGTAGGAACTTCAGGTTTTGTATGTGGTAGGGCCACAGCACAGTCACTAGAGTGCTAGATGTTTCAAGCATATGAAGAAAGGAGACCATTTCCAAGCTGTCTTCTGGAATTCCTTCTAAAGGGTACTGAATATAAGACCCTGTCCTTGTAACAACTGGGAAGTGATCAAATTATAGTCTTGTTTGAAACTGAATGATCAAGTAAATATGTATATGATGTGTTAAAGAATGAAAATAATAGGCTGGGAAGGTGGCTCAGTGGTAGAGTGCTTGCCTTGCATGCATGAGGCCCTGGGCTCAATTCCTCAGTACCACATAAGCAGAAAAAGCCAGAAGTGGCGCTGTGGCTCAAGTGGTAGAGCACTAGCCTTGAGCTGAGGGACAGTGCCCAGGCCCAGAGTTCAGACCCCGTGACAAAAAAAAAAAAATTGGGCTGGGAAGGTGGCTCAGTGGTAGAGCACTTTCCTTGCATGCCTGAGGCCCTGGGTTCGATTCCTCAGCACAACATAAGCAAAAAGAAAAAAGCTGGAAGTGCGCTGTGGCTCAAGTGGTAGAGTGCTAGCCTTGAGCTGAAGAGCTGAGGGACAGTGCCCAGACCCAGAGTTCAGGCCCCACGACCGGACCAAAAAAAAAAAAAATTAAGATAACTGTTCAGATCTCGTCCTATCTCACCATGTTTGATCAGTCTATGAAAATGCAAAGGCCCTAGAATAATATGGAGGCAGATGTCAGAAGGTGCAAAGAGAAAAGCATGCAAGCCTATTTCTGTTCCCTTGTCTTTCCCTTCCATCCTCCCAAACAAGCAGAAGTCTGAGGTGAAGGACTATATTAAGAATGGTAGCTGAGCCAGGCACCAGTGGCTCACTCATGCAATTCTAGCTACTCAGCAGGCTGAAATCTGAGGATCTCGGTTCAAAGCCAGCCCAGGCAGAAACATCCGTGAGCTTTTTATCTTCAATTAACCACCAGAAAACAGGAAATGGCACTATGGCTCAAGTGGTAGAGCGCTAGCCTATTGCTGAAAAGCTCACGGACGGTGCCCAGGTCCAGAGTTCAAGCCCCACAACCGACCAAAAAAAAAAAAAAAGTATGGTAGCTGAGCCTTTTCAGATCTCTAGCATTAGAACTGATATAGACCCAGGCTAGCCCGGTTCCTCAGACCTGTGAGAACTGCACTGTCTTGACCTAGATTCTCCACTCCATTCTCTTGTCTTAGCTTACACAGGTGGGAAGTTAAGCCACTGCCTCATCTTTGTCTCTTATACTGCTTCTTTACAAGTTCTCAAATCAGAATCCCAGATCTCTAAAGGAATTAAGAAATTAGAACTTTCCAGGCAGGGGACCTTGGGACAGTCATGTAGCATCATCTGTTGAGAATTTCCTAAGAATTTTGTGTATGCAAAAACTTAATATAAAAACCTGAAAATAAGCCTGCCTTTCCCACCAGAGAAATTTACCCACCAGTTACAGTCACTGCACTGGTAACCTGCCTCTTCTCTCCTCCACATTTACAGAGACTTAGAGGGGAAAGCAGTTTAGGATTTCATGTTTTGTTTGGCTTGGCCACGTACATGATCCATGACCTTCTCTTGCAGGAGAACCTGTGATCAAGTCAACCTTGAATTGTATTTTTCTCATTTGCATGGCAGTCTTACCTCCATCTATTGTCAAGCCTACCAGTTCCTTCATTGCTGCTTGAGTCTGAAAAAAAAAAAAAGAGGTTTCATCACTGTACTAGTAATTAAAAAAAAACAGACTGAATAATGTAAGGCTGGTGTTAGGATAAAAGAAAAACCTAGCATCTGTGCAGGGTGTGTCTCAGGAGAACTTGGTGTTGAGTCTTGCCCCCTTCATCAGAATAGTTGAATGTATTGTGGAGTGTTAATGTGTTGAATGTGTCTTCCTTTTAGCAAATCTAGAATTGAAGAGTTCATAGGCATTAGCTTGGCCTTGTTACATTGCCATGTTGTGCAGGCTCAGGGGAAGGATTCAGTAGCTTTCTGCTTGAACATCCATGACAAAATGCAGAAACATGTGTATCCAAGTGACATGTCACTTGGCAGTTAATATTTTCCTGTCTCGTTGCATTTTTGTATGTGCAGTGGCTGCATTGCTCATGTGTTTTTATTCACATACTCATATCTCTACATCCAGCAGCCTGACTTGTTCTAGAGATGGAACAAGACAAAGTTCATAAGTTAAATTCAAACAAGATGTGCAGGAATGAAGTTCTTTCAGGGATAAGAGAGGAATGCCTCTGGTCAGGAAGGATTTATGATTTTTGGCTTTGTTTTTTCTCTTATTTTTCATTAGTCTTAAGCTTTCCAAAAATCTACTGTGCTAGAGAATGATAAAAATACAAGGATCTTCTTTCTCATCAGGTATAAAAAGCAAAGTTAATCTGGTCTTTACTGAACATACTGAAATGCATTTCAAAAAGATGTGCTGCACAGAAGTAGACACTTTCAGCCATTTTCTTAATGTAGTCAAATTTGGAGGAAATTAGGAACATGGGGGAATCCATACCCATTTTCCACCTCCAAGAACAGCTTAGGGAATCAGTAGGTATGATAGACATTTGTGTACATTAATATTAGCTATAAGAAACATGTGTCTGTGCTTGGTAAGACAGCTTGACTAAAATAAACATGTTAGATCTTCCTCTAATATTTGATACCAGTTCTACCCTTACACTTCACATAGAAAATAAATGCATTTTTATGAGATGCTTGTGTTTGTTCATCTATGTTATTTAAAAAAAATCAAGGAACAAAGTATAAAATAAGAAATGTAACATTTTGATGTTGTCAAGAGTTAGGTCTGCCTAGATTTCATGCAGAAGAATAATATGTACATATTTTAACCTTTGTGTCTGCTGTGTGCTGAAACACGCAATGTGTCTATAAATGAAGCCCTGTAGCTGTCGCAGCTGTCCGAGCTTCTGAAAAATCTACAGTGCTTTTCTAGTCTTTCTCATGCTGATAATGTTAGAAAAAAAAAAAAAACAAAAACATGTGAATGTACTCATACACTCAGGGACATAGATCCTGCGATAGATTCCAGACCACAAGACAAGACCTACTGGGAATGCTGCTCCCTTGCTTGCTTACCCTTTTTAAATGACTTCTGGAGATTAGATTGGCCAGTATTCTAAAGAACTAACTGATTCATGAGTGACCTACTCAACCTTCTTTAAGATTCATGACTGGGGCTGGGATTGTGGCTTAGTGGTAAAGTGCTTACCTAGCATGCCTGAAAGCCCAGAGTTCAATTCCTCAGTACTACATACACAGAAAAAACTGGAAGTGGTACTGTGGCTCAAGTGGTTGGGCCTGCACACTGTCCCTGAGCTCTTCAGCTCAAGGTGACCAACAACAACAACAACAACAACAAAAAAAGATTCATGACTATTAGAAAATAGGTTGGTTCCTTTGAGTTCTTAATCATTCGTTTGACTCGTTATGAAGGTGCTTAATTTGTAGGGCATTTAAAGGCCATTTCTATAGTTTTAGAGAAATAGTAAAATTTTTAAATAGTACTATGTATGTGGAAATCATTCTATTTCCCAATTTCTTATGTGTTCAATTGTTTTCTGTTCTAATTTTGTAAGCATCTATGTAAGGTTACAATAGGGACACACACTTAACTGCCACTTCATGTGCATATTCCATGTTTTTCATCTTCAAAATCACTTTGTCAGTCATGGGGCTTGAACTCAGGGCCTGGGCAATGTCCCTGAGCTTCTTTTGCTCAAGGCTAGTGCTCTACTACTTGAGCCACAGCACCACTTCTGGTTTTTGAGTGGTTATATGGAGATGAGTCTCATGGGTCTCTTCTGCTCAGGCTAGCTTCAAAATGTGATCCTCAGATCTCAGCCTCCTGAGATTAGGGGGGAAAAACACATGTGAATGTACTCATACACTCAGGGACAGATCCTGGGAAAAATTCCAGACCACAAGACAAGACCTACTAGGAATGCTGAGATTACAGGTGTGAGTCAACCAGTGCCTGACTTAAAAATCACTATTTTTTAATGGACATACAGTGTCCTATAAGGTAGAGGGCACTGGAATATGTCCTTTATCCCATCATGGTATTGTAACTGATAATGAGAAAGCTGTGAGCAGATGAGACAAATATATTTTGTTGGACCAGTAATTTAATCCACTTGGATTATTATTTTCTCAGAAGTACTTTGACTGGAAAAAGAATATCGACGTTTTAATGCTATTTCCTGTCAATCTTCAATTTTGTCTGCATCATGGGCATTTTGGAATTTGTAAAGAGCATTATCCAAGGGAAAACATTTCTACTAGGTCACAAATCACTGGGGTGAGGCAGTATAGGTCAGGTATAGGTGAAGACTAGGAAAATCCAAAGCTGCTCTTACTGCTTTCCATCAGCAACCCACTCAGGATTTGGCATGGCCCAATTCTGTTAAAAGTGCTGCTCAGTGGACAGATATTGTTTCTACCTTCTCCATGTGTGAGTATCTATGATGTAACAATAGTGCATAGGACCCCAAAAGTGAATCTCCTCTCCCCACCCCCCACCACCACTCCACACATTTTCACTTGAGAATAACTCCAGGACACAAGCACAAACAATTCAGAATTAGGAACAAAATAAGTAACAAGGATTTTCTTATCCAAAATTTAGCTTTGTTCCTCTTTAACAAGTAGAAATAAGCCTAAAAGTTAAATTTCAATTAGTGCTAAATCAGAAGCAATCTAACTATGGTTTCCAGGAAGAGGATTATTAACAGACCTCTACAATTGCCACTGACTTAGTAGGATGAGTATGTTGAATATTGTGTGCCAAACTCTATAGTACATGGAACATATTTCACAAAAAATTGTCAGTCCTACTGCCCTTGTTCACCTTCATTCACAGAAAATCAGTGCAAACAATTCCCCTTTACTGTGCAACATAATTTGGAATTTGGCTTCACCAATTCTGAAGACTCAGGGCATTCAGTTTGCCACTTCAATGAAGTGGTGAATGCTAACCCCATAAAACAAGTTTGCCAAGGAGTGATGGTAGACGCCCTCATTTCTGTTAGCCTTGAAAGCTTCAGCCTTTTGATTAAAAGAAAAGAAAATGGACCTGCAGTTTATTTTAGATCAGCGTATATCTGATCATTCCTCAGCGAGGCCAAAGTTCACATTCCCTGGGATTGGAGTCAGGAGAAACTGTCCTCTACATGATACTGTTTTTAAAACAGCTGCCTGTCTGGCTGATTACAAGTTGATTTTAACTCTAGTGCTAAATACCAAAATGAAAGCCACAGATAGGAAGCTTTTGCTGTCCACTTGCTTTTACCCAAAGCCTGCCCATTAAAGGTAATTAATTTATGGCCTGTAAAGTCTGCTGCTTTCCTTCTATGGATTTGTTAACTCTGAGTTTGATATAGGATTCCAAATAGAACTTGGATCCACCATTTATGAAATACAAGGGTCTAATCCTATTGGTTTCCCTGATCTTCAGAGATCCAAGGATTAGTGTAAAAGTTTCTGTTTTTAGAAAAACAAATCCTGGCTCTGTGGATTGGGCAGAATGAACTGCCAGTTATCAAAGCGAGAGGTTAAAGTTTACCTAAGTGATGAATATGAATTTTGGGCTTGGTCTTTCTAACCCTCAACTGTAGAGCTTAGAGTCATTTCCAGATTTTACTGATAAACTTTTGTCCTCTAATGGAAGGTCAACCAAAACACATATATAACTAGAAATGTTTGGGAAAAAAGATTTGCCAACTACATAATACAACCCACATATTTCCATCTTATATCTGATCATTCTCAGTTCTGTGCATGAAATCTTCCACTTTGTGGTAAATTGTCTCATCACCATGGTGATCATCAGGATTCAGGTCTATGAGAAGGTTTACAGGAAGAAAGGATGCTTCATAATGATTGCCAAGTAAACTGACACTATGGCTGAGATGACTCCTCCAGTTGATAGATCATAGATGCTCATCAGCTGGGATTTGAATTTGAGTCTGAAGTTCCAAAGCACTGGACCAGAACAGTAGCTGGCACCAGGAGGGGACAGTGAGCCTTTGACATTGTGATGAGTCCAGTGTTGAGTCCATTAGAGTCCAGGAGGTCTCACATGGCATGATGTAGGTACTGTATACAATTTGCCTTTAAAAATGCAGATTCTGCAGGCAACTGTGGCTCATGCTTTTAATCTTAGCTACTCAGGAGGCTGAGAATTAAATCATGGTTTGAAGCCTGCCTGTACAGGAAAGTCTAAGATTGTTATTTCTAATTAACCAGCAAAAAGCTCCAAGTGTTGCTATGACTTAAGTGGTAGAGTGCTATTCTTGAGCACAAAGCTTGGAGATAGTGACCAGGCTCTGATTTGAAAGCCTAAGACTAGAAAAAAAAAAGTAGTTTCCCTGGCTGGGGCTTCTACTGGAACTGTTTAATGAGAATATTTCCTTGCTAGATACAGAATATCTAGTATGCAAGTTCAGCTAGCATCAGAGTTGGAATTCCATTCTTTAAATTTGTCTAAAACCTGAATTATATAATCTGGCAAAACTTATTACTTTTTCCTTCTTTCTTGCCATCACAGGCTCTAGTGGTCACTTTACTTGAGAATATTTTCCTAAAAGAATGCTTTAATGTCTTCACCAGACATATGCAGGCACCAATGTGGTAACAAATAAAAAGTTTCTCCTGATTACACTATGGTCTGGGGCAATCAGCACACCTTCACACACTGGCCTTAAGCAGCTATTTGAACTAAAAATTCTGCTTTTAACAATTGCATGTTATATACACATCAGGCATCTGTGGGCAATAGTACAGTGTAATAGCGAAAAACAGACTATTCAAGTTCAAATTTCATGTGCCCTGTCTATTTGCTCATGTCTGTTAGGTTTTTGTTGTTTTTGCCATTCCGGGGCCTTGAACCCTGGTCTGCAAACTGTCCCTGAGCTTTTGTGCTCAAGGCATTAAGGCTATCACTTGAACCACAGCTCCACTTCGGCTTTTGTGGTTAATGGAGATGATTGCTCAGACTTTCCTTTCCTGGGCTGGCTTTGAACTGCAGTTCTCATAATTTAGCCTCCTTAGTATCAAGGATTACAGGCATGAAGCACTAGCATCTGGCTTAACCTGCCTCATAGTTTCTCTCATTGGTAGCTAGCTAGGCGCTGGTGGCTTACACCTGTAATCTTAGCTATGCAGAAGGCCAAGATTTGATGATCGTGGTTCAAAGCCAACCCAGGCAAGAAACTCTGAGACTCGAACCTCCAATTAACCACCAGAAAACTGGAAGTGGCCCTGTGGCTTAAGTGGTAGAGTACTAGCCTTGAGCAAAAAGAGCTCAGGGACAGTGCCTAGGCCCTGAGTTCAAGCCTTATGACCAACAACAACAAAGCCTTTACTTGATAACCTGAATGAGCACATTTTGAGCATTTTCTTACACAACACTGAGCATCAAGGCATCCTTCAAGAGCAGGAAAATATGTTAAAATATACAGCACTGGTAGGTCTTGTAACATCTCCAAAACACTCCTTTAATGGCATTACAGAGAGATGAATCAGGATGTGCGGGTGTAATAAATGTAGGAATAAATTAATAAAGATGATCCTGTGCCTTGCATCTGATCTGTGTGATAAATAATTCTCCATTCTCACTCCTGATATATTAGGCCATGTTCAAGGTCTCCACGGGCTGACCTATTCCCTCATTCTTAAGTCGATTACCAAGGTCTCCCATTGCTAGCTGCCAAGAACTGGTCTGGTAGGCATGTTAGTGATATGTTTTATTGCTGTTTCTGGAGGCCTGGTATATTTTACATGCTATTCTTAGAATTTTCAATTAGCTGATTTTAATTAACTAATTGAAGCTTCTTATTAAAAGCTTTTATGATTTGTCAGTAGTCTAGCTGTGTGTGCACTCTGTTCTATTAAGAAGCCATTAAATCCTTGAAACTGCCTGAAAATTTATTAATCTTACTGTGTAACTGCAGAAGTGTGGGCACAGAGCATGGCATTTGTAAGATAGCATCTTAAATTGTGAGGGTCTTCCAGATACTAGAAGGTAGAGCTGGGAGGAAACTAGACCATCCAGATCACACAAGAACCCCATTTGGATTTTGTTTTAACATATCTAGTGTCATGGAAATATGCTCTATACCAGCTTCATCTCTTGAAATACTTGCAGATAGGGTCAGGAGTATAGCTCAGTGGTGCAGTACTTGCCTATGATATGGGCCTTACCCCCAGCCCTATCTGCAGGATTTCAGGGATAAATATACTGTGGGCAACATTCCCTAAAGGTCACAGAGGAGGCATGCCATGTGAATTTAAATATAAGTCCCCTTGCTGGGCACCAGTGACTCACCTGTAATCCTAGCTACTCAGGAGCTGAGATCTAAGGATCGTGGTTCAAAGCCAGCCTGAGCAAGAAAGTCTGAAGAATCTCGCAGTTAACCACCAGAAAACCGGAAGTGGTTCTCTGGCTCAAGTGGTTGAGTGTTAGCCTTGAGCTGAACAGCACAGCAACAGGGCCCAGGCCCACACTTCAAGACCCACAACTGATAAAAATAAATAAAAATAAAGGCCCCTTCCTTGGAAAAAAAAAAAGCCAAATCAATGTCAGGCCTAAATAGACTTCTGTCACTATGAGAAAGGAGACATCCAGATTCAAAACAAAACAGACCTGAATCAACAGCACAAGCTTTCCATCATCCATACATGGCTTTAGTAGGTAACATTGAACTTTTCTATTAAAACTCCAAAGCAAGAATTGTCATCATTCTTGCTCAGGCTTTCCTCAGTTTGATCACAGATGAACAGATCCTTTCCTTAGCCCCAGAACAGCATGGTAACATTCAGGGCGGTCACCATCTCCAGTGTTCACTGCAGCCCCGTATGACCATTGTGTGATTGTCCTGGTGTTTTCTGGCCTTGAACTGTTATCCTTTCATGTAGGTTCTCTCACCAGAAACATTTTGTGAAGAGAAGAGAGCTTCTTCCTCAACCATTTTGAGAAGTCTAGTCCAAGGGTGAAGATGGGATACCTAAGTTCCCATTTAGGGGCTCATGATCCCAGTATTTTTGAAATCCTGCAGATAAGGCTCAGTGGGAGCTGCAGGTGTAATGTAGCTCAGTGGTGGAGCATGTGCTTAGCATATACAAGGTCCTATCTGTTTTGAGTGTCTGGCTCACCTCCCCCAAGTGAGTCATTTCTGACAGGTTCTTTGGCCACGTGGTGAAACCAGTAAGGGAAAGGATTGAGGTAGAGGACTCCTGGTTGATATGGCTATGCCTAGATGGTCACTTGCTCTCAGGGAAGCAAGGAAGGTAAAAGGTAGACCCAAAGTCCTAGGGTCCTCAAGTCACTCCCCACTTTATTCTCCTAAGAGTTATCAGAGGTGGACAAGTAGCTTCAAGAGCTTTCTTGGCCCTTTGCTACTATGTCAATGCCACACAGCTCACCCCCATCAGAACACAAGGCTTCTGCTCTTCCCCAGGTGCTCTGAAAGTTCAAGTGAAAGCTAGTTCAAAATTTCTACCCCATGAAAGATGTCCTCCCTCCAGGGAAGGTTTGATGGTTAGGTTGGTGTGGGAAATGCTCTGTCACATAGGAACCTATTCATGGTTTAGTATTGTTCACAATGCAAATTCACATCTGAGAATTTTTCTCCACTAAAAATAGTCTGGTAAACCTCTTAGCTTTGAGTTCTCCCACTGATTTGACCAATGAACATTGTGCTGCCATTAGATCAAAGTTATGCCTAATTGTGGCCTCATATTCTTACCACTTACTACCATCAGCTGACATTTCTGTGAAAAAGCAGGCCTTTACTGAAAGTCAGTTGTGAAATTAAAATACAGTAAATTCTGTCTTTGGGTTTGGGGATTGGGCAGAGGGGTCTACATGGCATCTGGTTTCATAAAACTCCAGATTGGTCTTGACCACATAGATCCTGGAACTTGAAATTCCCTGGAACTTTTTTTAGAAAACAGGAAAATATGGACTGGGAAGGTGGCTCAGTGGTAGAGTGCTTGCCTTGCATGCCTGAGGCCCTGGGTTCGATTCCTCAGCACCACATAAGCAAAAAGAAAAAAGCCGGAAGTGCCACTGTGGCTCAAGTGGTAGAGCGCTAGCCTTGAGCTGAAGAGCTGAGGGACAGCGCCCAGGCCCAGAGTTCAGGCCCCACGACCGGACCCAAGAAGAAAAAAAAAAAAACAGGAAATATAGAGGACTTTAGGGAGGTAGCATCCATCAGGAAAGCCATCTCTAAAAAACTAATTAAAAGGTTTTGAATACAGAAAGTATTTCAGAGAAACAAATCATCACAATGTAATCAGAAAGGCCCCTGTCGAAAACAGCCAAGAGCATTAACAGCACCATTATAAATGAAACTACACAAACTACTCTTCCTAAACACACTGAGTTCATGCAATGCATATTGGCATCATTTTCGTATAACTTACAAAAGGTGCTTTACTTGTGACTACTTTTTTCTATTACTTCACAAATCTGGCAGAAATGAATGGTGCGTAGGTTAAAAAAATTTTCAGAAGTGTATGTAGGTCAAACCACAGGAATTAGCCAGGCTCCTTAACTGTTCATTAAGTTAGAAGTCAGTTAGGATACAGTCCAGCTAAAAATCTAGTGTGATACTTAGTAGTCTTGTTCATACATTGTGGGGAGGCTGTCTTGACCTCCCTCACAAACCGCATTCTCATACATTGGATTGTTACAGAGCAGTCGCCTTTATTGGCCACATTGCCAGTCAATAATCTTAAAGTCACTTTTGATTTGCTGAATTTGACCTTCCTGGATGGGCTGACCCACAAACTTAACAGCCATAACCTACTGCCTACCATGGCCTGTCCCATAGACAGTGCCCTCTTCAAGGGTAGGCAGCACCAATCTTCCCGAGGGCCACCTTTGTCACCAGTGTACCAAGGAGGGCCTTGATTGGACTGAGTAGTTTGAGCAAGGATATAATCCAGTCCAGAAGATCAAGAAAAAACTTGGAGCCGCTAAATACCTACTATAGGAGCTGGAATGGGTGGGTCCCCAAGATGATAACCTCAGGCCATCTGCACCTAACATTGTAGACAGTGATTCCTAGATAGACTGACTGGGAATGCTATGGAGAGATCAGTGTATAAGGGAGCCAGGAAGTGCTGGGGGCCCTGTGCATGGCTGATCACCATATGCAGCTTCAATGTGTGCTCTTGATTCGCGACGCTCTGTGGTGGAATGAAGCAAAGTGGCTTCCACATGAAACCTCCCGTGCGTAACTGTGCTGGGATTGCCCAGGATAGACAGCTGGCCTCTGCCCCGTCCTGAGGGAGCAGCACTTTACCTTCCATGGGCTTAGCCTTCTACTCCTTAATTCCCTTCGAGTTAAGATCAGGGAGTATTTCACTTTTTTGTTTGTTTTTTGTCTGATCTGTCAGAAGGGATTAAGTATCACTTCCAATCCACTTATTTTCCAGTTCAACTGGTGGGTTTTTTCTTCCATTTCTCCCCCACTACCCAAAGAAAATGGGTATGTACCTGCCACCTGATTGGATCTCTATTTAGAGCCTCCTAAGGATCCAGGCCTTGGCACTCTAGCCAAACTACAGTGCCTCTGAAAGCTTTTCCCCTCCTCCACTCTAGAAATTGAGCTATGGCAATAAACTACAGGCACTTCAGGTGAGTGTGATGTCAGAGCTGGATTTGCCATTTGTCAGCATGAGTGAAATGGCACATTTGGGGTAAAGTCTGAAGTTTTTAAATCCTTTCTATACACATGAATTTAATCTCCAGATGTCACCTTCCAAATGGCTGCTTGAATTTAGACACTTTGTACCCTTTGGCTGTATTTACCAAAAGGCCTATACCTTAAACCGATGTCCTGGCTTATTATCTAGTGATGGGTAAGGTTAGAGCAGCTTTAATACCCGCTGGCTGAGCATTTTTTCAGTTCATGGGGCACTAAAGCCTTATATGACTTTTCAGCCTGTGGTTTGCCAGCTGGAAAAACTTGAGTTTGGTGAAATTTGAAGTATCATCAAATATTTCTTCCATGCTTTTAAAATAAAGGAAGCTCAGGTTATGCTAATAATGTAATTAAATATCCCATGTTACTGTCATTAGAGCTACCAGAGGAAACTGCTCTTTTCTGTTTAAAGATGAGTTTAATATTATGAAGCTCTTTGTTGATCAGGATGTGGTTCCATTTGGTAATATTTAAGAGATCAAGTAGGTAAGACTTTTTCTATTGAATATTGATAGCAGGTGCCTTCAAATCCCTGCCATGCTTAGAATAAAAATATCTTAATGTGTTTTTTCCTGAACATGTTTCAAACATGTTTTAAATGCATTTCTGTGTCTTTGCTTATAAAGAGACTAAAACAGACTGCAGTTAATAACATCTGATTTTAATAGAAAAGGAACATGCATGTTTAGTTTTCCTGGCCCTGTAGCTGGTTCCAGTTTTCCCTAGTCCCTTTTCCCTCAGTGATTCATGGCCCAGAGAAACTACTCTACTCCCAGCTAAAGCTCCATCACTTCGGGAAGGCCTAATGGGCCTTGCCTAATGGGATTTGCCTTCTTTCAACCAATCTGCATTTTAGCTGTTAGTTTATTTGTGGAACCAATGAAAGAATGCAAGAGAGAACTGGTGGATTTGAATGTCATTTTGTGCTTGTGGGCTACGTCTGCATTGGCAGAGGTCTCATAGCAAACGAAGAGGGCCCCTCTTGGGATGAGTAACACAGTCGAAGAATAGGAACCACAGGGAAAGGATAGAATCCCTTTTCCTAACTGATCAACTTCAGTTGACCCTTCAAAACCTACCTCCTCCCAAAAGACTTCTCTCACCCTGACACACTCTCAGTCACTTTATCTCCCAAGCTAAGTGCTGCCTCCACTTTCTCTTTAGTTCCTAGGATATGAGTAAAAACCAGCTTCTTCCTTTATGGGGTAAGATAGTCTGCAGATTCTGAGAATCCTAAGAACTTCGCACAAACTCACCATGATACTTGAATTGCCGGTGACACAAGTGCTTTGAGATCTGTCCATTTGCCTAGGTTTACCAGTTTTTCTTCTATGTGTATTTGAGATATCTGTGTCAAACAAGTAATCTGATACGTTGAATCAGTTCCCTAAAGATATGGTTTTGTAGTTGTCTAAAGGAGGGAAGGGAGTGAACATGGAAGGAGACAGAACCTTCAACCCAGCTCAGTAGCTCAAGATACCAACAGCAGGTGGGAGGAAGGCAGGGACTATCAACAGGTATGTCACAAACCATCTTTGTCAGAGCTCGTTCCTTTCTACTAATTCCAAAACTAGGAAATTCCTGGCAATACTGTGTAAACAACTTCATTCTTGATTGGTTCTCTATCATTTGGAAGAATTGCCATTGTGGGTAGCAACATCAGGACCTAAGTACGTGAATAAACTTGTAAAAGGATTCAGAATCCTAAATGCTTATTGTGAACAATTTTTATGGTCATACCTAGGTCTTAATATCAAGAAAGTATGATTGCCCAAGAAAGATGACCAGTATTAGAAAACTAAGCATAAGCTATTGATCTAACTAAAATGCATGTTTTCTAATATATATATGTGTGCGTGTGTGTATTATGGTAGCAAATATTAGACTTAACATTTTATTAAGCTAATAGTAAACTCTAACAGTGATACTACATCAAGGAATGCCCGAATACAGATTATTCACCAAAGAGACCCAGTATGAGCTAATTCAGTGTTCCATCAGATGACAAGGAAGAGCATTTTTAAATAGGAGAGATAGACTTAATAAAATTAACCTTGTTTATTGAGCCCTTATTATGTGCCTGAGTAAGATGGGATAGAAGTAATTAAGTCCAGTTCAGGTGGCTTTATTGTCATAAAGACTGGGAAAGGTTATAGAAAATATACCAATATTTAAATGCCACTTAAAATAGAAAATGTAGTTACCTTTTGATATTTGCAAAAAGTTAGAGAAAGGGTTAATCTTGTATAAGAGGATTATTCTCTTGTCACTAAAATTCATACCATGAGCCCTCAGTACATTTCTATGTCTAAAACCAATTTGTGATTATTTTGTGCCTTCTATTGGACCTTCAGAAAACCATAAATCCACAAATGCTGTGACTAGCCAGATAGTGTTTAGGAAGCACAGTCCAGGAAAATTATTGGATTTAATAAAATATCTAGTTCAGTGATACAGAATTCATGTTTTGTTAACCAAGTTTGATTCAAGGTTATAATAGTACCATAAATACCAGCCCAGTGAGTTTATTATAGGGTAAAGATTGGTACCAGAGAATGTTTGCGTACACAAATTCAATGAAGTGCTGCGCTATGGGTGATATAGTGGCTCTTTATGCAGAGTCTTCCATAGATGTATTTTCATCATACCAGCTCGGGTGGTTCCAGCTCCTTAGAGATGGGTGGCAAAGAGATGGCTCCAGAAATGCCTCAGGCAGGACATTACACCATCTTGAAGATGAAGCAGTATTGCATATTTAGCTCTTTCACAGGGGCATATTTAGCCCTTCACAGGGGCCAAATATGTCAACTATCTATGGTGGCAGCTGAGGGTCCCAAGAAGCATCAGACTGTAGAGAGGAGATTAAACAGCTCTGAAAAGGTAAGTCCCACACTAGGGAACTGCTTTTATGGCACTCTATAGATTACAAGACATATTGCCATACTAATCTCATTTGCTACACTCACAACAGTACTATGAAGGCTTGATCCTTGGAAATGGTAACAGATACAGAGCTCTACTGGCACATCTAACAAATTGGGGTGGAGCAGGTCAAATAATTGTGAAGAACAAGGAAAATCCTCTTTGTCAAGGTCTAAAACTTGGAATCCAGTATAGAGGGGGAAATTCTGAGATAAGGAATCAGAAGTATTTAAGTAGAAATTGAGAAACAATGGCTTAAGAATTTTAACCCTAGTCAGAGGAACGGTGGAATTCCTGACTACATTCTGTGAAGCTTAGCAGAGTTGTAGGAGACAGCTTATTTGGTGTTGGTGTTTCAGTATTAGGGCTTGAACTCAAGATTTTGAGCTCATACTATTAGATGTGCACTAAAGACAAACAGTGTAACCTCGGCTGTATAAAAAGAAAAGCACTGAGCAAACAGATGGACATGCCCACACAAAGGATCTTGGAAATCAAATGCAAACAGCCAGCATACTCCTGACAGGACTCACATCACAAGCCCAATTCTACCTTTCTCCCCAAATGTCTTAGTCTCCTAAAAATCCAGGTGTGGAGTTTCATAGTTCTGCAAAACTTATCTGAATGCCTATTGGACTAAAGCATTCCAGAAAATAGCATCTATGTGGAAATTCAAAAGAGAAATCCACCTTTATTATTATTTTTTATTGTTGGCCCTGGGGCTTGAACTCAGGCTTGGACACTGTCCCTGAGCGCCTTTCACTCAAGGCTAGTGCTCTACCACTTGAGCCACAGCTCCACTTCTGGCTCTTTTGGTAAGTTATTGGAGAAAAGTCTCACCAACTTTCCTGCCTGGGCTGGCTTCGAACTGTAATCTTCAACTCTTAGCCTCCTGAGTACCTAGGATTACAGATATGAGCCATAGGTGCCTGGTGATAACTTAAAAAAAATAGCATCTAGTGATGAATAGATGAAGTAAGCAGCTTTTTTAGGATATGTGTAACTGATAATGGAGCCTCTGAATGTGGCCTCTCAGGCAGACTTGTAAGTTCGTGAGTGGCCATTTTAATATGTCAAGACTTCTAGGGATTCAGAGTCTTTTAAGAGCCAGTAAAACTCCAATGTAACTGTACTATAGGTTTGAGTAAGAACGCTCAAGTACTCAACTACAACCATCATATGTAGCATTTTAAACCCAAAGACCCCCTTTTTCCTTTTAATCACTGAAAAGGTTGAGTGGAAATCTATCTACAAGCCCTTCAACATAGAGACTGACACCATTATCCATTCTGTACCCCTTGGCTGTAAAGGACCCATGTGCCTCCACGTGGTTTTCAGCCAAGTAGACTGGGGATATCACAACTGCTTCTAAATATAGGGTTACAAATACTAAGTCATCACTGGCATGGTAATGAGAGACTAGGGTTTTAAATGTGGTTTGTTGTTTTTAGATAGGGTCTTATTAGGTAACCCATGCATGCCTCAAAACTCACCATTGATCTGCCTTAGCCGTTTTTTTTCCCCGGTCTTGGGACTTGAACTCTGGGCCTGGGGGTTGTCCCTGTGCTTTTGTGTTCTAGGCTAGTACTCTTAACCCATAGCTCCAGTACCAGCTTATGTGTTGCTAATTGGAGTATCACAGACTTTCCTGTCTAGGCTGGCTTTGAACTGCAATCCTCAGATCTCAGCCTCTTGAGTAGCTAGGATTACAGGTATGAGCCATTGGCCCCTGACTGCCTTACCTTTTGAATGCTAGGATTATATGTATATACTACCACACCCAGCTAATTTTTTTTCATAAGCATTGTGTAGGGAAAGTATAAGGGAAAACACTTCTTCTGAACCTTAAATTCTATAGTATTTGATAGATTCATTTGATTAGATGAGTCTTAGGTATGGGAGGGGTGTAAAACAGCTGCCCCTATATAAATTTTACCAAATACCGTGTGTAGTTTTTATTTGACCATCTTTGTGGTATAAACTGGAGAGCGTTGGTATGAAGCAGTCAGGAAAATGCTCAGAACTCTGCACAGATGTAAACACCCCTGAGTCCTATAAATCTCCTCAAGACTTGTTTTCTGCCCAGCCACTGCTTCAGCCTCCCTCCCTTCCCTGACCCACAGACTTTCAGCAGCACTGTCCACCATTCTAGTGCCACACACTGGCCATCTGCAGCCACACCTCCTGATGCCCACACACAAGCATGCACATGCGTGAGCACACACATCTCCTGGGTTTTCTAATATCCTTGACAGCCTCTTACATAAAGGAAACCAAGACCCAGGGAAGATGAGAAAAGATAAGGCCAATGGAGGCTGCCAGCAGAATTGTCTGGAGGAGACAACCAGCTGTTAGTGATCATGTCCATCTCCATGGCCAAGGGGACTGAGCAGCCAGGTGGGAATTAGTGGGCAGAGTCTAATAAATTTTCATTCGGCATTCCAAGGCTTTGATCCACAGTGAGGAGTGGATGGTGATGCCAATTTATTACCATATGTCACTAAGGACGTAAATAACCAAACAGAAGTGGGGGTAGTAAACACATTTAGAATTTTGAAGTTTTTGTTTGGTAGGTTTGCAGAGCATAGATGAAAGGGAAGAAATTTAAAGAGTGTTGACTAAATTACACGAAATGACAATATAAAAACAGATTCATTTGAAAGGAATTACAGAGCTGTCATAAGGCACAAATGCCAAAAATAAAGCAGAATGACTGTGAGGGTACGTTGTGACTAAACTAATTATATCTGTTATATTGTCTTTATGGATGGCTACTGCTATGCAGTGGTTATAAATCCATGGAAGTACATCCAGAGATGAAATGAAATTGAACTGTCAACACAGAACAAACTAACTCAAGACAGTTATTTTTATCTTGGAAGCTTTTGAAAGTATGTGAAACTATTTTGCACGTACGTGAGATGAGCAATCTTAACAGTGTATTATAACCTACTACAAAGCAGATGCTTTGAGTCTGCCTTCAAGGTATTGAGTTAATGGATAAATCAAGAGTTTACTAAACATCTAAGCACAATCTCAAGGATACAGCAGAGTCCTTTGCTTATGGATTGAGTGTCATACTTCATCTAAACCTGTGTGTAAATCTGTGTAATTGAGGCTAAATAGGAAGGACAGCTGAAGCCACCTTTGGAACCACTGCAGTGGCCTAGGATAATGGGTCTTATTTATGGCCCTTTTACAGAGTCACATAATCAAGTAGATATGTGGAGATCTACTTCTAAACTTTCAAGTTGGCTTTTAGAAGCCATTCACGACCCTGTGAATATCAAGGCTGAAGCTTGCAATAAACGACTCTTTGCTGTTTGCATTAATCATGGTCTCTGGTGGTCTGTAAGGGGGCGTCCGAAACTGGGCACTTCAACCTTAAGGACTCCAGTGGTGTTGGGAGAACATGGAGATTCTTAGGATTCTTTTTTCAGTAGAGTTCAGGTAAAACAGACTGTCATCCCATACTCATTGCTTGATGCTAACCAATCATGAGTCATTCCAAGACATATAGAAATATCTCCTAGGGAGGTTCCAACTGTGAGCTCCTAGTTGAGTGGTTTGGGGCATGCTGAAGACTTCCTCAAAATTCCTAGATCATTCATGACCTCAGAAATTGTTTTAATAAAGGACTCCCAGTTTCAACCAATGCTTCTCAAGCTTCAGGTGCAGAAAGATCTGGGTTGGAATCCCAGTGTCCAGTCCTACTGAGTGCTGGCAGCACTGTGCTAAGAGCCTCTAGCATGTGTTCTGTAAATCAGATCCCCTGGTGTGTTATTAGTCTAGAGGGAATTGAATAACCATAAAAGATTGACAGGGGTAACCAGACATAGGTAGGGAAGTAATCTCAGGACAAAAAGATTGGACTTTCAGCTGCTGGTCTACCTGGAGGGCTAAAGGCCACAGGTGCTGGTAAGTCACAGAAGATGGTCAGATATGCTCTTCACAGAACAGAAAATGAGTGCTGGACATAGCTCACCCCACAGAGCTTCATTTGATAGCTTATATACTCACACTGCCATAATTATGTATGAAGCTGACATTACTCAGTGCTGTTAGAAAACAAAGTAAAAACTAGACAATGTGATTTCAAACAAGGTACCTAGCTATTGAGTGTTTAAGCTATAGCCCTGAAACAGACTTTTTAAATGCCTTTCCCCCCCCCCCCCCAGAGACATCAAGTGGGTTCTTACTCTTCCAAAGATCTCAGATTAGAGGACCGTTTTCCTGTCGGTTTTGTTATATTTTTTGGGGGGGCGGGGTCCGGTCGTGGGGCCTGAACTCTGGGCCTGCGTGCTGTCCCTCAGCTCTTCAGCTCAAGGCTAGCGCTCTACCACTTGAGCCACAGCGGCACTTCCGGCTTTTTTCGTTTTGCTTATGTGGTGCTGAGGAATCGAACCCAGGGCCTCATGCATGACAAGGCAAGCGCTCTACCACTGAGCCACCTTCCCAGCCCGATTTTGTTATAATCTTAAAGTGAGACTATACAAGGTCGGGGGATGGGGGTGGAGGGAGTTCAAGATTTTTCAATGTACTAAAATAATACTGTAGCTGATGATAGGCTTCCAGAAAGGGTGTGGTTTAGAGAAATTGAAATTAGGCAAGGGATTTCCTGCAGGCCCAAATGACCCAAATTCTTTTTCTGCCCCTTGGAAGGGCAGCAAGGCCCCAAAATAGAAGTGAAGCTCCCCAGGGCTGGCTTTACTCACTGTTGGAGTGCTAACTGCTGACATGTGTTTTCAGGAATAACGTTGCTAATGGAAACAGCTTCAGGCAAGTGGCAGCGCCCAAGATTCTCATGTGACCCTTGCACGATTTTTTGGAAGAACGTGACTTTACCAAAAGTCGTCCATATGTTTCAGTTGAGTTCAAGGAATTATTTTGTTGGCCCGAGACCAAAACTGTGAAATAAATAGCAGGCATTAATTAATGTTTAAGATGTGGTCAACAGTATAAAGTTTTTAAAAAGTAGATAATAGCTGCTCAAATCTGGCAGCCACATACAAACAAATTATAGTCCCCCACTTAAATCTGCAATACAAACGGTAACTTTTCAGTAGAAATGTGTCGCCAGGCATCATCTTCAAAATAAGAAGCCAATTGGCAAATGGTTCACTAACCAGAAAATTAAGGGATTGGGTCTAGTCTGCAAACAAGCAAAGACCTGTTAAACCCCTATGTGCTGCAGGCAAAGTCTTTAAGCCTCACTTTTTGTTGGACTCATGCTTAGGACAATTTGCAATACAAGGAATGTAAGTATGACTAACAGTACACTGGGCACACGTAGTGCGTTCCTTATTGCTAAAGCGCTTGGGAAGATTTGGTCTCCTTTGTTGTGTTCAGAGGGAGTTAAATAGGATCAGGCCAGTGGGCTCTGCTCAGTGGGGCAGTAACTTTCATGCTAAAGTTGTCTGAGGAGGTTGTGTTTCCATAGTTCCCGTGAAACCTTATATGGAATTTGAGTGCATGTTTTTAAGGACATGCCAAGGGGGATGTAGTACATAGTAATTTCCACATCAACTTTGAGTTGTGTCATAAGAATCAAAGGAAGTGTGAAAATCAAGGGAGATTTCAGCCCAAAAAGTTTTATTCCCAGCTAAAAGCTGGGTTTACCCAGAACAAGGCCAAGAAACACTTCAGACTGCCTCAAAAGAACCCCAAATATCTCTGTGGAACACATTAACTCAGCAAATACCCTAGGGAAATAGCTTTGCAGCTCACCCCAAAAGACAATTAGCAACACTCACTGAAGAGTGTGCAGGCACATTTACTTTATGGGAAACCAATGAACGCTCACAAGTGGGAGCTGACTGGAGAACCACTAGAAAGAAAATTAGCCCACGGTGTTTATGATTTATCTCTCCTGGCACTCATTTGGCATCATAGCCAGGAAAAGATTGGCTTCCTAATTTGAGATCATATGTGGAGGAAGTCATGAAGTGGGCTCGAGGTGTCAGGGAAGAGGCGGCACATTATTTCAGAGGAAATGATCACGTTCCTTTCTTACGTCTCCCCGGATCTGTTGGGGGAAACCACATCTGGGCTTCATTAGCCATCAGCCACACAGCCTCCAGCTATAGCTGAGGCCTGTACACCAATTGTTTCCCACAATCTGAATCCTTTCTGAGAGTCATCAGGGTGTGGCCACAGGGGAAATGCCATTTGGCCCCTCACAGAGCAGTTTGATTCTCTGTCCGCCCAGGAAAGGCTAGGCTATCCAGATGTAAGGGTGGAACATCTGTATTTTAATAGGAGTTCACTTGAGACAGTGCCTTTCTAATGGAAATTCAGAATGTATCTGAGAGGGCTGCCTCATGAAATGCTAGGAACTGCTGCTCTGCTGTAGACTTGACATTTGGGCCTGAGACCTGCAGGCCAGTGAAGCAAGATAGTGCAACACAACCAAGTTAAGCAACAATAACCTCTCAACTTGAAAAGCAAAGCTTTGTGGTATTTTAAGAGCCAGAAGACTTTGGTAGCTTAAAATTTTACTATTGGCACCTGAAAGCATGAGCTCATGTGGTCAATTGTGTCCGTCTTCCCTCCTGCACCATTGCCCCCATGAAAAGGTCAAGACTTGTGTTTCCAGCTGGCTCCCTACCCTGCTACTTTGTGGCTTATTAGAGCAAAAAGGCAAAAATGCACATATTATTGTTGCTTATAATTGGAATGCTCCATAATCATGTGTCAATACTGTGAGACCCCCGACCTTCCTTTCTACTAAAAACATGTATGAGGCGAATTACTCGGGTGGACTATTTGAGGAAGTGAATTCTGGCCTTCAGCTCAAGCCTTAGCTGTGACACTAGATGTGGATATTGGGAAGTCATGTAACTTCTCCTAACCTGTTTGCTCCTCTCCAGGAGAGGAGATGAGAGTAGCCACATCGTAAGATGCTGTATGTATCAAACTTAGTACAAGCTCTGCCTATAGTGACTGGCACACAGAAAATGCTGTTCTTGTCATGTTATTAACAACGTTGTAAGCTGTTCAACAGCTTCTCGTCCTTCTGCTGTTGAGTAGTTTAGAGGATTTGTACCTACAAACAGGAGACGGCAGAGTGATCTTTGTGGAGAAACTGTCAACTCACCTCCACACTTCCATTCTGACCAAAGGAAGACATAGGTGAGTGTTTCATAAGTGGTACTCGTAGCTATTATTGTTATCTCAATCCTTGCTAACAAAAGGGGCCAACGAAGTATTCAGCATCTGTGACAGCACCATGCCAGATGTCTACTATGATTAGGATATCGAGTTGAGTGAGGACCTTACAATGAGATATATGGTATTGACTGATGAAATGATTGATTCAAAGTCAGAGCAAGGAGGTGATTCAGCAGAAATTTGAACTCAGATCTGATTTTATATTCCTTGTAAAACAAGATATGTGCGATTGCTTGCCTCTTGTTTCTCAAGGACCCCCCCTCCCACCATACACACACCTTCCAGTAGGGTCTCTCCTGTGGGCCATGCTTAAGCTGGCATAAATTGGCATTAATTTCAAAAAAAAAGCTAATTCTTCCTGCTCCTGGGCAGGCCATAAGTAAGATGCATCATAATTAGCCATGTCTGATTGCCCTCCTGTTGTTCTAAGCTGTAGCTCTTAATTGTATGGTGGTGGGGGTTTTGCTATGGCTAGTTTTATCATTTTGACAGTTTGCTAATAAAAGGTCACCACAGGTACAGAGTGCTCTGATTTACATATGGCAAGTAAAAGGGCATTATGGGAAGTCAGCATCTAAGGTAGGCCTGTGCATTTGTTGCTATTGACATGCATGCTGAGATTCCATAATTGACAAGAAATGCTATTATTAAGCAGGTCTGTTGAGATAATTAGCACTCAGGGTTGCATTTTTAATCGGACTTGAGTCAGATAATTTATCACAGCAATAGCAAGCTGTCAGGGTCACACAATAAATACTCATTAAGGCTGAATAAAGATTAACTGTGGGCTGAAAGAAAATTAGGCCAAGTAGTAACATTTGATTTCAATATTTACAGTGCTAATTTGGACTGATATTGGCAAAAAGATCAGATCCCCAAATGGAGCTCATTTATGAAGAAAAAAGGGGGATGCTATGTTGATATGCCTGAGTGGGAGTCATTTTAAACCTTAAAATCTTATTCTTGATTGCCAAAAGTATTAATTCTGAAAGGCTCATTTGGTGCTGTTCTATGAATCCTGGCATTTCTGCATTAATATGATGACAACTGCAAACAGAAATTTTGCATCTTGAAGGCGTGCCTAATTTGTTAACATTAGTCAGATACTGCTCTTTTAATTTAATGTAACTCACTTGTCTTTGGTTCATACATGGGCAGTTTATGGCACTTCAAGTTAATTAAAAACACCTACCATTAAAACATGCAACATCCTTAAAGGAGAAAGGAAGTCATTTCAGGCCACTATATTACCAGGCCAAGACATTTATGTACTTGCTTATAATTTACAGTACACTAAAGATAGGGAACCAAATGAGAACATTAGTATTTATGAATACAGTAAATTTTGTTGACAAAAACCAGTGTAAAAGGTCAGATACAGAATCCACAGTCAATGTGCAGTTTATCAGACTGAGAGGCTTAGATTTTAATAGAAAAATTTCAAGGGCTGCTGCGTTGGTATAAAACCCTTTTGAAAACCCAGAACCTGATGTTGCCTCTGGCCAAGCACTCCCACCCTAAGAACCTGGCTTTTGTGGACTATTTTTGTTTGTCCCATCACATTGCTTTGGTCAGACTTAAGAGATTTCAATCCAATCATCCAAGAACATTTGTTGGAAGGCTAATTTCGCTGTAGTCCTTTCTCTATACAAATGTTGTTAAACGAGGGCTTTCCTCCTTTTTCTCCCGCCCCTTTCCATGCCTGTGTGCACACACAAGCATATGCACAGGCATGCTTACAGGAAATGCCTGCTTTAGAGATCAAATGAGTGACAGAGGCAGAGGCTATGTAAAGGAGTGACAGGCTGGGCTGAGTGTATCCTAGATGAGAGGTCAGAAAAGTGATGGGGAGCCAGAAGCAAGGTGGAGCGAGCACCCTCTAGCCCGATGACGGATATGAGGGCATTCTGTAGCCACAGCCAAAAGGTGTGTTGCTTTTTCCATCAGCCTTTCCAAGAGACTGAAAGATCATAAAGAGGCCTTTATGTTCTAGGCTGACTTAGAAAGGCACGGCAGGGCTGGTGCACCATACTGTAGGGAGTAGGTGAGAGACAGGTGGCAGGAATTAGGTTCTCTTAGGAACAGGAGGCAGCCATTGCCAGCTCAGGGCTTCTGGTCTGACCTCGCTGCCTGCCTTCGGTCCTTAGCCCTTCGCCAGCCACAACAGTGGTAGAATTGCTTGCAACTGCAGTTAGGAAACTTCAGGTTTAGTTACATGCAAATAGGAAAAAAAGTTGCCAGGATACTTGTGATAGCAGTCAAAGAACAGATTGATGAGTACACAGTAAATCAGTCTCCCAGTGGTAAATGCAGGATGTTAGAGCAGGTCACAGGGTTGCTGATGGCACAATGGCATCTGACCTGGGGCCCTGCACACGGGTATTCCATTTTTGGTTGTTTGGTCATAGGGCATGAACTCAGGGCCTGGGCACCATCCTTGAGTTCTTTTACTCAAGACTAGCTCTCATGGACTTTCCTCCACAGGCTGGCTTCGAACTGTGATCTCAGATCTCAGCCTCCTCAGTAGCTAGGATTACAGGCCTGGTTCATTCCACCTTTAAGAGGCCTGGGATACTTGTCTAAACCTGCTCAGGGCTTCAGTTACCCAGAGTTGTGGAAGAAGTAAGCAGAGACTATGGCAGACATCTGAGACAGGCCCAACGCCATCTCCCTTTCTCTCCAGGCCCAGAGGTCTCACCTTGGCTTGGTGCCCTGAGTCCTATAAGGGACTGGGCGCCCATGACTCACATCTGTAATCCTAGCTACTCAGGAGGCTAAGATCTGAGGATAAAGTTTGAAGTCAGCCCAGGGAAGAAAGCTCATCAAGACTCATCTCCAGAAAAACAGAAGTGGCACTGTGGCTCAAAGTGGTAGAGCTTTAACCCTGAGTGCTACAAAAGCTTAGGGACAGTGCCCAGGCCCTGAGTTCAAGCCCCGTGACCAAATATAAGAAGTATAAGGGGCTTTTCTCTCTTCCTACCCCATGGTATTTCTCACCCTGGAACTTACTCCTCTCCCCAGTCCATGCAGTTATTTCCACCTCTTCTTGTTAGGCTCTTGGTCAACTCTTACCTTTGCTAAGCTGTAAACCAGTAACTCAAGGTTTCCTTCCTTCCAGAAGTCTTGATGCTGTAAAGCAATGAATTTCTGATAATCAAGCAGCTCTTATGGCCCTGGGGTAATGAATCTCTAACTGTAGTGTTCTTTTAGTATATTTTAGAGCAGAAACGTCTGCTCTGTCCTTCCCCTAATTCCCCCAAACGTGGCCAGCTGCTACTTGGCTCTCTAACATAGGAATGTCTGAGAGACATGGCCCAAACTCCTGGTTTCTAACTGAACAGAAGTGGCAAAGAAGCAGAGTGCAGTTAAGGAAGCAAAAGAACCACTCTGTGTACAAAGCAGAGATCAGCAGTTTCAGGCCCTTAGAAAAAAATTCTTAAAAGCAACCATATAACTATTAAGTACTATTTGAATATTTGCAAGTGCCAGGCCCAGTTTGAAACTTTTTGTATTATGCCAGTTCATGTAGACCCACTTTACAGATGGGGTAACTGAATTCAGAGATAGGGTCCCTGGGTTGTAACACTGGTAAATAGTGACACTGAGATTGTTAGGCTGTGGACCATCAAGGAAACTGGAGCAGACCAAGGAGAAGGCCAGAACCAACAGGCTTTAAGAGGATTTTAACTTCATTGTTTTCTGATCAGTGTTGGAAACTTAAAAATGTTCTTTTATAGAACAATCTATTCTTGATAAAAAGACAAACCAAGTATGGATGTTGCAATTTACTCCCATAAGATAATGATGACACTTGGGACTCCTCTTAAATGTCTAGAGACTAAGTCACATTGTGCAGCTGTTAAGAATTTGGGTTGAAAATGTTTTGATAGGAAAAAATGGAAATAACCAAAATGTTTGAGACTGGCTTATTTAAATATACACATCCTGTTTAAGACCATGACATAGAGTTCTGTATAGTGGTCTGAAAGATGTCCACAATACATTGCCAAGTGTACAAAGGGGGGAGAATATAAATTGGTAAGGAAATGCACAGAAATGCAAACCAGACTTTTCCAAAAACTGACAGTCATTGAGATGGGATTGCAAGAACTTTCCACTTTTACATTACATAAATAAATCTAGATGTTTTGACTTTATAGAAAGATCTGTTGCTTTCAAATTTCAAACGAGGAAAAGTTTTAGTGGATAGTGTTATTTAGTCAGGTATATGAGATATCCTAATGGGATATAAAGCTTTTTCATGGTGTATTGGTTCTCTGGTTATACATCCATAAAAGAACAGTTATTGCTTATTTTTCCCCTTGTTTATAAGCAACAAACCTACTCTACAGATTTGTTTTCTAGTCAGTGGGGTTTTGTTTTTCCCCAATTAGTATATGTGCTCTTGGAGGAAACGGAGCATATTTTGGTTACATTTGAGCAAACTAGAATAAAGAGATGTCATGGGAAAATCCTAAAGGCAAAAATCCAACAATAATTGCTTTATTGAGGTGCTGCTATGCACTTCCTTTAACCCTCAATCATCTCAAGGGGAAGGTATATTGCACAGGCTTTCGGTTATGGAAAACAAGCAGAGCCTAGAACACGTACAAAGTGAGTAAGTAGAAGTTTCAAACCTTTCTGATTAGTCTGAATTAGTCTTGTGGAGCCCCAATTCACCATTGAGCTTACTTCTGTCTCCTTGAGAGCAAATGACATGGACATGTGTACATTAGGAAGGAAGCTCTCATCTGTTTAGTCTCTGGTTGGTGAACCCAGGAAGTCAGGTTGGCAGGGCTTCGACAATTCTAGTTGACATCAAGCAATATAATGCATGATGACAGCCCAAGGCTGTTGGCACAATCCCATGAAAATCTGGGCATGAGTAAAATGCTTGTCTCAGGAACAAATAGAGCAAAACTAATGACAGAGCTATAAAGGAATGCCTATTTAACTTGATAGGTAATGGGACACTTCAACTTGGAGTTAGCTGGCATGTCAGTGATTTCAAATACGTGGCTATGATTAAAGCAGCAAACAGTATGGAAATACATGAAGCTTATTCTGGAGGGGATAATAAACAGGGATCTTTGACAACAGCAAATAAATCAGAACATGTAAATAGGAAGACTGTCCTGATGAGCCATTTTACACCATCCATGGGCAGGATAGTTAATCAGGGAAATGTGTTTTAATCTAGAATCACTATTATCTTTTGCCAGAATCATAGAACCAGTGAACAAAATAAAGCTAGAAGCTTATGCATGCTTTCCTGAAGACTTTGCCAGTTTTCTGTCCAACGTACAACCTCAGCACAAGGGTAAATACGAGTGTACCTTAGACCATAGTGTTGTACAGTGGAAAACATTGTTGAGTGGCAATTAGGTTTACATTTTTACTGCAACAGTTACATTATGACCTGTGCCCGAAGGCCTCACCCACTCACACATACAGGTGACATTCTGTGAAAGACTATACAAAGATAAAACAGCGAGTAGTGTCCTCACTTCCCATTACCAGAGAACTGTGTCCTCCTGGCAAACATGTCATGTTTCTCCAAGGTTTCCCTCCAAGCTCACACTAACCTCTTTGGGTCATTTCCCTTTTCCTCCAAAAAAATAAATAAAAAACCAAAAAACTAAGTTTTCTTTAATGACACCTTTAGGAAAAGGCAAACGAATGGTTAACGGTTTAACAAATGTATTCCTAGTCACAGATGTCCTGACCTTCCCCAGGAGGGTTATGTGGAAAGAGCCAGGAGTAGGACCAATACCTGGCCAGCCAGGCCCAAAGAGCACCTCCATCCGACCCCATCAGTCCTCTGCTCACCTGGCTCAAGTCATGGCTCTGCCTGCAGCTTGGTGACCAGGACCTGATCCTACTCTGCAGCTATGCACCCTCACCAGGCCATGCCTGCTTCCCCTTGGGAACATGCTAGACACATTTGGAAACCACTGGAGCACGTGGGGAGAGCACAGCAATTGAATGTCCAACTGAATGTTTTGTTGCTGATATTTTGATTTGAACTTACACTTGTTCAGCTTGCTTGCACGGCATGATTGCTTAAATAAGCCCTCTAGTATTTGAGCCATGCCTCCAGCTTGACCTGTGTGCATGCACGTTCTGGGGTTTGAACTCAGGGCCTGGTCACTTTCCCTGCACTTACCTACTCAAGGCTAGGGCTCTAACCACCAGAAAGCCAGCAGTAAAGAGTGTCCTGGACTTCCCTTCAATCTTCGGATCTCAGCTTCCTGAGTAGTTACGGTTACAGGTGTGACCCACTAGGACTGGGAGATTGTTTTTAGAGAAAAAAGTCTCAAAAGACTTGTGCCCAAGCTAGCTTCAGATTGTAGTGTCTGCCACTTCTGCTTCCTATGATTATAGACATCAGCCACCAGCACCAAGTTTCAACTAAACTTTCAACAGCTTTACTAAGATAATTCATATACATTTTACCTATTTAAAGAAATTAATGGTTTTAGTATATTCAGAGCTGTTTGGCCATCATCAAAATCTGAGTATCTTCATTTCTCAAACTGTACATTAGTGGATACTCCTTTCTTCTCCACTTTCCCAACTCCTGACAACCATTAATCTATTCTGTATAGATTTGCCTCTGCTGGATATTTCATGTAAATTGTAACTGACATTTTTGGGTTCACTGTTTGCATTTATGATGGTTCCAAGGTTTATCTATGTCATAGCCAGTATCAGTACTTCATTGCCAAATAATGTTCCAGTGAATGTACCATTTTGTTTATCCATGCATTTGTTGAGGTACAGACAGTTCCATTGAGAATCTGCCAAATTGTTTTCCAAAACAGCTGCACCATTTTCCGTTCTCATTAATAGTATGAGGATTTAATTCATCCACATCTTCACCATACTTATTGTCTGATTAAAGTCCTCTAAGTGGGTTTAAAGCAAAAGCATGTGGTTATTTGCATTTCCCTGATAGCAAAGGATGTTGAGCACCTTTTCAAACGATTAGCCATTCCTCTTATTGAAATAAATACCTTTTCAAATCTTTCGCTGTTTATCTTTTGCTTTTTGTAAAATGTAAAGTCAGAAACAGAAAAAAATAAAATTGGGGCCAAATAGTAAAGGCAGAACCTCTGTAGAGAGAAACTCCAGGTCAAATGGCCAGTAGTCAGCCTAAGCCTTTTCCATCCCTGCTAAAACTCAAAACAGCATCTCTCCCTCACTCAAGCTTACCAAGCTGGCAGCTTTGCAGTTTACCACAAACTTTGCTGAAGGCAAACCTTGAGGCTTATCAGCTCTATTAGTTGCTGTATTAGTGAGGAGCTTATCATAAAAATCATTTCTGTAAAATAAGAGTACGCCCACCCTAGGTTGTATTTTGATGTCTGTAATCCCAGGTATGTTTGACTTTTTGTAATCAAGTATCAATAGCATTGACCGTATCAGTCATGCTGATCAAGATTATGTTTTGCCTATGCTCTTGTGATTTGCTGTGTTTTGCTTCTATAAGCTTGCTTGGGCAAACATCACCTACATGAAACCCCTTCCTATAAAAATTCCTCCTGAAAAGCAAATGGGGCTGCTCTCTGATGCTCTGTGAGCTGGAGACAGTCACCACGTGGCTAATAAAAGGCTTCCAGCCAGTTTGACTGAGTGCTGCTGACTCCTTTCGCTGATCATGAGTTCAAGTCCCACCAGCTCCAGGAAGTTGGAATACTTCACTTTTAAGTTGTCAAAGTTCTTTGGGTACAAAGTCCCTTAACTGATACCTGGCCTATAAATAATTTTTCCCCGTCTGTCTTCACTGATTGTTTGCATTGAGAGGTTTGGTCTTGAGGTGGTTAGATGATCATTTCTTTACTTTTAGTGTAATAGCTGAACAGTTTTATAGTTTTTCTTATTCGTTCTAGAGTTTTATAGTCTCTAGTGTTAAGTCTGATCACCTTGGTGTTGGAGCTTATTCAACTGGATTTAAGTTTAAAAAAGTGATCTTTTCTGTACATGGATTTCTTTTTCAGATGGTCATAGTGTGCCATCTGGTTGAACTTTTTCTAACAATCCAATAAATTGTTATAGTTTGTGTATATGGGGTGTGTGTCCAAATGAAAAGGCCCGTCTAACCTTTTAGATTTTGCTGTTATGAAATGCCCTTTAGATGGCACTATTGCATTTTTTCTTCAGCTTTAAAAATGAGAGGATTTACGTCTTGTTTTGGTAAACCAAATAATTTACTGAGGAAATGACACCAAAGTCAAAAACCCAAAACACCCTAAACATTTGCCCAATAGGCTTTTCCAGTACCAACTTGCAACCCTTCAAACCATGACACAGTAAATAAATGCATTTTTGCAACTGGTGATTTGGACTGTGCCTTACTATCAACTGAGCATGCCAGCTTCTGAGAGCCCGCTGCTTACTGGGGAGAGCTCCATGTGGAATTAATGATGGCCTTCCGCATGTGCTCTTTCAACTTGCATGTAGCTAATTAAAAAGTAAAACTTTCAAGTGGTTGGCTTCCTAAAGAGAAATGCATTCTTTATGTCGGCTGTTTACAAAATGCCTCCTCTATAAGGGAACCTGTGTACAGTTTTTACATCTCATTTCCTGGATTATCTTTCTCATGCCAATTCACAGTGTGGGACATTAGGAAATGGTATGTCTTTTTTTCAGCCACTTAAATTCCCAGGAAGGATTTTTTCCACTCCAGCGGCCTTCCCAGTATGTTCTGCAGTCTGCCAAGCTGCCAGAACCCAGCAGGTAGCCCACATGGTATGCGTGTCTGTGTGAGAAAGCTCCCTGATGTGGACAAGATGTTGGTTGTAAAATGAAGCCAACATCTTGTCCACAAGTGTGCAAAAACACAGTATATCCACAAGCACCAACTCCATAAAGAATATTTAGCCAAATATAGCATGCTAAAGTGACTCTTGTAAATGTGACTCAAAACTCCTAAATCTATAACCAGACTTGTTTTTACTTCTTCAAAACCCAGAATATTTGTCGGTGTAACGTAGATTGGTGAACCAGTTGGTAGAGACACAGACACTGACTGGAGAAAAACTAAGGAGGGCTCAAAAGGTTTTTGCTTCCTAGGGCTTACATTTGTCAGTTCTTTCCTTCTCAGTTTTGGGGTATTATTTTGGCATACTGTCTGTTTTGTAGTTGTTGGTCTCTACAGTGTTCACAAGTATTTTCACAGCTCGGAGTGGGGATGTAGCCCCAATGGGAGAGCACTTGTCAAGGCCCTGGGTTTCAACATAGAAAAATATTTGTTACCTGTCTGTTGCACTATAGAGTTTGAAAGTTACCTAAGTAGTTGTACAAAGGTATTTCATTTAACAACGCAGTTTGCTAATTATACCTTGATCACTGTCACCCCTTTCAACATCCTTACCCATCCATCCCCTACTTCCCCTTTCCTCATTCTTAATTTTGTAGGATATAGATTCTTAGTTCTCCCTTTTCTCTTCATTTGTCTACCTCTTTGAAAGAGTTATCTATTTCATTCTCTAATCACCGATTTGAGTAGTTCAAAATATTTAATCCTTTTTGACCTGCTCTTACCAGGAACATTTGACTATATATAAAGATAAATTGTAAGTAATAATCTGAATACATGCAAGGAATTTTGAAGTTTCAAAGTGGAATGTTTGAAGGAGCATTTAATAATGTTACAAAAGGTTTGCCTTGACATAATCATATTCGGTCTGTGTGGATCTCCCCTTCCTTTACCCACCTTGAGGTGAGAGACTCCCTTTGGTTTGATATCTCACCTAAAAGCTCTTAGCTCCAGCCCGTGTAGGTACTCTGTCATGTTTGTGGGATTGTTCTCATTCTTTATGGAATCGAATCCAAAACCAGGAACAAACCAGGAAAGACTGGGATGAGTTTTTATTTAATACATTACTTAGGAGCACCTGTAATATGTATTTTTTCCACTGAAGCTCTTCAGATTCAAGAGTTGACTTTGGAATTTTAACAGACAGCTGCCACCACCCAGTCAAAATTCAGGGGTGATGTGAAAAGGGGAGGGTTAAGGGATGTTCTGCTTCTGCATTCCTGCCTTTTACCAACTTGAAGTGTGGATTTCTCCTTACCTAGTTGCTGTGCCTAAGTCTTTCCTTAGCCTGTAAATACACTTACTGGCCCTGTTCCCCAGCACGAAGAAGCCCTTCATGAGTGCATAGGAGCTATACCATGCGTGCATGGCTAGGTTGCAAGTGGGTTTGTGCACCATCTTTGAATGGTAAAACCTCAGAATGCTAAACCAATCAAAAATGTCATCTACTTTTTGGACTTCTAACTTGTAGCTGGGCTGGGTTCCAAAAGTTTATAAATAAGTTCACTCTCCATAAAAACCATGTTGCATATCATTACCAGTTCATCTGAAAACATTTTAATTAGAAGTGATAGGAAAGTCAGAGGAAAATTCTATTTTTTTTGAAACTGTAGAAGTACTTAGGAAATAAAACGAGAGGTTCTGAATAGTCCAAAATGAGAAGTGAGGAAAAGCAGAGCCCAGGCAGATCAATCCAAACATGGAGAAAAAAAGATTCAGCAAGTCTTCGGAGCTGAAAAGTAGGACAAGCATTTGCTGGCACTAAGTGAATGAGAATATTTCTTCCTAAAATTGTAAAGCCCCACCCCCAGTGCTTTCTATACTAATTTATTCTTGTACCAGAAATGGGTGAGAATTTTTGTTTCTGCTGTGTAGATGTTGGTGTATGAAATGAGTTTCTGCTCAACTCAGCCATGACCACTCAGGGAAGACTCTTTGGGTTTGGGGTTTTTGGAGATAGATTTTTAAAGAATTACTTCATAATTTGGAGCTTTGTTCTTCTAAGGACTGGCAGACTGACTTCTGTGCAACTCTGGCCCTCCATCTGCTTTTGTAAAGTTTTATTGGAACAAATTTATGCCCATTTGTTTGTAAATTTATCTATGGCTGCTTTTATACTATCACAGAATAGTCATTTGCAATAGACTATTTGGGCTACAAAGCCTAAAATATTTACTGTGACCCTTTTACAGAAAAAGGGTGCCAACTCTTGCTTGTACATCTAATTTCACTGTAATAACCTTCCAGATGTACTACTCTACAAAATTCTCCTTTGCCATGGAGTTATATAAGGGACTTAGACACGTCCTTTATGCTCCTTAGATCTAGTTTCACATTCTATAAAGATGTACTTTTTAACCACCTGCTTTTTCTGAGAGCAAAATGGAATAACTTCTAAATATTGTTTATATACTATTTGAAGAATCTTAAGATGATGTTAGATATAAGGCCGTTACTCTGGTTCTGTGAGCATACTTAATATACACTTTTTCAACCCTTACCTTCAGGATTTTTTCTACCCATTTACAGGGGGAAACTGGAATTTTTGTGTTGCAGTGACAATATGAATACCCGGTCTTAAGGGAAAAGTATAGAAGAGTGTATGAACATTTATTGGGTGGTAAAGCAAATTTCTACAATTTTAAATTCTTAGGAAGCATCTGAAAATATTTAAACCATTTTTCACAGAGAAAACTTTGATCTTCCTTTTATAATTTTTTAAGTAGTTATGAAAAGTTGCCATTCAACAAAGCAGTTTATGAATACAATGAGGCTTGATCAATGTCACCTCTTTCAACATTCCTAACTCACCACCGCCCCCACCCCTTGCCCTGCTTCCCAATTTTGTAGGATGTGTACTGATTTTTTCTAGTCCTGGGGCTGAATTCTGGACCTGGGCATTGTCCCTTACCTTTTATACTGAAGGCTGGTACTCTATCACTTGAGCCACAGCTGTTTTTTTTTTTGAGAGGGAGGGGCTTAACTGGAGATAAAGAATCTCAGGCTTTCTTGCCCAGCTGGCTTGAAGTCATAACCCTCAGATCTCAGCCTCTCCAGTAGGATTACGGGGTGGGCCTGAGCCACTGGCACCAGGCTGCATTAAATTTTGACTGCATTTTCTCCACCTTTGCTTTCATTTAGCTCCCCTCCCCTGAGCCCCATCCCTTTCAAGTACCCATTTCCTAATGTTTATGTTGACCTTTAATTTAGCTTTTCTAGCAAATCCCTTTCTCTTTAAACATCTCAAAGCCAAAAGAACTATCAAAACACAAGCTTATTAGCTAGGCAGGTGCTGATGGCTCACTCCTGTATAATCCTAGCTGCTCAAGAGACTGAGACCTTGAAGGATCTCAGTTCAAAGCATTAAAGTCTGAGATTCCAGCTCTGCTTAAGCAAAATGCCAGACTGGAGGCATGGTCCAAGTGGTATAGTGCGAGTAAGGAAGCCAAGCAAGAGCTTGAGGCCCTGAGGTTAAGCCCCCATACCTGCACCGAAATACGAACATTGTGTTGACATTTTTGTATAGCTATACATATGCCTTTTTACATTTGTGTATTATGTGTTTGGCATTACCATTTGCTACTCGAGAGAGAAAAGGGATAATTTCAAGAGTATTCCAGAGATCCTGCCAAGGAAGACAGTGATCAGCATTGCAGGGTCTTCTCTTGTTCCTATAACCATTCTCTACATATTTTCATCGTTTTGGTCAGAAGAGTTAAAGTGTTAAGAGATCACTCTAGAAAATGCAAAAAAATATATACAATATAGAAAATGAAGAGGAAAATCTCCTATAGTCAGATTATCACTGTTGATATTGTTATATTTCCAAGTTTTCACATATTCTATATATTTTTTAAATTCTTGTACCATCTTAGAAGCTTCTATTTAGTTTGACTGTGCACTTTACCAATGGGTTTATACACATATGCTGATAAGTGTTTATCTATGACAAATAAGACGCCATACGTCAAGGTACTTTGCCCAAACTCCTACATAGCTCACTCATTGGCACTAGTCTCTCCTATCTACCAACTTTTAGTCATTTGCATGCAGTCAACCCCTTAGCATCATAGATAGAAGGGAAAAAGTGGTCTATTTGCAGTGTAGCCCATGGTGAATGTTTTTACTGAAGATTCCAGGTTGACCCTCACTTCCTACTGGGGCCTGAGTCTTCAGCACAGGCCACTGAATGCACTCCATGGCCTGCCCACCACCGTAGCTCATAGGGTATCTGCCACTTCAGCTCCCTCCCTATGCTGCCCACAGCACACAATGTGCTGACTGTGTCACAGTCCGCTGGGTAAGGCCTGGCTGCTCCCTGGAGCCATCCTACCCTAAACCACAGGGAAAAATTTTAACCGCTAAATAAATCACAAACCCACATGTGGTAGCTCCTCTGACAGTTGCTCCTGGAAGCCTGCTTTATTGGTCAGTTTGGAAGCAGAGTCCAAAGGCATAGGCTGCTTAGAACTCTATAGTAAGGGAACAGTTGCCAGTTTAAATCCAATCTCAACCACAGCTTCTCACCCTGCTTACAAGAGCAAGTGATTGTGGTCCTCATTCTGAAAAATTCCCTGTGCTTGATTGAAAGACCAGGGAGACACAGGAAAGAGTGTCGTTCTAAGCATGCACAATTAGAATATAAGCAAAGCAAGCTTTTCAGAATTCTGTTTGCTTCTGGGTTACAAAGGAAATCAGATTGGCCCAGATGTTCTGAAATGAGTCATGAAGAGCCTTGCCCACAACTGGCTTTCCATGGGGAAGCCTAATAAAAATTTGTTAATGTAATGTGATTCAAAATTACTATGAAAAAATAACACTGAAAACTAAATAAAGTACCATTAAATGTGTTTATATCTGCATTATACTCAAGCCGTCCTGGCAAAAGTTTTTACTTCTTATTGTTCAACAGTTTCAAGTGTACCAGAAAGTGCCTAACTGAAAGCAGATAGGGTCAGACTTCCAAAAGCTATGCAAGAGAAATAAATCCCTCCATTCAAAATAATCTGAACATTTTAAGTATAGTAATCATGCACCATTTGGCACAATTTAGTATGAATCTACGTCGCTTTTCAGTCAATACATAAATACAAATGAACTATTCAGACAATAAACATGTCAAGGAGGTACGTGACCTTGGGGTTCTGTGTGGGCCTCAGATCTCAATTATTATTTCATTTTATAAAGTCATGGAGCTTGAGTTTTTCTTGTAGAATCCCTGACAATTGATTTAGGGGAAGAAAAATCTGACTTCCAAAATGGAATCTGACCTTCTTACAGAGTGCTAATTAGCATTCGGAGTGATTTAAAGGGTGCCGAGAACCCCTTACCCAAACAGTATTTCCAGTCTCACTATGAATTACTGTTTTGTAATGTCTCATCTTGTCTACAGAGGGCTTGTAGTTTGCTTAAACAGGAAAGACATTAAAATTTCACTACTTGTAGGAGGCTCTATGTGGTACAACAGTAATGAACCTTCATTGAGTACTAATGTTAGCACTGAAGACACTGTTTTAAGTACTTTGTTACCATTTAATGCTCAGAATAATCCTATGAAGAGGAAAGCATTACTATATACTAAAATTCAGATGTTAAGAAACTTGTTCATGGTCACACAGTAGATGGTCTCCCTAGGATTTGAAACAAAGGATTCTGTAATTCTAGAGTACATTCTTTTAAACAGTTCTCCAAAGGCCTTCAGTAGTGTTATAAATAGTTCGAGAGAAATGATGACAGAGTTCCACAGGGGATTCTCAGCTAAGCAGGAGAGAGGCAGCTGCTGCCCCTAGTTCTCTTGGAAAACTCTGGAGAGTGAGAGGGTGCATCCTATCTTAGGCTATTTTCGAGACACCCAGACCTCGGGATGTGGAGAACAAGACATTTAGCTGCTCTCTTCCTCCTTCCTCCCTCAGCTTCTGGAAGAGGGAGCATCCTATGTATCTTAGGCTATTTTCGAGACACCCAGACCTCGGGATGTGGAGAACAAGACTTTTAGCTGCTCCCTCCTTCCGCTTGTGGAAGCCATAACCTAGAGTATGGCAGAAAATTTTACCACATCTCTGCCCCTGAAGATGTCATGAAGATGAAAGGAGAGGAGCATTATCTATTACAAAGAATCCTTAATGCGATGGTCTAGCTGTCAAGAGTGCAAAGCTGTTGTTCCTAGAGGCATGATGGCAATATCTATTCATGTCTCCTGCCACCACACCTGGACATGGGCAAATTGCCAATCCCCAGGAGTTGTCTAGAGTAGAGGAGTGGTGGGGGGGAACAAAAACACCCAGCCACAAAGATTCTTGAATTTGTCCCAAGAGCAGTCTTTCAGGTTACAGTATTCTGGTCTATAAAATGGTCTGGTGATATTCGCTTACTGGTCATTTTGTGAACAGCAAGATCTTCCATTGATAAATAGAATGTCAGTATTCGTGGAGGTATATAGGGGAATGAAATGAGGTAACAGATTGAGATACCATTATGGTCACATCTCCTAGTTTTTTAAATTTATGGAACTTCTACCTATTCTTAGCAGAAAGTCTTAACATCTCTTGACATAAATTAACCATGACCCAATAGTTGCTCAGGCCAAAGGTTCCCCTCTCTTTCTGTATGTCAGGAGCAGGCCAGGATGAGTGGTTTTCCTTCTTATACCTTGGCTGCATTTAAATGTCCTGTCCACCAGAGAGTTTGATGTTATTAGAGGGAGCTTGTTTGTGGGAGACAGGATCCTGATCACAGCTGTATTTCTCAATCACGTTTTCAACCATCATTCCCTAAAATCCAAATGTGGCATCAAAGAGGCTGAGCACAAAGGAGTTTCTATCAATCCTATACTGTCTCTAAGCTAGCTTTCCTCCCCATCTTGGGCCTGGATCATATGTCTATACCCTTTCCACCCTACTGGTAATCTCAACCTCTGTGGGACCCTAATAACACATGCAGAATGTTCCCTTTGTTTCTAGCATTTAGCTCCTCCTGCTATCACCATAATGAAGTTTCTACCCTTGTTAGTGTACCTTTCTCCTTGCCCGAGGTGTCATTCAAGTGTCTGCCCAGAAGAAAGATGTTCTTTATCTGTGCCCTCAACAGATACCTAGAAGTGGGAGTTACCAAGATTTTTATTAGCCTCTGTTGGGCATTTTGCCCACTGTCCACAAGACTTAACATAGACAGATACCAGAATATAGACACCCCGAGGAGCGTCAAAGTAGATGTCTTGGGTATATTTTAATGATTCTACCATTGTTAATGTTTCCAGCTGCTCTTAAAGTTGTTTTCAGTGGCAATTTCTATCCCACATGGATTGAAACTGATGTCTCAAGCTAACATTATTGGTAGAGTTTGGTAAAATGTGACCCTTAAGTGATTGAAGTTAAATTACCCCCTCCACATTCTATAAACTTGGTCCTAGACTCCTCAGTGTTACTTTAATGGCCAGGTATGGAGGTGCAGTCCTGTAATCCGGTTCCTTGGGAGGAAAGAGGACTTAAAAGTTCAAGCTAGTCAGAGCAAAGTTACTCTCTTAAAAACAAAAGTGCTGGGAACACGACTTAAGCAATAGAGCACTTGTCTAGCATGTAATGATTTCCTGGGTTCAATCCTCAATACTGCCGAAAATAATTTTTACGTCCCACCTTAGTGACAGCCCGGAGAGTTATAAGCATTTCCCAAATGCCCTTGTATTTGAATCTAAAATTGAGTAATAAGCTGGCTTCATGGTAAATATATCCAGACACCTCAGAGGGTGGCATTAAAGACAGCCCTACTTTTAAATATGTATTCTGGCACTTGTCATTCATTTTAGTTTGATTCGTGTTAGACATCCTGTGTGATGAAGCCCTATGTTTGCTATCGATGCCATCATTGTTTATATACCAAGTAATTCTAAGCTTGTGCTTAGACAGAATTCATTGGCTTAGAAAAAATGTTGAGAGGGGTGACACTGACCCAGACACATCGTATTCACAAAATGCTTTGTTGAAAAGAAAATAGCTCATGAGATTTGTCAAGGGAGGGTACCCAGTAGATGATAGCATTCATAAAGATAAATATTTCATAGTATCCATTTTTTAGGAACCTTTCTATAACAGCAAATGGAAGTTACCTCCCTTCTCACTTGCTTCAAATTAAGTCTTCTAAAAAAAATCCTCTTGCCAAAGGAAGACATTTAAGATAACCAAGTATTGTACAAATGCTAATTCATTCTATACTCTAACTTGTGTACATTTTGAAAATGTACTCATGCTCTAACTGTAGTGAGAGGAAAATCTGTAAAGTGTTATTTCTGAAATAACCCGTTGTCAATTTCTGAATCAGGTCAGTGAGTGAGGCCTTTCTGTTGCTATGACAGCTCTCTGGAGAGGAGATGCATGGTCTCACCACAGCCCGCTGTACCCAGCAAGAACGAGAGGCCAAGAATGTGCCCAACTATAAGGGCTGTTCATGACTTGTGGGTAAATTACGAACATTTTACGCCCAAAGAGATTCATTTGTGGGGGTTTTTTTTGCCAGTCTTGAGGCTTGAACTCAGGTCCTGGACACTCTCCCTGAGCCTCTTTGTGCTCAAGGCTAACACTCTACCACTTGAGTCACAGAGCCACTTCCAGCTTTTTCTGTGTATGTGGTACTGAAGAATCGAACTCAGGGCTTTATGCATACAAGGCAGATTCATTTCTTTCATTAACCCTGGACTAGCCCATCCCTTCCAGATGAGTCACATTTTACACTTCTCTTGGTCTCCTGGTGCTTAAAATTGGTCTAGGACTTTCTCAAGTTTAGGCTTAGCTGCTAAATCCTGTTACTGTGGTGTTAATTTCCTTCCCCTCCACGAGGATATGCAAATGTGTTTGGCTTAATCCTCATCACCTGTCTCTCCTGAGGCCAGGGCTGGGGGGGTGGGGGGTAGCTCGAGTGTGAGGAATGACGGTAAACCTGGTGGCGCCAGGCCAGGCCCAGTGGGTGGCGCTCCCACTCCTTCATTGGCAGCCCCACATCTGCTGGGAAGGGAACCCTTTCCCTCCAGGCGGCCTTAGCCTCCCAGTGGGAGATAAGCTGAGGGTAGGGGGGCCCAGTCTGGCAGCCGGATTCCAGGTCTGGTAGAATGATGTCTGAAGGTTTGGATGAGCTGTATGGAGACAAGTGAGCAGCAGCCAGCAGCTGCCCCATTTTAACTTGGGCTGATGACAGTTCATGCTGAGAGCACTTGTTGAGCTTCCAGATTTGTTGATTTCAGAAACATTTTGATTTTAAGATTTCATTTGGGAGAGTCATTTTCCTGGAACCAAAACCTTTGCAGGCCATTATCCAGAGCAATGAATAGGACTGGGGAAATCTCCTGTGCTGGAGGCTGTCCTTGGGAAAACAGCAGTCAGATATGCAAGACAACCTCAGTGAAGTGTGAGGATGAACTGCAGATCTCCAGGGAGCCACTGAGAATCCTGTAGAGATGACTTGTCTTGCTTCTCACTCCCAGACCAGTGCCTCAGCTATAATCCCTACTGATCTCTAAAGAGATCTTGTGAAATGATCACAATGCATGGAAGGACATTTCAACATACACAGTAGCAGATTCCTTTCCATCATCACATCTCTTTCCATTTGCTCCAGGCAAGTGTTGGCCATTAAGATTTTTCTACCAGGGTGCAGGAATTTGAGCTGGCTCCCTACTTTGGTGTCTTGTTAGAAGCTTCATCTTGTGGGTACTCAGATTTATAAATTACCTGGCACAGACTAACCACAATAAGAGGAAATTCTTAACTAAAATATCTCCTCCTTGAACAGATTTTCATGAAGTATGAACAAAAAGTCACCCATATTAAGTTGTTAGTAATGTGAAAAATTCCTCTATGTTCCTGACTTTAAACGGCTTTTATAACAAAATGATTTGAAGAGCACTGTCCAAAAGACTTGTTTTTATCTTTGCCACATTTTCTCATTTTTATCTTTATACATGGGTTTCTTTCAGTAATATTCATTCCACCAAAATAGTTTAAAATATAAAATGCTCTGTAAAAATTTACACTCATTTTCCCAATACTTGAGAAATTCATTTGCGTTTTACCAGGCATATATATATTAGAAAAGTTGGCTGAGGAAATCATGGAAATGTCTGTATAATCGCATGTTTTCCCCGTATCCAGGCAGAGTAGGAGCTACATTTAAGGAAGACATTTAGAGCCCTGTATGCTTCATGAATAAATTTAAGAATGAGGATTTATGATGAAAGTGTTCTTTACTGTTGCCCTGTGGTATGAAAACTTCCCAGGGGTCTACAGAACGCTTGTTTTCAAGGCAACAGGTCCTAAACCATTCTCTAGAGGGTCTTCTGGAAGAGTCCATGTTAAGACTTTCATTAATAAGCATTTTTCCAGTGAGCTTTGATTTGTGCAGGTATTTTGTTTTGGTGCTTGTCCTGGGTTGTAGGAGCTATCTCTGAGCTTTGCACTCTACCACTTGAGCCACAATTCCACGTACAGTAATTGTTTTTTGTTTTGGCAAATTGAGATTTCAGGACTTCTCTAGACCTGAGATCCTCAGATCTCAGCCTTTTGAGTATCTAAGAATACAGGCTTGTAAAATTTTGAGAATCATGGCGTTTTTCCTTCCCCCTCTTCTGCCACTGAGCAGTGTTCATGTGACAACCAAACTTCTGGTCTGCAGAGGGCGCAGTAACACCAGGTTTTCTGAGACAACACTTGCAAAAAGCAAAAACAGAGCCTGCTGGAAGGGGGAAGGGGAAACCAGAGACTTCATAATGCTTCCAGCAGTCAGTCTGCTAGCAGTCTGGTAAACAGACTGGGAATTGTGGGCAAAGGCCTTTTCCTTGAGTTTTGCACCAAGCATGAGATCAGATGACTCTGTCTGGACTCATTACTTTCATAGCCTAGAGCTAGTTCACACAGCAGCAGGAGTCCACCAAAAAGGCATTTAATTATTGAAACCGAAACTGGTGCTTGTAACTGCCAACTAGTAGTTGTCAGATTTTTCAGTATTTCAAGTAATTCATAAAGCACTTAGACAAATAGAAATTTTAAATGCTGATGTTCCATAAAAAAACAATCTATTTTTCTGAATATAGACTTAATTAAGTGGCATGATTTCATGTCACAAATTTAAAAGGGGCAAGTGAGACTTGCCAACATTACTACAGCTGTGTTTTACATTAGGAAATTAAAATGGTCATTTGCTTTCCCACCCCCCCTTTCTGTATTACACCATATATTTTCCTCTCAATCATTATGGCAATTTATCTTAGCAGGTGATATCAAGTCTGTTGGAAGAGGGAAACTTTAGCGAGATGGAAAAAGTTGTCCTGTATTCCCTGAGATGGGTCAAACTTAGCTGAAGGCACTTCCTGCTGGCTGGGAATGAAGGCGTGGCTTTGCATTTATTCACATCCCTCTCCCAAATTTTAACAATGTTTCCCATGAACAGTTTTTTCCTGGTAGGAAGTAGCAGAAAACAAAACATTTGGCTGTGATATGTTATTAGATTTAACTTTTGTGAGTTTTTTTACATTTCAATTTGTTTTCTTTAAAAGGAGCTGTGTAGGGGGGGGTTAAATGTTTTATAGACAAGAAAAAACTGCGCTAGAACTTACTCATCATCATCCTCTTATCTTCCTCCTTGCTCTTTTCAGCCTTCACAACTCCTTTTTGCTGCCTCGGGTTTTCCTTTAGCTCAGTAGGCAGCAATATCCTTTTTGTATTTTTGCTTCAGCTTTTTCACAAGGCTGCTTGTCATCTGCAGCAGTGTTGTGCCACATCTTTTTTTTTTGCAATATCACTAACAGAGGCCAGGATGTTCCCCTCTGATTTTAGGGCAATTCTCAGAACGAGAAGGCTAAAGGAGGCTCTCCTCTTGGGTACACTGGGATCCTTGAACTTGTTTCCCCTTTAGAAGGGATGTAGGTTTTCACTTCTCTTTCATAATGCGCCTTGTCTGCCTTGGACAGTCTTCAAATTTCGCTTTCTCTGTAGTCTTTCACCTCTGAGACTTCTTAGAAAACGGAGAAGTTGACCAAAGCATCTGGGTGCTTCTTGGGTTCCTCCCAGGGAAGTTTACCCAAAGAATGCATATGACGACATTTTGCCCCTCAGCTTCTTAGGGATCTCCTTTGCTCATATTTAGTTTTTTCCTCCGCAAGACAGTTGCACAGTGCCCATCTGGCTTTCACTTGCCCCTGTGCTGTCTCTATGGAGCTCAATGTACTGCAAGGGCCGAGAGAGCAAGAGCCAGATGCAGCCTCTCTTATGTGAGATTTTTGAAGCTGACCTGCTTACAGAGTTTGGCTATGGAATGTGCAAGTGAAAACATGCCAAGTTCATAGCTGATCTGAAGTTTGCTATACAAATAGTGTCCTGATTTTACATATCACTTTTATGTAGCTGTATAGCAACTCCCTTGAGATTATCAAGAACAAATTGATCAATATCTATTTACTGCAGTTATGTTAACAGTTACTGTAAAATTATTACTTGAAGCCGGGCGCCGGTGGCTCACGCCTGTAATCCTAGCTACTCAGGCTGAGAACTGAGGATCGGGGTTCAAAGCCAGCCGGGGCAGGAAAGTTCGTGAGACTCTTATCTCCAATACACCTCTAGAAAACTGGAAGTGGAGCTGTGGCTCAAGTGGTAGAGTGCTTGCCTTGAGCTGAAGAGCACAAGGACAGCGCCCAAGCCAGAGTTCAAGCCCCACGACCGACAAAAAAAATTACTTGAAGTTTTACCCATCAGTTGCCAAACAAGGCTGAAGTTTTGAAAAGGAAATAGCTCAGTTTGCCATGTATAAAATGTCACTGTCCCATCTTTCTATTGGATATAATTTATAATAATGGGGATCAGCAGTATGGATTCAGGCTGGGGGTATTTTTGGTTCCTCTAGTACCAAAACTATTTCCCTAAAGGCATTCACCTGTGAGATCCCATTGCTCAGATGTTAATGATAGCAGTAGAGGATTCCAAGGTGCAAGTAGTGTCACAAGTGCATTCAAGCTGGGATGGACCTTCCTCCCCCCAGACTTCACTAACCACTGACTGCAAACAAGAATTTTCCATAGGTACCTTGATGACATTTTGAAAAGTTAAAGAATTTCCATCTGCTTTTGCTTCAAGTTATTAGTACTGTAATAAGGAGCATAGGTAAAACTGGGCATCTCTAACACTCTTGCAATCAAAACAGTACCAAACTGAACCCATTCTTTTGTAGCCTTAAGTGATGTCTTTCCTGAAGTTACCTATGTGTGATAGGTCTTCCCAGCCTTCAGACTCTCATTATGAAGCTATTATTTACGAAATGTGTCCTCATAGTTGCCGTTCTCCGAGTTACCTTTTCATGACAAGTATGCCAGTAGAAGCTTTATGGCATTGACATGATTATATTTCCAAATAGCTTTAAATATTTGATAGAATTTTAACTTTAAAACTCCTGTAGGTTTGAACATGAATGGCTTCTGAGACTTTATGTCCCCCCTTAAGCTTATTTTGCCATATTTTCTCATTTTAGTTCCTATTTACAGTTGGGGCCACACCAAGACTATTTCTCTCTCTAGATAGCTCAAAAGTTATTATTCATCAAGTACAGTGGCTCACTTTTGTCATCCCAGAAACTTGAAGTAGAGATAGGAAAGGAGGAACCTGGTTGAAACACAGCCTCGCAAAAGAAAAAAAGGTTAGAAAGACCTCCGTGGGTATAATGGCGAGCACCTGCCGTCTCAGCTATGCAGGAAAGAAGGGGATCAAGATCCAGGCAAATCAAGCAGAAAAGGTGAGATAAGTTGATGTTAGGGAAATGAACCCTAAGATATGTATTCAAATGTTTTTTTTTTCTTTCATGCGGTTGTTTCTAACATTTATAAGCTGATTTCTTTATTGCTTTGGATGTCCCCTCCCCCATGGTATAACCCCAGCTTTCACTGTATTTGATGTTATAATTTGTGGAAGGGAAGGGAAAAAAACCAATCGTTTAAACAGGGATACAGGTGGACCCATTGCAACAATGAAATGTACAAGTCGTTATGTCGAAAACGAACTTTACAACTTTGAGGGGGGGAGGGTTGGGTGGGGGTTAGGGGGAGGATGGGATGGGAAGGGGAAATAGAGGCTACAATGCTTGATAAGAAATGTACTCATTATCTTGCCCATGTAATTGTAACCCCTCTGTATAGTATTTTCACAAAAAAAAAAAAAAAGAGCTTGGGGGAAAAAAAAAAGATCCAGGCAGAAATGTAAGATGGAAGCCAAGATGGCTAGGTATGTGGCTCCTGGGGCAGAGTACCTACCCAGCATGCATAAGGTTCCGAGTTCAAACTTAGATACCACCAAAAATAAATTGTAATTCTACAAAATGTATTTTATAACTTGTTCCAGTGAGGTGGTCCCCTTGTTTATGTGGAGCACTTAAAGTTTTCTTACTGGAACCTGTGTTTCAGTGCTGCTGCCGCTCACTGAGCAAGTGAGCTACTGAGCTCTGCTACTTTCTATAATTTCAACACTGGTGGACGACAAAATCTATTCATGGGGCCAAGTCAGACAACCTGACAAAGACCCATGTTCCGACTAACGAAACAGGCCTAAGCATTCCCTCCTAGACATCGGTCATTTCCCACATTCAACAATAAATGGCACCAAATTTCACTTTAAAATCCCCAGTGATTGATTCCCACCCCCCCCATGTTATCGCTACTGTTTTTCCTTCTCTTTTGTTCATTTTAGAAAGATACAGTACATAGTCTATATAGTCCAGTTGTTCAAAAGAATTTTGTAAGCAGTAAAAATCACCACGGGCCCAGTCAATGGAGCAACCACCTAACTACAAGTCTGCTTTCAGATTTTCAGGATGGCTCTGTGCAGGCAGTATCTATGCAATACTTGGCTAGTTGTAAACACATGAAAAAGTTTTAACACTGCAACAGATTGAAAATTCCATGCTGTTATAAGCTCCCAATTCCATTTTGCTGATGCGAACTACAGCAAGATCCCTGCCCTCTAATTCTCTCATCTAATCAGTGACATGATATGAATGTATACAGGCAATTATAAAATAATCAAGTACAAAATTGTAAATAAATGTTCTAGTACTAGGGCTTAAACTCAGGACCTGGGAACTATCCCTTAGAGTTTTTCACTCAAGGCTAATGTTCAACCCCTTGAGCCACAGCTTTACATCAAGCTTTTTTTTTAAGAGGTTAATTGGAGATAGTTTTGAAGAGGATTTTCTGCCTCAGGCTGGCTTTGAACTGCAATCCTCATATCTTAGCCTACTGAGTAGTAAGCAGTTCAGGCATGAGTCACTGGTACTTGGTTAAAATCTATGATTTTTATAGTCAGACTCGGTATAGAGATAAATGTTAGCTGGAGTGATAGAAGACCTATTTATGGCGAGTCAGAACTTGATCAATGGGACTTTAAGCATTTTATTTTAACCAGAAGTTTTAAGTATTTTTAGAAATGTGACTGGTTGTTATACTACAGCAACAATCTGAAAATGTCAGTGACCATACAAGAATTTGCTTTTACTCTTTATATTCACTGTGAGATCAGTAGAAATGCCCTCCTTGTGATAGTTACCTTGTCTGAGAGGCTTTATTTTGATGCAGGTTGCAGAATTGCTACATAAGGAGGAAGCACCACTGTGCATCACTGCCAAATGTTATTGGCCAAATCAAGTCATATGTAGCTCTAACCAAGAGGACAGAAGTGCATTCCTATGCCAAAAGTGGAAAGCCAGAAATACTTGGATTTCTTGGGAACAGTAGTCAGTCACTGCCACATTTTTCAGTGCAGTCTTTAGAAAGGATAAAATGCTTTGTATATCCAGAAAATGAAATTCTATTTTATGCTGCAGTGATCGTGACTTGAAAGTCTTAAACTATTTTATAATCTCATTCCTTTTCTGAATGGAAATTCAGAAATATATATTGCAAGCCTTCTTAGCATTCCCCACCTACAAGGGCCCTGACCAGTGTCTTTTTTTTGGTCGGTATTGGGGCCTGAACTCTGGGCCTGGACGCTATCCCTCAGCTCTTCATCTCAAGGCTAGCATTCTACCACTTGAGCCACAGCACCACCTCCAGCTTTTTGTTTATGTGGTACTGACTAATCACACCCAAGGCTTCATGCATGCGAGGCAAGCACTCTACCACTGAGCCACCTTCCCAGCCCCTGACCAGTGTCTCAAAAGACAACATACGTCTGTAAGGACCTGATGTGAACAGTTCCTTTGCTAGTTTCTATCACAAATTCGTTTTCCCATTTTCTGGAAGGGCTATAAAAGATCAGTGGATTTAGGTAGTAAATCTTTGAGGTTTTTTGTCAGCCACGGAGCTTGAACTCTTGGCCTGGGCACTGCCACTGAGCTTTTTAGTTCAAGGCTAGCACACTACCACTTAAACCATAACACCACTTCTAGATTTTTGTTTCTGTGGTGCTGAGGAATCGAACCCAGGGCCTCGTATGTGAAGCAAAAGCACTACCACTGAGCCACCTCCCCAACCCCAGCATACTTTCAAACAATATCAGCACCATTCTCAGGCCAACGTTTACATTCAGTAATAACTCTGTACAAATGTTTCCAGAAAAAAAAAAAACCCACAACATTTGTTTTTAGTTTTTTTTGTCCAGTCATGGGGCCTGAACTCTGGGCCTGGGCGCTGTCCCTCAGCTCTTCAGCTCAAGGCTAGCGCTCTACCACTTGAGCCACAGCGACTCTGGGCCTGGGTGCTGTCCCTCAGCTCTTCAGCTCAAGGCTAGCGCTCTACCACTTGAGCCACAGCGACTCTGGGCCTGGGCGCTGTCCCTCAGCTCTTCAGCTCAAGGCTAGCACTCTACCACTTGAGCCACAGCGCCACTTCTGGCTTTTATTCTTTTTGCTTATGTGGTGCTGGGGAATCAAACCCAGGGCCTCATGCATGCAAGGCAAGCGCTCTACCACTGAGCCACCTTCCCAGCCCAAAACCACACCCTTTGGAACAAAGTTCTGTTCTTCTGCTTTGCCACAGTTCTCAAAGGAAGCATTGTCCACTTCTGAGATAGAGAATACCATCTTTACAGCTAGTTTATTCTACTCCAAGACCACCTTTCTCTTAGCTCATTGATTTCCCAGCTGTGAAGCAACTTAGATCAAAACCTTTCCTCTTCTGTACTCTCCACACTCACCTCTACATTAAAGAGCTCCAGATTCAAAATACTTTACAGGCTCAGGTTTATTGTCAGGGCTCCAACTGTCTCCATGCCAGGGCATCAAGTCACATCTCTGCTTCCAACCTTCCTCATGTCAATACAGTTTGGTTCTCATTCTGTTAGCAACTGAAATCTGGAACAATGAGACCCCTTTGTGGGTAACTATACTTATGGTGCAAGAAACAGATGACTACTGGTTTGGGTTTTTTTTTTGCCAGTCCTAAGACTTGAACTCACGGCCTGGGTACTGTCCCTGAGTTTCATTTGCTCAAGGCTAACAGTCTACCACTTGAGCCACAGCACAACTTCTGGCTTTTTCTATATATGTGGTACTGAGGAATCAAACCCAGGGCTTCATGCATGCTAGGCAAGCACCCTACTACTAGGCCACATTCCCAGCCCCAAGACAGAGGACTTTAAAGGATCAGTTTAACCATTCAAAACTCACTAGGGATATTAGTATATTTTAAAATAAGGCATGTGGCAAAGCAAAGATCCCTTTTCTGTCCAACCTGAAACTAGCAATTAGGAGAACTTCCCCCAAGTGAGTTACTGCTACCTACCTAAGCAAACAGAGCTCATAATCAATGCATCCTAAGAACACATCAGCCCTCACACACTTCACTTCCTGATTGTTCAACTTCTGTATGGCAGAATATATCATCCTTTAACCAATCTCCATCTTAATGAATTTTTAAAACCTCATCCCTTCCCCCCCCCCGCCACCCTTGTTGAAAGGTGCTCAGCAATTTCTGTTGATTTGGCTTTTCCGTCTATTTCAAATTTTTCAGATTGGACCCAGGGCCTATTTGACTACTTTTAGAAAGCAAGACTGGCATACCTAGGTTGCTAATAGTAAATAGTGTCAGGCAAGTTAAACAAGTGGACTGGGAAGATACTGTGGCCCTTTGATAGGGCCAAGATTGTTGTTTCCAGGTCACTGTGGTTGTGTAGCAATTTGGGGCCAGTGATAACACAACTGCTCATCTCCAATAACATGGAAGTCTGGATTGTTACACGGCATATGACATTCTTGGGTCAGCACTCTGTGGGTCATCTGATCTCTGGCCCAGCTCCTATGTAGCCACTAAATTTTTACATGAATTACAAATTTCCTAAGTAGAAATGTTACATGGTTTCTCAAGGATATGTTTATGAATATCCTTCCTGTGAAGGGAACAGGCAAGAAATCTCTATCACAAATATTACTGTGGATTTGGAGCTAGGGTGTGATTAAGCAAATTCATAGTTACTCAACACCTCGAGCTAAATGAAGTCTTTCTCCAAATATGCAAATAAAATGTTGAAACACTACTGAAATATCCCCCAAATGTCTTACTGGAAACTTCAGTTACTACTGCAATTCTTCTAGAATTTTAGGCTTTACTAAATGAACATATGTATGTTCTGACCCTTCTCATTAAGGGCCTATAAGGCTGAGATTACCTTCTAAGTGAAAAGAGCAACAGGAATATACATGGGTGATGAATCATAAGAGCCAGTAATAGTCTTGAGTGTACCTTCTCACGGAAGTGTACATGTAATCCCAGAATTCCATGTAGCATTTTCTCAGCTGTCACTTCCTGCTGACTTCAAAAGCAGGCAAGACCCTGCCTTTTCCCATTAGCTCTCCTACCAACAACGGCCCTTTTCACAGGCTATTTAGGAGGTGTGGGGTTTTTGTTTTTTTGTATCTTTGTGCTTTTTGTTTCCTTTACAAAGTACCTTCCAAGCATAGTACTGAAGCACTATCTAGTGCGTTTTTTGTCTTGAACAAGACATTTAGTTTTTTTGTCCAAGGCTGACATTACCACTTGGACCATAGCTCTACTTCGAATTGTTTACTGGTTAATTGGAGATAAGTGTCAGATTTTCCTACTGGGCTGGCTTCCAAACATGATCCTTCTGTCTCAGCCTCCTGAGTAGCAAGAATCACAGATATGAGCCACCAGGCTTCTGTCTAGTGTCTTTAAGCAGAAGACTGGTCACTCCTTAGAGAAAATAGGATATAAGTCTCAGGAAAAGTTAGTAACTAAAATTTCAGTTGAATTCTAGTTTGCAGAATCAAATAGTCTCTTGTCCAAGAACCATACTATTTACTGAATAGTATGGCATAATCTTGAATTAAGTCAGTAAATTTGCTGTGTTTCAAATAACCAAAATTGAGTATTAATAATAAAGTCAACATATTTACTGCCCCTTCAATGGGATGATTTTCATTATTCATTACTCAATTACTTTTGCAGTAAAAAGAAACTGGTTATGGTTTGTTTTGGATGAACATGTTAAATTAATGGCTTGTTTTAAGTATTTTAGCCTAAGTGTTGTGGTTGAAAAGCATCAGTAAAAGTTTGTACTTTATCCAGAAAAAACCTTTTCTAACCAAAACATCAAAACGCACTCCACTTTCATTTACTATAATACCATCCTATATACCTGGAATATGAATAAAAAACAGCAGTGATCAAATTATTCACCTCAATTAGGCAGTAACCCATGGAAGATCTATTGTTACCAGTGAAGACCAGTTTGTCATTTAATGACCCAAGCAGAAGCTAAGCTGAAAGATACTCTGTTAACCACAGAGGGGATGAATTGAGAATTATAATTACCATATTAATTGGAATTGGGTTTATTACAGCCCCCATTATATTACAACCCCCATTATAAAGAATTCCTCTGCCTTCAAGTAAGGCAGGAAGCTTGATGTCCTCCCCTGTTTATTTTATAACCATTCAATAAAATCTGAATGAAGTTGGTTGTTACTAGTAATTAATGACCAGTTTAATTAAAAGAGGGAATCTAGCAGATGGTGATTATTTTTTTAATGAGGCCTGCATGAAGGAATCTTCCTGATAGTAAACTTTTTTTTAATTGTGAAAATACTGTACAGAGGGGTTACAATTACATGGGCAAGATAATGAGTACATTTCTTCTCAAGCATTGTAGCCTCCTCCTTTGTTTCCTCTTCCCATCCCATCCTTTCCCTAACCCCCACCCAACCCACCTCCTCCCCACCAAAGTTGGACAAGTCGTTATGTCGAAAACAAACTTTACATCTCATTGTTGCAATGGGTCCACCTGCATCCCTATTTCAATGATTTGTTTTTCCCCTTCCCCTCCACAAATTATACTGACATCAAATACAGTGAAAGCAGGGGTTGTACTGTGGGGGACCGGTAGTAAACTCTTAAGCATTAATTTATAACAATTGATTGGCATTTGCCTTCTTACTAGTTACTAAGGCTAGGCTAGGTTTGCTTAAAGCTGGACCCCTTTTCTTTCTGTTCCTGCCAGGATGAACTCTTGAGACAGTTCATAGAGGGCTCATCACTTGTGTTATTTTACTGTACTTTACCCTATAGAGCCATCTTAAAGTCTTTCTGAATGAGTAAACATGAGTGATCATATGAATAAACTCCCCCATTCTGATAAAACTGAAGCCCAGAGAGGCAAACACTTGAGCCACAGGTGCATGTAATGGGCACATGGTAGAGCTGGACACAGGTGTTCCTGGCCTTCAGGTCCTGCTGTTTCATTTCCACCTCATCGAGAGTGAATGAAAGGAGCGATCGTGGAGAGAAGAGCAGGTAATAAAATGGCCCAAGGGTGTTTTTGCTTGAGTATAAGGAAGAGGAAGCATCTGGAATGTTTCCACAAGCAAGCTGAAGTTCTGGAGGTTTTTGTTTTTTGTTGGTCATGGGGCTTGAACTCTGGGCCTGGGCACTGTCCCTCAGCTCTTCAGCTAGCGCTAGCTCTCTACTTGAGCCACAGCGGCACTTCTGGCTTTTTCTATTTATGTGGTGAAGAATCAAACCCAGGGCCTCATGCATGCGAAGCAAGCACTCTACTACTGAGCCACCTTCCCAGCCTAGTTCTGGAGGTTTTAACCCAACAGATGAGGGGAAGAATGAATTTGAGTTGAGCTCTGACTCAAGTTGACCAGAACAAAGTTTCTGTCCTAATGCAGATAAATGCCAGCCAGCCCCCTCAGTGCCTCTCAAAAGTGAGAAGGGCCCAGCCACTATGCTCCGGTTCACACTGGGGTCTCCCACCCCCTTTGCTTAAAGCAGAAAAGCCAGACCTTGGGAAAGCTCACTGTATAGCCCCTTCTCACTCTCCTCCAAAGAATAGCCTTCTCTAGTATTTGAGGTTTTTCCCTTCGACACTTCATGAGTGGAGAAAGTTTTTTTAAAACTCCCAAGCTGTTCTATAACACTCTTCCATCAGACCCATTAGGCCTTGAAGAAGAGGCAGATTCTCAGGCCCAAGAGGTGAGTTAACTCTTTGAAAGACTCAAGAGTTCTATTTGGTGAATTACTCACTAAATGCCCCCCCATATCCTGAAAGATGTCTCCACAAATGGCTCCCCAGATCCTGAAAGATATGACTCCACAAATGGCTCATGTTCTCCAAGGGAGTGATGCGGGCTTGAGAAAGGGTGGCTAATTGCCTAAAGGAGGCCAAAGCTGGCTATATAATTGAGGAGCTTGATTGTAAACACTGCCTGTGCCTACCGAGCACTCCACAGCCCTCCCCAGATTTTTAATAGGCAACACTGATATTCTTTCGCGCGTTTTCAGTTCCCAGAATTCCTCTTTGCTAAAACTTGCTTTCTGTCTACTCATGCTGTGAGTAGCCACCAAAGCCCCATTGTAAGCTATGATGTTGGGAAGGGGGGCCGGCGGATGTCTTAGCTGAGTCTAAATTTTGTTTCTACTTTCGCCTTGATTTTAGCAGCCCATCTAGTGCCTTGCTGATTTTCTCACTGCTTCATCTTCCTCTTCCGATTTACCTTCCTCCCACTCCTCCTCCACACCACCCACTCCCAGTTACCCACCTCCCAACCAAGAAAAGAGCCTCCAGCCCTCCCATAAGCTGCAGGGGACAGAAGCTAGCCTGAAATTTTTCTCAATCTCTAATAGAATTCAAGAGCCTGACTCAGGAAAACGCAGTGAGATTTTTTTTTCCCTCCCACTCCCAACAAAGGACTTTTTCTGTTACTTTGGTTTTACTGCAAGAAATATAGAATCAGCAAGCTCCGTGAAGAAAAGAATACCCCAGGCTAACACCTGTCTATGGCTCCCGTTCCTTTCCCCCAAGAGCAAAGAATGAAAAAAAGCGTTCAAGGCTGACAGAGCAGGTTCACTTGCGAGCAAAAGAGCAAAGGCCCGGTCTGAGAGAAGGCTGTAGGCTGTGGGTCGCAGAGTCCACTAGATATAGCATCTCCTGTGACCCCGCCCCTAGGGGCGCTGGTCTGATTGGTGGAGGGGTAGACATGCGCGTGGCCAGTCTTCTGATTGGTTCCCCCGTGGAGAGGCGGAGTGCGGAAAAATAAAAAATTATCTTAATTGCTAGGATCTGTGTTGGTTTCACTTTCAACAAATGGCTGGGGGGGGGGAACCAGTGTTGGTTTCACTTTCAATAAATGGCTGGGGGCGGGGGAACCTGTGTTGGTT
>NW_012267292.1:6550252-6570560 GCF_000151885.1 Dipodomys ordii
AGCAATAGGTTTTAAAGGTTTGCAAGGTTTATATCCCGGCTGCAATTCATTAAAGCTTTAATTACACTAATTAGGGATTTGGGATAATCAGGTTGGCCTCGTACTTGCTGTGAAGAAAAGCTTTGCTAAATAAACCAGCGGGATGAACAGGATTGCACAGCACAGACATTTCTGGAAACCAGCTGAAGCTGAGGATTAGTTCTGCCTTTGGCATGCAAATGAAGGCTGCTTGTTGTAAAGAGCCAAAAAGCTGGAGGCTCCACCAAGAAATACTTCATTAGCAGTTAAGTACAAGGACATTCTTGGAAAGTTTAAACAGACTGATTATTTTTCTTCCAAATAACCCATAAATTCCTGGTTTGTGGGGGCTGTGCATGGGGTGTGCATGTGGGAGTAAGGTGGCTAGGGAGCTTGTGAAATGCCAGTTTATTTCAAAGCATTACCAAAGAGTTAGTCTTTGCCTTTTTGTTTCCCAACTTAAAAGACAGCAAAAATACCATTGTGCAATGCAGAGCCACACACCATTCGACCTTATAGTTCAGGGTCCCTAGGCCTAAAAGTTGAGAACCATTCTCTCAGGCCTTCCTTATTAATAAGTTGTCAATGTCATCCAATAGTATATATTTGGTGTAACAGTGCTCCAGTTTTACAAATGTTTTAACTTAGTTCTGTGTGTGTTAATGTCCACTGGGATACTACAAAACATCTCAGTTTTGACTCTGTTGTTTTCCAGTGATTATGTTGAAAATGATTCCCTTCTTCCTCCTCTGTTGATTCATCCCTACATATAATTTTTCCTTTTTCTTTCTTTTTTGAGGGCAGAGAAAGGGAGATTTGTTATGTGGCAGCCATGGGAAGATGGCATTTTCAGCGATCTTCCAGGTATAGATATTTACCTTAGACTAAATAGAAAGAATTGGAGGCGAGTGTTGAGAAGGTATGTTTGGGGGGGGGGAAATGTGTGTTGGTTTCACTTTCCATAAATGGTTGGGATTACAGTTGTGGGGGTTTGTAAATAGTTTGAAGTTGAATTGGAACTACTACTCCCAACTTGTTACATCAAAAGCCACATGATGCAATGTCTTATATGAACATTGTTCTGCACCCAGTGGTGAATTCTGAGCTGGAAAATATATGGCCTGTGCCTTTAAGAAAACATCTTTACACAAAACAGCTGAGTGAATAATGACTGATTATGGAGCAGGTACATAGGCCGTTCCTGGTTATAGAAGAAGGTTAGTTTCCTCGGTCTAAGGCCTAGAGGTTTGAGATTAGCCAATAAGCAACTCAGAGGAGTATGTGGGTCCTGTTTGGAATTTTGCCTTCCCATGGAGCCTAGGCAGCCCGAGGTAAAACTAAGGCTACAGAAGGCGTCCCTGACTTAGCCAGAGTTACCAAATAAAACGAAGGCGACAGAGAAGACCAGGCCTCCCTAGATGGTTCTCAGCACCTAGAGCAAAGACCTGAGGGAGACTCGGAAACGAGCTCATGGTTTTACTTGAAACGGAACGGAAGGAGCCGAGTTCCCGGAGAGCAAGCCAGGACATCCTGGGAGGTTAGGTGGGGACTCACCCAAACCGAATGTGGTGGATGCTGAGAAGGCTGAGCTGAGGTCCTGGGAGAGAAAAAGAGGTACAGGGAGAGAGAGGCAGAGGTAGAGATACAGGCCTGGCTGGGCTCACACAGATAACCAATAACATCCAAGCCACGGGATACGCTTACTGAGGCAAAGCCCACGAGGTTGGTTCCGATGGCTGTTTAGCCCAAAGTAAGCTCAGTGGGCTCTGTGCTCCCGATGGAGGAGGCCTCTGGGAGGGAGAAAGGGAGGAGAGAGTCGGAGAAGGGGAAATGCCGGTCAGTAGGCCTAGAGCAAAGAGAAGCACTGCCATCTTCCCGGGTTCAGCACCAGATGTAAGGTTTTAGGCGAGGAAAGAACACGCAGGAGGAGGAAAAGGTGAAGAAAGGAAAGTGTATTTGGGGTACGCTCCCAGGTGAACTCCCTGGTCAGGATCAGAGAAGTCGTACAGAGTCTGGTGGTAGCAGGGTTTGTATGGCCAGGGTCAGCAGGAACTTTTAGCACAGTAACTTGTTTTGTGAGTTTGAAAGGAGGATTGGGACAGGTGGTGTATAAGGAAGTGGGCTTTTCTAGCTGCCTCTGCCCTCCAGCAGCCGGTCAAGTAAACCAGTGTATTTTCTCAACACAAAAGGCAGATCTAATCTTTGAGCCTAAGAGGAAAAATAAGATATCAATTATGGGAGGGATTTAAATAAAAATAACTAATTGGCCTCAACCTCATAGTTCTGCCATAGTCCCCCCAAGTGGTAGGATGAAGGATGTACATTATCTGCCTGGCTTTTAAGGAAAGGTTACTGTTCGTTTGATTTTTGGTGCTGGGGGATGGAACCCAGGGCCTTTAGCGTGCTAGACAAGTGTCTATCACTGAGCTATGTGTTCAAGTTGCTCTTCTCAACCCTTACCTCCCCTTCCCTGTTTGTTCTCCTTGGTTTCCTCTGGGTGACTCTAAAAATCTATATTACTGATCTGTTTATGTCCTTGGAGGGCTCACCACCATTTCAAACTTGGCACATTCATTTGAACTTTTAGTGTCAGCTAAGATAGAACTGCCAAAGGAACTTTCCGTAAAGATGGAAATGTTCTGTTTCTGTGGCATGCAATATAAGAACTGTTAGCAACATGTGGCTATTAAATTTTAAATAAATTAAATTTAGAAATTCAGTTTGTTAGTGGCACTAGGAAGTTTCAAGAGATCATATAGTCTCATGTGACTAACAGTTACATATTGAACAGCACAGACCTTTAGCATTTTTGTTTTAATTTATCCTGTGACACCTTATTACTAGTGGGTCCTTGGGCAAACTAATGTATCTGAGGCTGTTTTCTAATTTGTACTACTAGTAGCAAACCTGTTAGGAAAACTAAGGACTAGTTACTAAATATCTACCTCAATGTATGAATACTGCAAGGCTTTTTTAAAAATCCTAAATCCTTCATTCTGTAATATTAACTTCCATATATCCAAATGAAATGTAGGTAATGTTAACACTCCCTGTAGCCATTTAAAAAATAAGTCAACTAGTACATAGTGGGGAGTACCTAAGAAAACTGGATTTAAACTGCAGGCCTTGGTTATTGGAAAAGGTCAGGATATTCTCTGCAGGAGGATTAATACAAAACTGCAGCATCTAACAAGATTTTCCTAGGTTGCTTGGAATGAAGTTCTTTAGGCCGCCTCGTTTAGCCAGGGCACAATGACAGGAAGCGGGCAAATACCCCTCAACGTTAGCGTCTGTTGAAATATTGAGAATTGTTCTCTGCTAATACCCCTGGCTTCAGTGGACTTCTAAGGGGTTAGGGTGGGCAGCTTGATTTGCTTGTGGGATCTAAATGGAAGAGGCTCCCTGTCACCAGAAATGGCTTGGTCCTTGTGTGTAGATGTCCAAAGCTTTTAGTCACTTATGAAGCCCTTGCTTGGCCTGGCTCATTTCTGCACACTCAACTAGCAATAGGTTTTAAAGGTTTGCAAGGTTTATATCCCGGCTGCAATTCATTAAAGCTTTAATTACACTAATTAGGGATTTGGGATAATCAGGTTGGCCTCGTACTTGCTGTGAAGAAAAGCTTTGCTAAATAAACCAGCGGGATGAACAGGATTGCACAGCACAGACATTTCTGGAAACCAGCTGAAGCTGAGGATTAGTTCTGCCTTTGGCATGCAAATGAAGGCTGCTTGTTGTAAAGAGCCAAAAAGCTGGAGGCTCCACCAAGAAATACTTCATTAGCAGTTAAGTACAAGGACATTCTTGGAAAGTTTAAACAGACTGATTATTTTTCTTCCAAATAACCCATAAATTCCTGGTTTGTGGGGGCTGTGCATGGGGTGTGCATGTGGGAGTAAGGTGGCTAGGGAGCTTGTGAAATGCCAGTTTATTTCAAAGCATTACCAAAGAGTTAGTCTTTGCCTTTTTGTTTCCCAACTTAAAAGACAGCAAAAATACCATTGTGCAATGCAGAGCCACACACCATTCGACCTTATAGTTCAGGGTCCCTAGGCCTAAAAGTTGAGAACCATTCTCTCAGGCCTTCCTTATTAATAAGTTGTCAATGTCATCCAATAGTATATATTTGGTGTAACAGTGCTCCAGTTTTACAAATGTTTTAACTTAGTTCTGTGTGTGTTAATGTCCACTGGGATACTACAAAACATCTCAGTTTTGACTCTGTTGTTTTCCAGTGATTATGTTGAAAATGATTCCCTTCTTCCTCCTCTGTTGATTCATCCCTACATATAATTTTTCCTTTTTCTTTCTTTTTTGAGGGCAGAGAAAGGGAGATTTGTTATGTGGCAGCCATGGGAAGATGGCATTTTCAGCGATCTTCCAGGTATAGATATTTACCTTAGACTAAATAGAAAGAATTGGAGGCGAGTGTTGAGAAGGTATGTTTAGGTTAAAACAGTGCCAAGTCACAGGTGTGTTAAAAGGTGGTCAAAGGACTATCAGGTGGAAGAGAACCGGCACGGGGAGGGGCGGGGGGGGGGGGGGGGGGAGGGAAGTGGTGGTGAGGGACTTCAGGAGAGAATTAGTCCTACAGCAAAATTAGTCCGCAAAGGATCCCAGGCTCTGAGGCCACTTCCTCATCTGCCGAGGTCTTTTTCCTGAACAGCCCTGGTCACCTCTCTGGACAGTGAGAGGTTCCCCAGGCTCTGAGATCATTTCCCTATCTGCTGTGGTCCAGCCTCCCACTTTTCCCTGTATAATTCAACTCCACACGAGTTCCCTTCCTCTCTTTCTTCTCCCTTTCTTTCCCCTCTGTCTCTGTGTGCCTCCATCTTGCGTGAGCAGGCAGTTTGCTCTCCCCCAATAAACTCTTTTCTTTCTGTGGGTTTCCTTACAACAAATTCTTACAACAAACTCTTCTGGTCAACATCTTAGCAAGAACAGGAGATGGTGATAGTCACATTTCCTGGTTTCACATTTCTTCATGCTCTTTACTTGAGAAGCAGTTTAACTGAACTCCTGGTGACAAAAGGTATAAAAAGTCAGTTGGATTAAAAGCCCACGAAGCTGGAGGCTTTAGCGGCCCACATATGTATACAGCACTTTGTCTAGGGACAGTGCCTGATATGTGCTGAATATCCTAGCCTAACTTTAGAGACAGCTCTAGTCTTGGGCATAACCCGCTTTTTCTCTTAAATACTGAGTTTCTAGTCTACTTGTTTAGTGTCTGATTCTCTGGGAGCGGGCTAATGTTACATTATGCATGCCTTAGGCTGAGAGTTAATAGAACTATCAGGAGGTCACGGGGAAAAAATGTAGGTCAGATATGGCACCATCTTTCAACTGTGTATTCCCACAATTGGTGTGTTAGCTAACTAAGTAAGGCATTGTGCTAGGGAACATTCTAAGGAAGATCCCCAAAGCGGCCCAGGCCAGGGTGCTGTGGTGCACTAATTCTGCATCTCTCAAGCAGAGTGCTTTGTAAGTGACAGAGCCATCAACTGTACATCAGACAGAAACAAAAACCTCTCCATCTAAACCTCCTTGTATATTGAGGGTCCCCTCCATCTAATTTGCTTTCCCCCTCCTTCCTCAACCATATTCCACTAATAAGAAACCTCTGATATACTCATTTCCCTGATTATAAATTCACAGGAAACCCTGGTTCTTAGATGAGTGAATGATACCCAGATCACTTCATCAGAAGCCTAGGGCTCACTTAAAGGCCAGGTCACACACCATCACAGAAGTACTTCTCTTTGGAGAAGTACTCATCATTAAATATTTATCTCACCCTTTCTGCGAACAACGTAGCATTTCCGAGAATTGACCTTTTCTATAGGAATTCCCCAGTCAGAGGGCTGCTACATTTATAGTTTCTCTTAAGTCCTAGATGAGGGTCAGGGACATAGAGCTGATATCCATAGACGCCAAAAGTAAATGACCACTTAATGCATGTTATGTTGGGCCAAGTGCTTTTGATGCACTTATAAGGTCTTGACCATAATTCCATGAGGTGTAGGATTACTTGTCTGTTACAATGAAAGCCCCACATCTAAAAAGGGTGTACAGTGTACCCAAGTGAGAACACCTAGTAAATCAAATCAGGAGTCTGTCTCCAGAACCTAGATTTTCAACCACTAGACATTGTTCCCAGCCTCATACTAAAACTAACACTTGGAGACCCCCAACTCCAAACTTTTCTTCTTTTTTTCCAGTTTAGGGGGAGAATTATGCATCAGCTCATTAGCCATTTACACTGAAACCTCAGTAAATCACATAATTTACTTTCAGAGGAGGCAAAAGAAAAAACTCAAAAGCTATTTGTAGTTTCATACCACAAGCCCTCATAAAATGCAGCTTCTTTGTTTTGTTCATTGGTTTCTTGCACAGATGTCAAATTAGCAATGAAAACCACTTGTAAGAAGCAGCCATAGTTATTTGCAGTTCTATGAAAGCAAGAAAGGAACAAAAGAATGATACCATCACCAGAAGAGGATCTGGCTTCAAAACTAAGGGCTGAAGTGTTGTTTTCAGAAGTACTTTTTATTTTTTAGCATCAGCAATGAAAAAGACTATTTGAATTAAAGTAAATAAAAAATACGCCATTGATAATTCATGTCAATCCATAGTTTGAAAGCAGTGGCTGAACCCAAATCTACAGATACAGAAGAAAAACCCCAGTAGTGACTGGGAATAAAGAAAAAAATGGGATGCTGTTATTTCAGTTGCTCAGCTGTAGTGTGTGGATTTAATTTGACTTCTTTGTTTTTTGGTGTGGGTTTGTTTTAAAGTGGTCCTTAAGTACCTTCTGCAGAACAGCTGAGCTATTCATGAGGGTGTATCCATGGGCCTGCAGCCAGAGCTGGCCAAGGAACAGGGACATCTACACCCACTGCCCTCCATGTTTTGGGGTGCGGATTGCAGGACCCTAGGCTGTTGCTCACCCTCCTCCGCCTCTTGGAAAGCTACTGGAGCTGAGTGTACTTGTATTTGTCATCTTGTATTTGCCCAGGCTGTTATAATTGATTCCACATAATATAAAGATTCCCTATGGTCAGCATTCCTTGAAAAGGAATGTTTAAGAACTACAGGCAATTAAGATGGATGTTCTTAATGCCTTGTATCTAGCAAGTAATTATAAGTGATATGCTTTTATAAATGATATATATATATATGATGTACATGACAAAATTATGAAATAATGGTAAAAATGAAAATGTATATTACAATTCCTCTGTGCCAAAAAGTTAGATGAATTTTTCATATTCTATTGTTATCATCTCAGAATAAAGAACAAGAAAGAATCTTTTAGGGACTGAGGCTCTAGCTCAGTGGTAGAAAATGTGAGGCACTGAGTTTGATACTCAGCATCACATAAACTGGAAAGAAAGAAAATATGATTCTCAAGACAGTAGACAAGAGAAGATTATATTTTACCTTGTTTTTTTTCCTATTCACCTTGCTCTGTCTTGAAAATATAAATGGCACATTTACAAGCAAAATTAGCTCCAAGGTATGTGATGAAATTGGCTTGCCATCTACTTGACAATTCTCAAAGACAAGGAGTATGTGATATATAAACTCAGTAAAAGAAAAGTACAGGGAAAACATAGTGTCTCTTATGGTGGCAGCCTATTGCCTTTGGTGTGCTCTCCAGGAACAGAGCCTGACCTGCTGGTGGGTTGGTCCTTCAGCTGTGTGTGGGTAAAAATCACACATGCACAAAATGGCTCACGAGTGCCATACTGATCTGATCAGATGGAGAGTCTTTTCCCTGGTGCTGCTCTTAGTTTTATTGTTTTGCCTTAACATTTTTATAGAAGCATATTAAAAGGGGCTCCAAGTGTTGGTGATAGGGCAGAATGTTTTATGAAGCTTCAAAATTCATGCCATGGACCTCAGCTTGTCAAGTCAAAAGTAGCAGGATGAGAAGTGAAACATTGCTAGAAACTTTCTGAAATCACATTAATTTGGTAGTTTGAGTTTTTTTGTCTATTGAAAAGAACACTTATAAGAAGGCACCATCTTGATGAAGAAGGCACTCACAAATGATTCCTTCACTTGCTGGTTGGCTTTAAGTACAGGTTTCACTGGCCAGCTGTTTTCACCCAATACTCCTTTAATGGCACTCCAGATTTAAGTTGCTGCTAAAACAAGAAGACCCACCCATGAATTTATTGGCAGATGTGTGTTCTGAAAACCATCATTGCATGGAGATGTGAAGCAGCCAGATCTTTGGCATGTGGGCCACACATGATCTCATGTTGAAATGTGCCTATCATTCCATAGCCATTTTGCACAGCCTCAGTCCAATGTTCCATGGATGCTTTTGTGGACTCCTGAATGGCACATAGTCAGAGAAAAGTCCAGAATGTCCCAGGTTGGACTTTACTGAGGATTAGATGGTATCCTTGCAAGCCAGAAATTTCATCTACAGATGAATTCCCCAAATTTGAGAATACTTGGAATCTCATGATCTGTCTTGCCAGTTCCTTGCAACTTTTCTCAGATTTTCTGGGTTTCACTAACTTGCTTTTCTTGAAAAATGGCAAGTCAAAGGTCCACTGAAAAGGTGAAATGAAGCTTTGGAACCTCAAAGGATAAGTAGTTAGTGCTTTTTGCAGTGGGTTTGGAAGCTGAGTACACAGAGCCTTGAGCAACTGTGTGACCCTTCATTGCAAAGGACAGCACCCCCACGGGATTGAGAAGTTACTCTCTTGCCACTAGCTGCTGGACACACCCTTGAAACTAGTTCTTCCCAACTAAGGGAGGGAAATGAAGAAGAGGGAATGAAGAAAGAAAATTGATACATACATATATACTACATAGACTAATATATATATACATATAGAGAGACTAACATTCAGCCTTAAAGAAAAATGTAATTGTCATTTGCCTGAAACATGGATGAAACTGAACATCATGTTAAAGAAAATAAGCCAAACAAGAAAAACAAGTATTAAATATTCTCTCCCATATGCAGAAGTGGCATGAATATAAAATGAGGACTGTTTGGGAGCGGGAACAAGCAAAAGAGGGGAGAGCCAACGGAGAGGTAAAGTGGGGGGTGAAGTACTTCATATGCATGTATAAAAGTAGAATAAATGAAGCCTATTGTTTAAAGAGTGGGGAGGAGGAGGAAAAGGAAGAGTAACTGGGGAGAGTGAATTAGATCAATTATTCATGTACGGAAAAAAATGAGTGGCACTTCTTTGTATAATTGATGTATGCTAATAAAGAAAAAGAGTATGCATTTACAAATGTTACTACCATCATCTCTAGTGAGAGATGTCTGGATTCCAGGTACTGTACCAGCAGCCATTTTTAATCCTTCTGACATTGTGGTGAGAGTCAGTCGGGTAGCTCCTTATCTTAGCACTCAGCTCAGAAGTAGCCAGATTGCTGGTACAGATGTTAGAGATGAAAGATTGGAGTTCAGAATCCTATTGTAAACCAGGAACCTGATATTTATCAGGCACAATGTCAGGCCCTGTTTCAAGTGCTATGTATATGCTAACTCATCCTCATACCATCCCTGAGGAGAGGCCCTGTTATTGTCACCATTCACACGTCAGAAAATTGAGACACAGAAAGTTAGGGAACTTACATGGATTAAAGTCTAGAGTCCACCTCCAAAGCTGGCCTTTTAACTACTGCCATACTAACACGACTTGTTGGAACAACAAGAAATCATTGTAGTGGTCATGACCAGCATATTTTATTAAAAGGAAATAGGACACAGAAAATTGAAGCATATCCTCCGTAGCAAGGATTGTTTAATGAAATTTCTGTCTTGAAAGTAAAAATTTCTTATCCATGACTCCAGATAATGTTTTATAATTCAGTTTTTTCAGATTTCATAAAGGTGATATAATACAAGTAGAAATACAGCAAATTATATGACACTCCAAGGGTCTGAAGCATCATCAGATTATCAAACACATTAGTATTTATACTGTGAAGCAGATGAGTACTTAAACACAATAAGGTAAATTATGTAAGCAACCTGTCAGCAGTTTAGGTCAGGGTTTGTCTTCCAATAAGTTTTGGTACCAGATGTATTCAAAAGTTTATTCTCAGAGCTTTGGAGATTACAGAATTGCAAGTTATGGACCTATTTATACAGCTGTGTGTAGCAAACTGAGTTGCAGTATGTGATAGATTTTTGATTACAGATTGCATCAAAAACCACATATGAAGAACTTGAACTGTGCGATGCCTGGAATCCTTCACAACAGAAGCGAGGGCTTAAAGGTCATAGCAGCCATGTAGTCTGTGTGCCTCAAACCAAGAGTCCTCACTGTAACAAGTAGAAACCCTAGCACCAGAGTGAAGTGTGCTATGACTTCCTGAAGAGGGCCCATTTCTCAGTCCCTGAGCAAGCCTCCAGAGCCTCTAATAGCTCAGCCACACCATGTGTTTTGGAATGTGGATTCCTTCAGTTTTCCAAGAGACACTAAGTTTTCACATGGTCCTTTCCATTTCTAGATCCTTGAGTGCCACTGAAAGGCAAGTGTGTTTTTCCCTGAGAAAAACATACATGTCTCAGGTGTTTGGGCCATAGACTGAGTTGGCCATAGAAGTACCGTAAATTTCCCACATTTAACTGTATTGAAACTGGTCTCCCTGGACCAGCAGCTGACATTTCCCCCCTGGTGGTGTCACATTCGTGTTTCCATGTTTAACATGTCAGACTGAATGAACATTGTGGTCTAAGGATTTAAAAGATTTATAATGGAGACTTGAAAATTTACTTAAGGAATATGTACTTCCCCTAGCAATAACAAATATTACTACAAATGACCATATTAAATTAAAGTCACTTAAGGCATTTCTGATTTGTAGGAAAGTTAAAATTAATCTTACAGCAGTTTCAGTTTCAAAATGAAAACATTGCTTTGCCTGACCACAGATTTCCAGGCTGTTAGTCAACAGTGAATGAAATCTCCTATGACTGTTTTTTTTTCCTTTATGAATTTACTCCATGTGTAGAAAAATACTGTGCAAAGGAAAAATCTTGAAAAAATCAACCATAGCTACATATGCATAGGTAACATTTCTCTTAGGTGGGTAAAAGCTTTCCCGCAAGCTTTAAGGACTAGCATGGTGTCACATGCCTGTAATCTCTGAGAGGTGGGGACAGAAGGATCTCGGTTCAAGGCCAGCCAGGGAAAAAAGCATGAGACCTTATTTTTAAGAAACAACTAAAGCAAAGAAGGGCTGAGGAAGGGAGGGTATAAGTCAAGTGGTAGAAGACCTGCATGGCAAGTATGTGGTCATGAGTTCAAACCCCCAAAAAAGGACAGTTTGAAAGTTCTGGTAATACTAGGTACCTAGGTATGTGGATTATAATTTTAATTTTATTCTTTAAGCTGTGTGTAAATACTTATAACTCATCTGCATTTATATCCAATAATAAATTCTAAACATTCACAAATCCATAGAAAAATTTCCATAAGTGTCCTTTTGATTTTAAAAAGGAAAAGAAGGGCCAGACATGGTAACAACATATCTGTAATCCTAGCACTTGGGAGGTAGAAACAGGAGGATCAAAAATTCAAGGCCAGTCTGGGTACTCAGCAAGAATCTGTCTTAACAGCAAGCAAACAAAGCAAAACAAGCCTTTCTTATCTAATTGTCTTTTCCCTGATTAGCTCCTCTAGTGAATCAGCAAAGACATAATTCAAATGCCCCCTCCCTAAAAAAATAGTAACTACACCACAAGGTGTACTGGCCAATATTTGACACTAAGTTTTGGAGAGGATTAAAGTCCTGATTTGTAATATTTTTAATATTTGCTAGTTTCTGTGGCCAGTTCCAAGCTGGCAACAATGTGTCCCCAAGCACAGAATATACACCATAACATAGTCATTCTACCCAACAGATAGAAAATTAGTGTAAAAAACCTTAAGAGCATAGTTTGTAATAAAATAATTTAAAAGTAATGAGCTTTGAGCTAAATACCTTTGTTTCTAATTGATTTAATTCTAAACATACATTATTTAAGTTTTAACAATGGCTATGTATGACTTATGTGATCATCTCTCAAGCCAGTGAAAGCAGATCCAGCCCAGCAGCCTGCTGCTGCCAGATCAAAGAAGCAATGCAAAGCTAAGAGAGATCGGAGAGGGAGCACAGTCAGCCTTTCCCAGAATGCACCCTGCTGATATGGCAGGGCCTGGCTGCCATTTGGAAGGGCCAGCCTTCTGCATTCCCTACCTTGTGCCCTTGCACTCATGCACTTATGCCTGCAACTTCCAGGGATTCTCCTTGTACTCCTGGGTGCCTAAAGTCTTCCAACTTTGAGATTCTGCCCAGGGCTCCTCTTTGAAGCCTTTGATTTACAGTTCTGACGGTATTGGGTTCTTGCCAGCAGTTTCTATGAAAAACTAAGGAGTAATATGAGTGAAACCACTTAGCCAGGGTCTGAATCCCCATGTCCCTTGTGAATACTGGAGTTGTCTCACAGAAAATCATTGCTCCTAGCCAAATCCCCTGCAGACACTTCCAGACCAGAGGCACAGACATGGCTTCCTAAGCCTGAACTACCATTGGCCATAGAAATACAGGGGACAATTACAGCTTGTTGGTGGAAAGGCTGGGGCTGTGGGCCTCTGAGTATGCATGCAGCTGTTTGGGGGCTGGAAGGTACCTTTGCCTGGTCGCTGCTCAGAACCATGTTAACTGAGTCAAGCCCTTGACTGGAATCACAGCTTTGCCTTCCCTGCAAATTCAAGTTCCTGCGAGATCTGTCTACCTTTGGGCCAACAGGCGTATTGATGGAACATGGCTTTAAATTTTTATAGAGTTTAATATTAAAGTCTCAATAAATAAACTCAGGAGGTGGAGGTAGCAGGATAGCAAGTTTGTGGCCAGCTTGAGAAACAGCTGACAATGGTCAATAAAGACAGCAGAACAGAAAGTGGGGCAGACTACAGAGGAGACAAGAGCTCACTTTGACCCCAGCACTCCCATGGATAACACTCGTGTGTGTGTGTGTGTGTATGAGAAAGAGAGAGAGATCTGAGATATGGGGTTTTTATGGTTTAGAACCTAACTTCATCATCACTAAGAGGAAGCAAGAGGGGTGAAAGATGGAGGGGTTGATAGCAGTGCTTTAAGAATTATTTTATGTTTAACACTAACATGGTGCTGTCCTCTCACTTCTAGAAAGCTCTTAGATGTAATCCAACCAGAGATTGCCATCCATAGCCAATCCAATCTATTTGCCGGTGAAAAGGGCGAGAATGTTCTGCAGTTGTTTACAATTGCTTTGTATCGGAGCTGTAGGAGGGTAGTTATTTTAAAATGAGAGGCATCAATACTTTTTAACTCAAGATATGGAGAAGCCTGTTTTTCAAGTTTCTGACACTAGGCTCACAGCTGTAATACCACCTACTCCAGAGGAGGACATTGTGAGGGTTGAAACCACCTTGGAAAAAGTTAATGAGATCCGGTCTCAGTCTAAAGATTGGCGGGATAGGAGCACAAACCTGCCACTCCTCCAGCCACATGGGAGACATAAGTAGGAGGATTACTGTCTGGGGTAACTCCTGACCAACACTTGAAATCCTATGGAAACATAGTTAAAAATGGGCAAATGCCATGGCTCAAGGGGTAGAGCACCCACATAGCAAGTGCAAGGCCATGAATTCAAACTGCAGTAACACACACACACACACACAGCACTGTAATACTTCATCAATGAGCAATCATCATCTTGGACCATGAACATGCAGATTCAAAAGATGGCCAATAGCTCCTTAAGGCCCTGGGTCCATTGGAAGATCAGAGGAAAGAGACATTGCTTACCCTTGCCAGGAGGGCAGCCTTAGCTGCTCCAGTGTAGAGAGTTGGAAGGAATCCTGGCATAAGGCCCTGCCTGAGAGGAGTCAAAGCTCTTGTAACACTCCAAGGGGACAAGAGGCATGCCAAGCTACAAGGCCCAAACCAGATACATACAGACAGTATACAGTTCCTCCAAACCCAGGCTGGAGTTACTGTTATGCCAAAATTAACCAAAGATCAAATTCTCATGCAGGAAAGAAAAGATGTTTGTTTATTCGCTCATTCTCTTACCTAGGCTTATGCACCCCAAATCCAAATGCTAATCCAAGGTTACAATTTAAACGTTAGATTTTTCAGGGACGCGCAAAGGTTAAAGCCAATGCAAATATTCCAAAAGCTGGCAAACTCTGAAATCTGAAACACTTCTTATCCCAAGCACTTTGCTTAAGTGATGCTCAACATATAAATAAAACAGGCTTAGAAAGGTTTGTCAACTTGTCTCAAATCACATAGAAAGTACCTCAGTCAGGGTTTAAACCCCAACCGATCTGATGCCAAATACCAGGCTCCTAACTGAAATGCAAGATGGAAATTTCTTCTATAGCCTATCTGTGATTCTTTTACTATCTGAATTATATGCCATTGAGAACCATTGGTTTTCCTGGCAGAAGCTGCGGGTTTGTTTGTAGTTTTGCCCACTTCTTGGCACATACCCCAAGTTGAGCAGTTCAACACTATGCTAGTTAGCAGTACACTTGGAGTAATAAAAGAAAGCACAAGTTACTTGCTTTTTTCCTAAGTATATTTTCAATAGGGGTTTATGAGAAGGGGAAGAAATTTAAGAGCAGCAGAACCAATTTTGCGTCAGAATAAAAGAGTACCTGGATCCCAGGTGCAAACAATCCTTATTTGTATCAACTGTTCCTTTCTTCTTTCACCATCTTGTAGCACAAAAGCTCAGAGCTCAAGGCAAACATGTAGCTTTATTGCAGTTCAGTTCACATATAAAACTCAGTTTATGTATCTGGTTTGTGTTGCAAGAAGGGTGCCATCCAAGTCCCAAGTATAAAAGTAGGAATTTAAAGACACTGTAATAATATTGCTGTTGTTTCATTAGGTGTTTAATCAACTCTAAGCTTTCACCAGACACAAGAGCTATCTACTGACTTCCAAAACGTCAGAGTGTAGTGAAGAAATATGTTAAGGAATTTTGTAGGCAGAATGTAAATTTAGCTGGGTAAAATACTATGATTGGTACTAGCTAACGATGAATTTTATTGAAGTAATCAGAACTCAAATGGATAGGCGAGAGACACAGACAACACCTAAGGTATGGTAATGTTTTGCCTCTCAGCTGAGGTAGACACATGTAGTATTTCTTTTTCTTTTTCTTTTTTTTGCCAGTCCTGGGGCTTGAACTCAGGGCCTAGGCACTATCCCTGAGTCTCATTGTCCTCAAGGCTAGCTCTCTACCACTTGAGCCACAATGCCACTTCTGGCTTTTTCTGAGTAGTTTATTGGAGATAAGAGTCTCATGGGCTTTCCTGCCCAGGCTGGCTTTGAGCCACAATCCTCAGATCTCAGCTCAAGTAGCTAGAATTACAGGCATGAACAACCAACACCCAACCAAGAAAGGTTGTTTTTTTGTTATTGTTTTTTTTTTATTGGCTGAATACTTTCATATATACTGTTCATGGTGTTCTCCGTCCAGTGTTCAAAAATGAAGATGGTAAAGTCATCAAGGATTTATGCTTCTTAAGAAAGAGGTAGCATTTCACAGATTCTTTTTCATCTCATATTACATGAATTTATGAACTGTTTGATTATACAGGAAGCAAAGGACAAACTGTGACTATTACTAGCACAAGAGAAGTATTAGAAGAATAACCTTGGGTTAATGGGTGTGTGTCTGTATATATGTATGTATGTGTGTGTGTATAATATATATATTTTTGAGACAGTCTCTCTGTACAACCCAGGCTGACTTCCCTAGAGCTGGGACGACAGGCATGAGCCACCACATCCAGCCTCGAAGAATAACTCCAAAGTTTCCAAAGTGAAACTAGCAGGAAATGTAGCCTTTCCTCATCTAAAAAAAAATTTTTTTTAAATCAGAAAATAAACAGATCTTTGGTGATGACCTTCCTCTTTAATTTTCTTGATAATCCTCTCTGTCTCCTTGTACTGTTTTCATCTCAGCCTCGTGGCTCTGTGTGGGCAAATGTTCTGCATGTGTATTCCAAGGTGGGCTTGGCCACATGCAAGGCAATACCTTAAGTAGCTAAGAAAATACCTAAAATCCAAACCATAATATGAAATCTGGAGAAATTCAAGAATCACAGTGTTCTTGAGGTTGTATATGTTAAATGTCAGTTAAGTGATTCAGCCACTAAGGACTCTAAGCGGCGGAGAAAGGGACGCCCCCCTCAGGAGTGGCAAAGGCCTTGAGAATGGGTGAGCAAGAGGACTTTGCAAGGGATCTTGGAAACGAAAAGCTTTGAAATGTGGACCTATTGTTATTCTGTGTGTAGAGGTTTTTCTGAGAGGAAGATTTATTTGTCTAAGGAAGAAATAGGCCCAACTTTGGGGAATCTTAAAAATAAACCAAGCTGGGCACTGCTAGCTCACACCTGTAATGCTAGCTACTCAGATGGCTAAGATCTGAGGATGGCAGTTTGATGCCATCCCAGGCAGGAAAGTCTGTAAGACTTTTTATCTCCAATTAACATCCAGAAAATCAAAAGTGCCACTGAGGCTCAAAGTGGTAGAGCACTAGCCTTGAATGAAAGAGCTCAGAGATAGTACTCAGGCCCTGAGTTCAAGCCCCACAACCATGAAAGGAAGGAACAAAGGAACGAAGGAGGGAAGAAAAGAAGGGAAAGAAAGGAAGGAAAGGAAATGGTCAGGAAAGAAAGAAAGCCAGCAGTTGCCTAGGACAGCTGTCAGGAGATTTCAAATGTGTATCAGGTGTTCCCAGGGCTCCACAAACTGTGGAAATGGTCCAGGCTGCTGACCTGTGATTGTCGTTTCAGATTCATGACAGATGCTGCCCGCCGAGAGCAGGAGTCTCTGAAGAAGAAGATTCAGCCAAAGCTCTCACTGACCCTATCCAGCTCCGTGTCTAGAGGGAATGTGTCCACTCCACCACGCCATAGCAGTGGAAGCCTTACGCCCCCCGTGACCCCACCCATCACCCCCTCCTCTTCATTCCGCAGCAGCACTCCAACAGGTGAGTGGGAGGTAGAAAGGTGCGGGGGACAGAGGACAACAGCCTGGACCCTCCGCTGATCTCTGAAAATTGTGTTGATCAGTTCACATATTCATTATTGAGGAACTAGTTAAAGATGATCAGTGTGTTTGTGCTGGTTGTATGGCTATCTGGAGGCCTTCCTATTATGCATGGATGAAGTGGCTGGTATGTTGGGCTTGCCCCATCAGATGAAGGAGCTTATAAAACAAGACAGCCATGTGATGGTTATTGTTGAAGCCGAGTGGTGCCACATGGAGTCTATTCTCCCTAATTCTCCTTAGTTTACATAGTGAAATGATTAAGAACAAAACCACATTTGGAACGTCTCCTGGGCGCCAGACAACAGAGCTGTGGGAGTGGATGGGGGCCTGGGCTCTCTCTGTCCTTTACTTGCTGGAAGCAATGGGAATCAGAACTGAAAAATCAAAATATCAACTCAGTTACTCTAGAAAGTGTGCTGGGCTTGTTACTGGGGCTTCTCTGAATTCAAGCTTCTCCCTATACTGATTCTCTAAGGTCACCCCAGTGTGGGAACAAACCAGAGTGAACCCTGGCTCTGAGCAGAACACACTCTGTGCTTTACATCAAGCATGTAAAAATGTGAAGCATCTTCTTGGTCCTGTCTGAGAAGCAGAGAATGGATTTTCCTTCCCCTTAGTAGGAGTACAGGCATTTGTCCAATAAATACACAAATGAACTTAGCATTGCTGTCATGACTGTGTAGAGAGGAGCTCAGTGACAGGAGCACTCCAGGGAGACACTGCCCTGGGTAGAAAAGCTTCCTTGGGAAGATGGAGAAGAGTCAGTAAGTAAAGGGAGAAGGAGGAGCAGTGCAGTTGGAAAGGGGAAAAGAGGCATGCTCCAGCCAAGAGCACATGGCAGGGGGGCCGGTGTAAAAACTGCAGGTTGTAGAGCAGAACAAATGGTCAGGATGCTAGAGGAGGCTGCAGAGGTACAGGGCCTAGGGAATCATGGCCTTCATTAGTGATTTAGGTCAATTCAAGAGTGAAGAGAAGCCACTTACCATCACAGCAGCATCTTCTGAGTATCCATCACCTCACCAACTGGAAGTAAAGCTGTCTTCCTCTTACAGCCTATGAATGTCTTTTTTAACCATCTCCCATCAGAGATGACCACTGTAGCATTTCTCAAAAAAATATGTTCCAGGGGCTGGGAAGGTGGCTCAGCGGTAGAGCACTTGCCTTGCATGCCTGAGGCCCTGGGTTCGTCCTTAGCACCACATAAGCAAAAAGAAAAAAATCCAGAAGTGGCGCTGTGGCTCAAGTGGTAGAGCACTAGCCTTGTGCTGAAGAGCTGAGGGACAGCACCCAGGCCCAGAGGTCAGGCCCCACGACCGGACCCAAAAAACAAAACAAAAAACAAGATGTTTCAGAATATTACTGTTAACAGTCAGGGTTATGGCACAAGTGGTAGAACACCTGCCTGGCTAGCAAGTGCAAGCCTCTTGTTCAACCTCAATATCATCCAAAACAAACAACAAGAAAAAGCAGAGCTTTAATTTCAAAGTTGTGTATTAGGGTAAACATCTTCCTAATGAGTCCAGAATAGCCAGAATTCCCACCCGAGCTACTTTCTTTATTGGTGATGTCACCTTGAGCAAATCACTAATGCTCAAGGCACATGTGTAAAACGCTGTCTCCAGCCTGGAGCTCTGGGAGAGAAGGGAGCTTTTAGGTTACAGCTTTTAGTTCCCCAATAGAGGATGGGACCAATCTCTTGCTCTTTTCTCTTTGGAGTCCTGGTCATGAGGTGAGCAGTTTTGCTAGGCCATGCCCTCCATGATGTACCATTCCACCACCAGAGGCGTAAAAGCAATTGGTCCACCCATTCATGAAACCATGGACCAAAATAAACCTTTTATCTTTATAAAATAATTATCTCACATATTTGTTCCAATCACAGAAGGTTAACTTGCGCATCAATACTATCTCTGCAGACTTTTGTGTAAGCATTAAATATCATAGCATAGTATGGTTTTCAACTCATTCTTTAGCAACAGATCAAGATCATTCTTCTAGAATACAAACTTCTGTCTTGGTCCTTTAGCCATCTTTATATTTTATTTCCTGAAGACTGGCTTTCTAACATCTTTATGTGTAACATTTATTACAGAAATCTAAGGAATGAAAGAGAGCAAAACTTTGGGAGTGTAGTATAATGTTGTGATCCTCTTTTCTGGCTGTTTGTATAATATTTATTTACATGAAATATGAATCGTGGGGACAGTCTCCAACGAGGTGTGTTCCATACGTGAGGTAATATGACTCATTGATGTCCAACAGCAAATCAATAAGAGCCAATTAGTAATGAATACCTAAGAACTCTGTGAAAATCAGGACAGTTTAAAGTGAGAGTTTATTATTTTTCATGTAAGACTATTTGGAAGAAATGGAATCATTTCCTTTGCTTCAGACATAAAGAAATCTTTATGACATCTTGTCCATTTTAGCAATTTCCCACTGAAGGAATTAATTTATGTTGTGGCAAAGATGTATCATTTTCAGTCTGTCAGGGTCATTGATAAATTATTTGCTGCTTGAAGAACATTCCATGTAAACATCAAAAATTAGCAAGGGAAATGGTTTCTTAAGCCCCTAGCCTGAACAGTTCTGATTGTGTGCATTTTTCAGTGTTTGGAATGTTATTTTACCTGTAGTTAGAGAGATCAATTTACAGGACTGGACTAATGCGGTTCTAGTCACTCTTTGCCAGGTTATAAATAATATTCACATCCGTGCTCCCTACATTCAGTCTTCGAGGTTCCATATTCAAATGCATTTCTTAGTCAGAAGTAACAGTAACCTTGTACAAAAATTCATTTATAAAATATTCTTTAAGCTACATGTGCTCCAGGTACTGGTGGCTCACACCTGTAATCATAGCGATGTAGGAGGCTGATATCTGAGGATCACAGTTGAAAGCAGCCTGTGCAAGAATGCCTGTGAGACTCTTATCTCCAATTGACCACCAAAAAGCAGGAAATGGAGCTATGGCTCAAATGGTAGAGCACTAGCCTTGAGCACAAAAGCTCAAGGACATCACTTAATATAATTTTTTCCAAGTCTTTCCATTTCCTAACAAATGGGACAATGTCATTTTTTCTGATGGAGGCATAGAATTCCATTGTGTACATATACCACATTTTCTTGATCCATTCATCTACTGAGGGGCATCTGGGTTGGTTCCATATCTTAGCTATGGTAAATAATGCTGCAATAAACATAGTTG
>NW_012267292.1:6570610-6575585 GCF_000151885.1 Dipodomys ordii
CCATTCATCTACTGAGGGGCATCTGGGTTGGTTCCATATCTTAGCTATGGTAAATAATGCTGCAATAAACATAGTTGTGCTGGTAGCTTTACTATATGGTCTTGTTTGTGATCATTTCGGTAAATGCCCAAAAGTGGGATTGCTGTGTCATAGGGGAACTCTATGTGGAGTCTTTTGAGGAACCTCCATACTACTTTCCAAAGTGGTTGAACAAGTTTATACTCCCATCAACAATGCAGTAGGGTTCCCTTCTGTCCACATCCCCTCCAGCATCTGTTGTTATTAGAGTTCTTGATTATAGCCATTCTAACTGGGGTGAGGTGTTATCTCATAAGTATTTATAAGATGATTTCTTTGTTTCTTTGTATGTCCCTCCCCCACGGTATAACCCCTGTTGTCACTGTATTTGATGTTGGTATACTTTGTAGAAGGGAAGGGAAAAAACAAATTGTTCAAATAGGGATGCAGGTGTACCCATTGCAACAATGTACAAGACATTATGTGGAAAAAGAACTTTACAACTTTTTTTGGGGGGGTGGTAGTGGAGGAGGGAGGGGGAAATGAGAAGGGGAAACAAAGGAGGAGGCAACAATGCTTGATAAGAAATGTACTCATTACCTTGCCCATGTAATTGTAACCCCTCTGTAAGGTATTTTGAACAACAACAAAAAAGCTCAAGAACAGTGCCCAGACACTGAGTTCAAACCCCAAGACCAGCACCAATTTTTTTAAAGGATATACTTGAAGAATAGACACATTTGGAGTCAGCTCTTAGAGTTTCAAGTAGACCTTTTATGTGGGGGGGGGGGCGGAGAGGGGCGGTAAACTAGAATTTTAACTCTGGTCTCACACTTGATTGGCTTACTTGATCACAGCTGGTTCTCAACCACTTGAACCATGTCTCCAGCCCTGCATTTTGCTGGTTAATTGGAAATGGAGTCTTATGAATTCATGAACTGCCTGGGCAGGCTTCAAATTGTGATTCTTCATATATCTACCTCCTGAGTACGAGTGAGCCACCACTGCCTGATTCAGTTATTTCATTCTTGGAATCAACACTTGTTTTTCAATTTCTAGGGATCTACATTTCTTTCTTTTTTTTCTTACCACTCTTGTTTTCTTTTGATATAGTAAAAAGAAAATAAAGAATATGTTTACTTTTTAAAGGCTTGGAATGATTAAGCAAACCTTTCTGTAAAGGACCAGATAATTCATATTCAGTCTCTGCAGCCTATGAGATCTCTGTTTGGCTTTGCCTTTGTGGAATGAACACAGCCATAGCCACGCATGAACAGATAAGTGTAGGTTGCTCCATCATAAGGAAAAGTTTTTGTTGGACTTTATTTACAAACCAGGCTAATGTGTCCCACAGTTTCATAGAGTTGTAGGATTTAAAGAAAAACATGGCCAGCGGAGCTGAAAATAAAGTGTTAGAACAATACCTACTGTATTATTTATTTATGTTTTTTTTTGGTGATATTAGGGTTTGAATTCAAGGCTTTGAGCTTGTGCCCTTTTGTTCTGACATGTGTGTGTGTGTGTGTGCATGCGTGCGTGCAGGTCCTGGGGCTTGAACTCTGGGCCTAGGCACCGTTTCTGTGCTTTTCTGCTCAAGACTAGTACTCTACCACTTAAGCCCCAGCTGTACTTCCAGCTTTTTGTTGGTTAATTGGAAAAAGATTCTCACAGACTTTCCTGCTTGGATTTGACTGGCTTAAAACCGCAATCCTCAGATCTCAGCCTCGTACCCAGCTCTTGGCTCTGACTTTTTTTTTTTTTTTTTGATCATGGGGCTGGAACTCTGGGCCTGGGCACTGTCCCTCAGCTCTTCAGCTAAGGCGAGCGCTCTATCACTTGAGCTACAGCACCACTTCCAGCTCTGACTATTTTTGAGAGAGGGTCTTATATTGATGCTGAGGCTGGTCTGGACCACGGTACTCATACTTACCCTTCCCACCATAACTGAAATGACAGACACTATTTACTGCCTTTTTTGTTGAGATGGACTCTCACAAACTCTTTTTCCCAGTTTGGCCTGGAACCATGATTTTTGTAATGTCCAACTAGCTTATATTACAGGCATGAGTTGTGGACACCCATCTCATTTATGTGTTGTAATGTTGTGTTTGACTTTTATACCAGCCCCACAGAGATAACATGGTTATCCTCATGCATACACAAAGGTGTGGCTCGTTGGTAAAGTCATGTCAGTCTTTTCAAAGAATGTGGTCGTCCCAGTGTGCTAACTCTGAGTTCATTATTACCACATTAATGTCTAAAATTCTGAATTAAACCTTCCACAGACTAGCTGCCCCAATGACTGATTAAAGTGGTGCCTCAAAATTCAAAAAAACAAATAGGTGAGAAAGTACTGAAACTGTCTTGTTGTTCACCTTCATTCACAGGAGCCCCTCCTCCCACTCCACCATTCCCACAGCTGTCATAATGGAAGAGCGTACCAGGCTAATATGTTTTCTCTAACAGTAAACGGACTCCAGAAAGCCAGCAGTTCACTATTCTTGTTTGCAAGCCAGTACTTCAATATTCTTGTTAAGTTGCTATCTTGAAATTGGCAGTGACAGGAGCATTTACAGTAATGAAATTGGCAAGCCTGAACTTCTCTGCTTCATTCTACCATTGTTTTCAGTATTTGTCAGCTTAATCTTAGTTTGCAGTTCAATGGTTCATGGTCTGAGTCCAGGAATAAACCTAAAGTAACATAAACCTGTAAGTAAACAATAACCATTTCAAACAGTGGAGTACCTGGCAGCAGCCCACAGCAGTGCCATGGGTCAGTACATAGAGGCAACACAGTATGCATAATCTGATCTCAATTTTAATTTTCACTGAATCTCCCAAAAGTTAACCGTGGTTACCTTAATATGTCAAGCAATGAAAGCTATGTTCTCCTTTCTCTTTTTTCATAATTTCTAAAGTAAGTCTTTATTACAGTTTAAAAATCACAACAATTTGGCTTCATATATGTAATGTGAAGATATACTGTTGCTGGCATAAAAGAAGTGAATGGGTATCTCTGCTTCCCATTAATTTAATTGACCTTTCTCGGGAGAGGGCTGAGGTCATCCATTATGAGAGCAGGTTCTCTTAGTTATCAATGCCTTTAGCTTAAAGTAATTTCTTTTCTCCCTGCTTTATTTTCCAATTGAACTAGTAACTTTAAATCAAGCTGAATATTAAAATCACATGGAAAAAATTTAAACTCTCTTTGCCTGGGCTTCTCCCCAAGACTTACTCAGTTAGAAGATAAGAATTAGGTACTGGGAACTTTTCAGAACACTCTCCTATAGTGATTTGAATCTATAGTCAGGAAAGAAACCATTGTTTGAAAATGTGACCCAGCTAGCCAAGTACAGGTGGTTCACACCTGTAGGCTAATCCATGGGAGGATCATGGTTCAAGGCCAGTCCAGGCAGAAAATTTCGTGAAATGCACCTTCTCAAGGCACAATGGCATACACCTGTTGTTCCAAACAACTCGGAAGGCACAGATTAGAAAAATGGAGGTTCCAGGCTAGCCCAGACAGAAAAGTTCATGAAACTCCATCTCAGTGGAGGGAAGCTGGGTGTTATGGTGCACTACTGTTATCTCAGCAAGGATGGGAAACCTAAAATCGAGCAAGACCCTATCTCAAAAATAATCAGTGAAAAACAGGGCTGGAGCTGTGGCTCAGAGGTAGATCGCCTGCTTAACAAGTATGAGGTCCTGAATTCAAACCTCATTCCCACACATACAAGTGACTCATCTACTTGATGTACAGGTGTTTCTAGCGTGGGTAAATATATTTACAGTGGTGGAGAAAGGTTACTTGGACTCCAGACATGAGCCCAGGGGGATTGAACTACTGCTCACATGTGTCTCAATGGAATAGCCGTATAGAGTACGGGCAGTGTTGTTCATTAGAATACCATCATATACTCACTCCTGGAAAATCATTATGTTATATATTTTGGCACACTGTGGGGAAAAATCCAAATGTTTAACCAGAGAAAAGCACCCTAGGAAATCAAACCTTTTTGTATATGTTTTCTTACTTAGACTATTCATATGTTTTAGTTTCTCTACTGTTTTCTTTTACTTCTTGTTCCTTATAGTGGGCTTTTTCACATTTATTTGTGGCTTCTCCAGTAAGGTCAAATTTATAAAGACTTTTAAAATTTTTCAGGAGTTAGTGATATCCAACAAGTCATTTTTCAAAGGAATGTGTGAAGTATGGAATAACCACAGGCTTAGAGAACATTGTGCATTTACAAGGTGGATCTGACTACAACTTCAGTGGACTTTCCCTCCCCCATGCCTTTACTTTTACAACGCAAAATAAAATGAAGCCAAAGAAAGGCAGACAACCACTGAGAATGGGGAGGCGGGGGAACACAAGCTTAAACTATTATACCTTCCCACACCCACCCCAGATAAGCAGATGCAATAAGAAGGCAGAGAAGGCCTGTCCTATTGAACTGTGGAAAATGAGCAAAGTGAAATCTTTCTATCTGACTGAACCTTGTCATCTACCTTCATATTCCTGAGGCTGTAGTTTTTCTAATAGGTCTCCTGTCTACAAGGTGCCTAAGAAACAGCCTGTTACAGAAACAGACTTTTTTCAGATGTTCCCCCTTGTAGCTGGAGAAAGAGAAAACATGCTTCAATTTCTCTTGCATTGAATTCTAGGCCATTGAAAACCTTTCCTGGCCAAGGAGTCCATCTGCTTCATGTGCTTACACTGCTTCATGCTAATCTTTGTTCTTTCATTTGCTGCTATTTGATTTGCTGGTTAAAAAAATAAAATAAAATAACTTTAGCTGGGCACTGGTGGCTCACACCTTTAATCTTAGCTATTCAGGAGGCTGAGACCTGAGGATTGTGGTTTGAAGCCAGCCCACAGGGAAAGTCCATGAGACTCTTATCTCCAATTAATCCCAGAAAAAGCTGGAAATAGAGTTGTGATTCAGGTGGTAGA
>NW_012267292.1:6576665-6606860 GCF_000151885.1 Dipodomys ordii
GGGGGGAGGCTGGGAGGGGATGTGAAGGGTAAACAAAGGAGGATGCTGCAATGCTTGGTAAGAAATGTACGCATTATCCTGCCCATGTAATTGTAACTCCGCTGTACAGCATGTTCACACATAAAATAAAATTAAAAAAAAAGAATTCTTACAGCCCAAAGATGAAAAGACAACTCAATTTTAAAATGGGGGGAATTATACTTTATTATTATTACTATATTATTATTATAGGGGTATTTAAAATAACCCATTTTATAATGGGATGATAGAAGTAAAGATTTAGCAGGTTTGCAAATGTTTACATCCTGTCATGTTGCCTTAGTAAAGGTCGCAGTGTCCCTTAATTGTGGGACACTGAGTTTTCTATGAGATATGCATGTGCACAGGCTCTGGTCCCCTCCCTTGTTAAAGTATGTGCTCTCATAGACCAGTCAGAAGAGGAGGTTGCTTTGCCTCACTCACTTTGAGGTTCTTTTCTATTTGAGATTTCCCTTAAGATGTGGCACAACAGACATCACTGATAGGATTTTTGTTGAGGTTAGAAAACCAAGATACAAGGCTGGGAAGGTACCTCAGTGGTAGAGAGCTTGCCTTGCATGCCTAAGGCCCTGGGTTCGATTCCTCAGCACCACATAAGCAAAAAGAAAAAAGCCAGAAGTGCTGTTGTAGTTCAAGTGGTAGAGCGCTAGCCTTGAGCTGCAGAGCTGAGGGACAGTGCCCAGGCCCAGAGTTCAGGCCCCATGACCAGACCCCCCCCAAAAAAAAGAAAACCAAGATACTGCATCTGAAGGTGCTAGAATCATGTGAGTTCTTTTTATGCTTATGTTTTTGTTTTTGTGTCAGTCTTGGGGCTTGAACTTAGGGTCTGGGAGCTTTCTCTGAGGTTTTTTTTTGGGGGGGGGAGGTTGTTGTCGTTCAGGCTAGTGCTCTACCACTTGAGCCACAGCTCCACTACCAGCTTCTTGGCTCATTACTTGGCGGTAAAAGTCTCATGGAATTTCCCTCCCAGGTCCTGGTTTCCAACCATGATCCTCAGATCTCAGCCTTCTGAGTAGCTAGGATTACAGACACCAGCTCTTGATCTCCATGTGAGTTTCTGAGCACAGCAGCTCTGAAATCTCCTGTCCTAACTGGAAAGAGAAGTAGACATCCTCAAAGCTGCTGCAGAGGAGAGGGATCAGCAGGTGTCATTGTCCCTCTTCCTACTTGAGGACATAAAGCTTCTGAGCAGTTCCACAACTTACTTACCTACAAGGAATGAAAACAAAGTACTGAGAAAAGTAGACACAGTACATATGAAGTTCAAGTATAGGGAAACGCATGTATGGTGATAGGGTGATCGAAATCAAATCAGAAGTTGACTTGGGTAGAAACCATAGACAAGAGAACTTTCTGGAGTGATAATTGTAGTCTGTCTTGATTGGGATGTTGGCTAACCAAATGTATATATTTGTCAGACTTACCAAATTATATACTTAAGAGATTTGCAGGGCTGGGAAGGTGGCTCAGTGGTAGAGCACTTGTCTTGCATGCATGAGGCCCTGGGTTCAATTCCTCAGCAACACATAAGCAGGAAAAAAAAAAGTCGGAAGTGGCGCTGTGTTCAAGTGGTAGAGCGCTAGCCTTGAGCTGAAGAGCTGAGGGACAGCACCCAGGCCCAGAGTACAGGCCCCACGACTGGACTCTCCCCCCCCAAAAAAAGAGCTATGCATTTCACCATAGATAAATTTTACTCAAAAATATAAATAGTTGAAAATGAACTATACAACTTGTGGGCGGGGATGGGAGGGAAAAATTGAGAGTTCAGGGAAAGGGTAACATTGTGCAAAAATAAATGTGCTATTTACATGTCTTATATAACTGTAGCCCCTCTGTACATCATCTTGATAATAACAATAAAAAAATTATATATATACATATATATAAGTAAAGGTGGTAACTCAGGCAGAAATGAGGAATAAGAGCTCCCAACTTCCACTGGCTCCTTGAATATAACATTTCCTTTGCCATACACAGTCAATTTAGGAACAAAGGAACTAAATGTATGCAGTAGTTTGAGTGGTAAAATCTGTGGAATTTCCTATCCATTGAAGACACCGTAAGCAGAATACATTATCATTGTTCTCATAGGAACATGAAGGAAGCAGTTAGCATGGACAAATAAAGCCATTGCAAAACCTTTTACATAAGGAGAGAGAAAGAGGAACATAGAAAAGATAAAAGCTAATTCCCAAACTCTGGCTTATGATCCAGTTAAGACTAAGTGAGTGACTGAAAGTGTTTCATAGGATATTAAAGCACTAGACCTTGCAATATCCAAAATATTTTTCTTCCTGTAAGATAACGAGCACTTTGTTATGTTGAGGATTTTACCAGAAAGAGAACTAAAGCTGCCAGTTTCAGCCCATGTCCGGCGCATGCTCTGAACCAAGTGAGCACAAGTTCCCCGGATGGCTGCCACAGCATAGGCTTATCCTCAGGATTAGTACGCAGTTACAGAAGGTGTCAATAATTTAAATTGTCATAAAAGTTTCTCGAGGCCTAACATTTTAACAGTGCTTTTCTGTGTTTTGTAATATTCATGCAAAATGATGCTCCCATACTTAACAGTTTATGTTTTTTTTATAAACTTAAATTTCATCTCTACTGTGAACTGTGCTCTTGTTTAAACAAACCCAATAAAAATAATATGCCCACTGTTAAGAATTCCCACTAGAAATCCCGGAGGTCTTTACAGGCACATTTCACCTAGAGCTGGAAACACAGTCAGAGCTTTGGCGCTAGATCCTGGTTGCTTTTTCTTATCTCAGCAGGGTTCTGTGCACTGGCCAGAAAAAAAAATGGCCAGAAAGACCAGAAGATAAAGTTGTTTTAAAGGGTGCTTGCTGCACACACCCCATCCCACCAAAAGAATGTGATCTCACGGGTGCCAGCTTCCATCCATGCACACTTCCCAGTGAGTTTCCTCTGGAAGCAAGTACCAGCACTGAACAGGGAGTTAGAGAGCCAGCACAGTGGAATCTGGGGAAATAGTGTGGAGTCTACTGAAAATACAAATAAACAAGCAGACACTTGGTGCTCCCACACCTCCTTCCTGTATGGCGGGGATGTGGACTTAACACCTGATGGGTTGATTCACAGATCTGCCAGACATCTTTGCAAAGAACCCCTTTTTCCTTCCTACACACCCCAACTGTCTAAAGCACAGCACATTAAAAATCAGGAAAGCCCTTTCATCTTTGTGGGTATCAAGGCAGCAAACCTATTTTAATGTCTTTTCCATGTGTGGCTTGAGTTTTAACAATAAAATGATCCCCAGGCACACCCAGCTGCACAGCATTAAAGAAAGAATTGATGGGGTGGGGGGGCGAGGGAGGGAGCTTAGCTAATTTTGTGTTGCTAAAAAGACAATTAAGGCACAGAATCTTGCTGCTCCTGTCTCAGGACTTTATTCAGACTCCTTGGAAATGCACTGAAAAGGATGTGGATTTGCCAAGAAAGGGGAAACCTGGGTGCCTGGAATTATTCGGTGCCAGCACTTTTAGCACCTTACAGAGTTCCTTCTTAGACAATTGGGGACTGGTATTAATTTATGTTCTTCACTTATAAGTTGGGTTGATCTTATCAGATCCAAGAAGTACATTGTATTCCACTCTGCTCAGTGCATTTCATGTATAAGTTTAAAGCAAGCCCATTCTGGCTCTATTTGCAATGAAAATACACATGTAAAATCAATGGAGAGAAACCGAAATTGCTTGGAGGGTCAACTATATGAACTTGACATTTGCTAATGCCATGATATACTGTGTTTTCTGCCTTTGTACCCCAACTATGGAGTTTCTATTTAAGGCAGCCAATGTGTGCCAAATGGTTATAGGCCCTAGAACAAGTCTCTCTTCAGGGAAGCTGAACAATTTTCAATACAGTAAATAGTTGTTCCCTGCCATTATCTACCAAGAAATCTTTAGCCTAGAAGACTTGTATGTTTTTAAATTGATACATATTTCAACATTACCAAATTTTCAAACAAGAAAAATAAAAGTACAGCCTAGAGCTAGTGGCTCATGCCTATAATCCTAGCTACTCAGGAGGCTGAGATCTGAGGATCATAGTTCAAAGCCAACCCTAGCAGAAAAGTCTGTAAGACTTTTATCTCTAATTAACCACCAGAAAACCAGAAGTGGAGTTGTAGCACAAAGTGGTAAAGTGTTAGCTTGAGCAAAAATGCTCAGGAACAGTACCCAGGCCCTGAATTCAAGCCTCATGACCCCTGGCCAACAACAACAAAATGCATGGTGAAAATGGTGTTTTACATGTAAAAGAGCCCAAACGCACACAAAAAAAGCCCTGTGACCAACAAAAAAAATTACAAAATGAACCTGCTTATACTATTAATATGTTCCTTAAAAAATTAAAAAAGAAAAGATTTTCCTCTGAATATTCAACTTGAAAGCTTATGCAGAATTGTGTGTGTGTGTGTGTGTGTGTGTGTGTGTGTGTGTGTGTGTTGTAAGGCTTGAACTCAGGGCCTGGTCACTGTCCTTGAGCTCTTTCACTCAAGGATAGCTCTCTAGCACTTTGAGCCTCAATGCCACTGCCAGTTTTCTGGTGGTTAATTGGAGATAAGAGTCTCATAGAAATTTTTCTGCCTGGGCTGGCTTTGAACCAAAATCTTCAGATCTTAGCCTCCTGAGTAGCTAGGATTACAGGTGTGAACCACCAGCACCCAGCTAACATAGAATCTTACATTCAGGGTGTATAGCTATGGAAGTGGTGCTGTGACTCAAGTGGTAGAGCCCCACCCAGCCTTGAGTTGAAGAGCTCAGGGACAGCACCCAGGCCCAGAGTTCAAGCCCCACAACTGACAAAAAAAAAAAAGAGTCTCACAGTGCGTATAGCCCTGGACATGCCTGTGTGCTGGCTCCTCCTTGGGTCCTTTCTCCCAGGCAGAATTGTCTAGGCCAGTATTACCTGAGCTGAACACCAGAGCCCTAGTAGTTGCAAGGACTGAGGCTGGGGAGGTAATTTAGAATGATGTTTTCAAGGTGCAGTTGTGATTCTACATCTTGAAGAGGTATCTTATTATATGGTCACTTTCTAATATTCCATCAAGCTGTAAACATTGTTGTCTTGAAAGTCTCCCTGAAATCCACCTCAATGAAGCTAGTTTGGGTGGGCAATGCATTTCACTGCCACACAGAGGAAATAGTCTTTGGGAAAAGAAAAGAATTTAAGCCATTTGGTTTTTAGCACATCAGTATATAGAATTTATGGTATGTGTTACAGTTTACTGACAGGCTCATGCCTATAATCCTAACTACTTGGGAGGGTGAGATTTTAGTATCACAGTTGAAAGCCTGACCAGGCAGAAATGACCATGAGACTCTTAATCTCTAGTTAACCAGCAAAAAGCTAGAAGTAGAGGTGTGGCTCAAGTGGGCACATCAGCCTTGAACAAAAAAGCGAAGCAAAGACCATAAAGCCCTGAGTTAAAGCCAGTACCAGATGGTGGCTTCCTCCACCACCTGAGGGCAGCTGTACTCCATCCAGAGGATTGGTTTTTCTTTTTCTTTCTTTCTTTTTTTTTTTTTAACCAGTCCTGGGCTTGAACTCTGGGCACTGTCCCTCAGCTCTTCAGCTCAAGGCTAACACTCTACCATTTGAACCACAGCACCACTTCTGGCTTTTTCTGCTTATGTGGTACTGAGGAATCAAACCCAGGGCCTCATGCATGCAAGGTAGGCACTCTACCACTAAGCCAACTTCCCAGGGCATACGCCCTGGAGGGCATACGCCCTTTTTGAACATTAAAATCGTAGCATTAAAGTTATAATGTAATTACAAATGTAAATAATTCCATTTGTAATCAAAGTAAAATGAAATAATTTCTAGAATAACTATATAATAATTACATTCTTCAGAAATATAAGTTCATCTTTAGTCACTAATACTACAGGGTACTTGGCAAGTAATCGGTAAATTAAAAGCTTAGTAGAATGTAGTTAACACATACAAAAACAGTCAGCTTCCATATCCAGATCATGAGTTCCTCATCCATGTAGTTAGCTAATCTTGGATTGAAAATCTTCAGGGAGGGGCTGGGAAGGTGGCTCAGTGGTAGAGTGCTTGCCAGACCCTCCCCCCAAAAAAACCCAAAAAATGAAAATTTTCAGGGAAAAAGCTGCATCTGTACTGAATGCTCTTTTTTTTTCTTGACACTATCCTGGAATTTACATTTCATTGGATATTACAGATCATCCAGAGATGATTCAATTTCACAGAGGAGGTGCAAAGGCTCTGTAGGTAGTATTGTTTCTAAAGGAGTTGGGCATCTGCAGATTTTAGTACCTAAGGAGGGGAGATGTTCTGAAACCAATCCTCTGTGGACACTGAGGAAGGATTGTAATCTGTAGAGCCTTGTTTTCTAGAATGAGTAATAAATACTCTAAAACAGATTTTTTTTCCTTCCTGTTTTACATTTCAACAAAGATCTATTACTTGGCATCCTCAAAAGAAGAAGATATGCCAAGACTAGGAAGCTCGTCCTTTCCTATGTAGGAGCCCTTTAGCTAATGTTATAAACGTAGCAGACTGATGACATTGTCATCTGAATTCTGTCAAGCAAATCAGGAAAACTGAAATGTGAGTTATGCTAGATAGAAACTTGAAAGTAGCTCCATCTTTGTCGTAACAGTGCCTCTTAAAAATTGCCTGTGTCCTACTAGCATTTGTTTACTTTGTGTTTTCTATTATGAACCAGTGTATTTTGGGAAAATGACAGAGATGAGAAGCAAATAGATTTTTCTTGGTCTATTTTGCCTCTTTTGTCCTCTTCCAGAAGGTGTAGCTTCTTCAGTGTAGACATTAAGTTCTTACCTGAAAAGTATTAGTTTATAATAAACCATAATGTGATTTAGATGCCCAATTCGTATTTGCCATTGATTCTTTTTCTTTACAGATCTTGAGAGTAAGCAGAGTCAGAGCTGTGCACTAATTCTCTGCAGTCCTATAATAAAGGCCTGTCGTGGTATTTACCATCTGGCACTCTATGATGCAAAGTTAACTCAGGTGACCAGAGCACGGTGCTAAACTTAGGTCATGAGTTTCATTCTCATGTGGGCCAGTTATCTTGGCTCCAACTTGGGGCCTGAACGATGCCCTGGATGCTAGTAAATGTCTTAACAAGTAGTACAACAACCTCTCGAAATGTCTTAGCAACAGGATGATGCCTGATGAAGTAAAGACATAATGAACAGGGGCTGGGAAGGTGGCTCAGTGGTAGAGCACTTACCTTGCATGCATGAGGCCCTGGGTTCAATTCCTCAGCACCACATAAGCAAAAAAGAAAAAAGCTGAAGTGGCGCTGTGGCTCAAGTGGTAAAGTGCTAGCCTTGAGCTGAAGAGCTGAGAGACAGCGCCCAGGCCCAGAGTTCAGGCCCCATGACTGGACCCCCCCCCCAAAAAAAAGACATAATGAACATACCCAAAGAAAATCGGGTTCTCCAAGACTGGCCTACCCTCTGGCTGGGCTTTAAGGGGATCACAGTCATTGTGAAAATACCAGGGGTTTAAAGAAAATGAAGTAGGCTTTGGACAAAAAAAGAATTGCAGGCTTCAGGGCCTTGTGAGTGCTTGTCTGTTAAGTAGTATGAATGACTTCAATGTATTCAATAACAAAGCAACTGTATTGCTGCAACATACAGTCAATTTCCTGGTTTTCTTTTGTGTTTATTACAAAGTAGCCTGAGAATAGTCAAAAGAATAGAATTCTAGCCAGGTACCTGTGGCTCAAATTTGTAATCTTAGCTACTAAGGAGGCTGGGACCTGGAGGCTTATGATTCGATGCCAGCCCGGGCAGAAATCTGAGGATTCTATCTCCAATTAGCCAGCAAAATGCTAAACTGGAGACATGGCTCAAATGTTAAAGCACTAGACATGAACAAGAAAGCTGAGAAGAGAGTGCATAGGCCCTGATTTCAAGCCCCAATACCAACATACACACACACACACACACACAGAAGAAAGACTGACAAACATTGATTTAAAAAATTAAAGTCTTGCCAGGTGCCAGTGGCTCACATCTATAATGCTAGCTACTCAGGAGGCTGAGATCTGAGGATCACAGTTCAAAGCTAGCCTGGGCAGGAAAGTCTGTGAGATGCTTATCTCCAACTAACCACCAGAAAACCAGAAGTGGCACTGTGGCTCAAGTGGTAGAGTGCTTGTCTTGAGCTAAAGCCAGGCCCAGAGTTCAAGCCCCACGATTCACCAAAAAAATAAAATAAAATAAAGTCTTAAAACTGAGGAGGATGTTTAGGAGGATGAAGGGAAGGGGATAGAGAAAAGGAAAGATAGAGGTGATCATTTTTAAGCATCATATGAAGACAGCATAGGGAATCTCAATGAAAGCTGTTGCACAAAAGGGGGCTGGGAGTGAGGAAAGAGAAAGCGATAGAGAGGGTTATTCTGAGCAAGGTGTAATATAATATTTGCATGTGTGAAAGACAATGGTGAATTTCCTTGGTGCAGTTAATACTTTAAAATGACAGGAGAGTAAAACAGGCTGTGTAAGGGAGGTAGGAACGAGCAGGTGGGGGTTGGTAAACTTAGAGGCAGAGGGGAGTGATTGAGGAAAACAACGAAGACAGTGGGTTATTTGAGGAACCTGCTGAGCCTTTTACCAAAAGGAAGATGGGTTTTCTGAATAGCACATTGTGTGCTTTCTGGAGTCATGATCCACTTGCACACGCCACTCTTGAGATGCAAACATTAGTGTGCATATAGTTCTATATAGTTATGCTGGATACAAAAAAAAAACATGTATAATAGCCACTCAAAATTATATCCTGCCAGGCACTGGTCGCTCACACCTGTAATCCTGGCTACTTAGGAGTATGAAATCTGAGGATCACATTTCAAAGCCAGACTAGGCAAGAAAGTCCATGAGACTCTTACCTCCAGTTCACCACCAAGGAGTCAGAAGCAAGCTGTGGCTCAAGTGGTAGAGTGCTCTCCTTGAGCAAAAAAGCTTAGGGACAGCATCTGAGCCCTGAGTTCAAGTCATAGGAATGACACAAAATAAAATAATACATAAATGAACAAACAAGTAAACTAGGAGGCTTCTTGTTGCTTAGAAAGGCCTGGGATGCCAGTATCTTTGATGGAAGGAGCCATTTCCACTATTGTTGTCCTCTGTACACAAGGTCAGAGAGATCAAAGGGCAGGTCCTTTAGTCATAACAATTGTTCGGAGAATTGCAGGTGATTTGGTAGCTTTGTGATAATATGTCATCATTCCTTAACACCCCTGAATTAATAGGCACATTCTTGCCCTCAAACTCTACCTGGTGTGAACAAGCAAAGAAGATGAAACAGTATGACATAAATTAATATCTGATCTTTACACATGCAGAATTTTAGGATTGAAAATCTGGCTGAGAAGCCAGTATGGGGCAGGTATGGCCTTCAGGATGTCTTGGAGCAGGTGATCTGCTAGCAGAACTTTCTCTGCTGGACTTGGAAGTCCAGACCTTCCTTCTTCTCCCAGTGGCCATTAGTTGGGTGATCAGAATCCAAGGCTTTCTGGACAGGGATTTTCTCACTGCACGAGCTTAGGGTAGGTTAAAAAATGTCTTCAAGTACTAAAGGAATTCATGCCTACCTGTGCCTTGTAAAGCTGAGGGGGAAAATACTTGTAAGATCCTTTGGGTTTTCACCTTGAGGTGTTCGAACATTTGAGGGAATGATTTCCCCGTCCCCAGTTCAGACCATGGTATTGGAAGTTGCTGAGATCAGAGAGCTGAGGCATGTTATGTAGAAATGGTTGGCACTTCCCTGTCTCTTCAAGTCCCAGCCCTCAGTCCGAGCCAAGAGCAGCCTTCCGTTCCTGTTCTCCCTCTTACCTGCACTTGGTTCTACTCACTTGAGCTCTATCCTTCCTTACTCCAGCCTTGTTTGGACAGGGCAAAAAGTAAACGCAGCTGGTGATAAAGCTGGCTGGCAGCGCTGGCTCTTGACCGCAGCCCAAGTCCGGCCCTTCTGAGTGGTAATTAGTGGGATGGGAATTTTTGAAGGAAGCTCCCCAGGGAGCCATTTCACCAGAGTAACCCTCTTGTCTAGACTGTACAAACCGTAAAGTCATCGCTCCCTCGCTGGGATTTCCACATGACAAAGCAGCCATAGAAACTGCGGCCTAGGGTCCTGAAAGGCCTGGAGTACAGAGCTCACATTGTAGAGGCCCTCCTGCTGCGCTCCCCACTGCAAACCTCTCTCTGGGAGAGAATGGAAACTCTCCCTGCAGAATCTGCATCCAGGATACACACCCTGTTCATGACTTCTCTATGCAAATCTAAACAGCCTCACCATCTCCTTGCCTTTTAACCCTAGCCTCCTCTCGCTGGGATTTTATTCTTGCTATTAAGTTTTACCTTTCACTTTCTTGCTAGCCAAAGCTATTAGTTAATGTGATAAAAAGCAGTTTAATACTTGACATTATAAGAATGCAGGCTGGCAAAAAAACTTAACCTACAGAGAGATGAAAAAGATTCAGGCTTTTAACCCAGTGTTCCTTCCACTGTACATATTTAGCAGAATCCTGGCCGTTGTCATAACACTAGCATTAATGGGTCTGGAACATGGGAATATGTGCCCTGCGGAGGGCAAAGGGCAAGAAGGGAGGATGTGGCCCTCCCGGCCCAGGTCAGGTGCTGTCCTCACAAGAGGTACAGAATCACATCTCCAGGCCAGAGTCCAGTAAATGGAGCTGACTTTTCAGAAGAGATGGTACAAACTGAAATGGACCCACAGAGGACAAACAAAAATCAAGAATTAGGAGTTCTTGAATAAAGCAGTCATGAACTCAGGTCAAAAGCAAGACCCCTCTCCCTTCTACTCATCATGGCATTCACCAGCAACCCACTGCAGGTAAGAACAATGGTAGCTATACTGTGAGGCTCTCAGAATGTGTGAGGCACTTTGCTGAGCACATTACATCCCATTTTATATAAAACAAGAGGTTGAAAGATGAGTTCTCTCGATTCTTGACCCCCACATCACATTGCCAGGATGCTGGTGACATGTGCTGGACTAGAAGGCAGCTCCTGGTGCTCTCCTCTTGTGCCTCTAAGAACTCAGAAGGCCCAGCAGAGTGACTCATCCACATGTCCTTCTACAGTACTAGCAAGTTCTGTACTCCTGCAACCATTGTCAGCTTTCCGAGCACAACCAGGAGAGGGTCGTACACTAAACAGACATTTAATTGCCTATTCTGTGGCTAACATATGTACAGAGAATGGTAGCCCAGAGATTGGAGGAGAGTGATAGCAAAATCTAGGCAGGAGGCTGAGTTCTCTGATAAAAATCAGCTCCATGGACATGTAGAAGAAAGAGATACTTACCAGACTCAGGAGGAGTCATAGCACACTGCATGGAGTAAAGTAATATCCAAAGTGGGTTTTTAATAATGAACATATCTTAGATGAAGAGAAAGAAGAAGGTAGCCAGGCACCGGTGGCTCATGCCTGTAATACTAGCTACACAGGAGGCTGAGATCTGAGGATCGCAGTTTAAAGCCAGTCCTGGTAGGAAAGTCTGTGCAGGAAGTGGCGCTGTGGCTCAAGGGGTAGAGTACTTGCCTTGAGCTGAAGAGCTCAGGGACAGCGCCCAGGCCCAGAGTTCAAGCCCCACAACCACCACCAACAACAACAAAAAAGAAAAACAGAAAGAAGGTATGTCTGGTGTAGGTGGGAAAGTGCCCAGATAGTATCAACAAGAGTTGGTGATGGAAAGCCGTTGGAGGATTTTAGACAAAATGTATTAGTTTGCTTTGCATTTTTTAAAGATTATTCTGGGGCTGGGAAAGTGGCTCAGCGGTAGAGCACTTGCTTTGCATGCATGAGGCCCTGGGTTCGATTCCTCAGCACCACATAAGCAAAAAGAAAAAAGCCGGAAGTGGTGCTGTGGCTCAAGTGGTAGAGCGCTAGCCTTGAGCTGAAGAGCTGAGGGACAGCACTCGGGCCCAAGAGTTCAGGCCCCACGACCGGACCCAAAAAAAAAGAAAAAAAATTATTTTGGCTCAAGCCTTTCATCCTAGTTACTTGGAGATGTGGAGATCAGAAAATGATGGTTCAAGGCCATCCAGAACATAACAGTTTGTGAGTCTCCACCTCAAACAATGGCTGGGCATGGATGCCAAGTGCCTGATCTCCCAGCCATGGCGGAAGCACAGTGAGTGGGCGCAGAGGCAAACACCTGTCATCCCCAGCAACACAGAAGCACAAGAGGTATCACAGTCCAGGCTGATCTGGGCAATAAAGTGAAATGGTACCACAAAAATAATGCAAAAATGGACTAGATGTGTGGCTCAAGTGTTAGAGCACCTACCTAGCAAGTACAAAGCCCTGAGTTCAATACCCGATATCACCAAATTAAAGATTATACTGACCAGTGAATGAATGTTGGGTGAGAGATGATATGAATCCCTAAAAGTGGGATCTGCTACAGTCTAGGGGAGAGATGAGATTGATGAGACTCCGGAAGCAGGATGGAGGAAGCAGAGATAAGTGGACACAAATGATGTGGGCAGAGCCTGCAAGAGCTGGCTGAAGCTGGAGAGCCACAGGGGAGGATATTACTAGGCTCTTCACTGGATGGCTTTTTCATTTCATGAACATGGGAAAATGGAGCACAGATTCTCAGGGACTTAGAATCAAAAGACAGTCTTAGATTACTGAGTACCTCTGCCATGTGTAGACTTTATTAGTTTCCAAACTCTTTCTAGTAACCTAGGAGAATCTGAAAATTATGGCAATTATGAAAATCATGAAACCCCACTCCCAGATCTAGTGGTTCAAATCCAAAGGAAGTGCTTGGGAGTTAGGTCTTCCAGTGGCACCTGGTGCCCAGCAATGCTGCTAGGCCATGGTGGTGCTTGCTAGCCCTGGCTGCTTTGGGTTTTTGAGGCTGGTCTTGGTGACCTAAACACTGTTGGACCAATATTCTTATCCAGGTGCAGAGCCAGTACCACACCAAGCCATCTTCCCATTTCTCACTGCTTAGGAGTAGCTGGTGGTGTTCTGAAATATTCACACAAAATTAATGAGGTTTTGCCTAGGTGGGTGCAGGCCAGGCTTCTCTGCTAATTTTCCCTGGATGGCCAGCATGTCCTCTGAAGCAGGGAATCTTGAAAGAAGAACATTTCCCTAAGTGAAGGATGCACTGCCATAAATCAGAGTTCTTCAGGAGGACTGAAGGCTCAGATGTCTGTTTGGATGGTCTGAGCCTCATAAATCTGCAGGTCGGTTCTGGAAATCCCATGAGTCTGGACTTTCTGGAGAGATTTATGGCACTTCCCACTCACATTGAAGCCAGGAACAACACTGCCACTCCCTCAGCCCTCAGGATTTTTGTTCCTGTGGGGGTAGAAAGGGAGGGAGAGCTGTGCTGAACCAATACCACTTTTGAAAGAAAACTAGCCAGAATTATTTTCCAAAACCTCAGAAAAAAAGCCTTATGTTCTGTTAAGGGTATAATGGTTTTCTGTCCTCTGCCCATCTCTCCCTGGGGAGTTTCCCAGGCTCAGCTACTTCACCCTGGTGGATTCTGTGGTGCTGGGAACAGGTCCAGAGCTGGCAGGAGCTCATAGGCCATTCCAAGGTAGACCCAGCCTCCATCAGCAGTAGCCTTGGACCTAAGCCTCAAGCAACTGGTACTGAACTCAGAGGAGTTCATTAACACTATGTAGTGAGATTTCTCCAAAACTTAATGAGCGACAAACTAATTCCCTCTTGGAAATTGGAGCTTAATTAATGATAGGCAATTTAGCTAGAACCCATGCCTGGCAAATCTGTTTGACCAAATATTATAAATTTACAATACATGGATGAAAGTGAATTTGATTGGCTTTAGTCTTTATAATAATTGTATCCAAGTATCTGAATCCACCTTACAATTCATCAAACAAGAGTCTGAAAATGTTATACTATGTCTCTGGAAGGGAGAGAAAAGCAAGCAACTGACTAAATAAAAGATGTGCGCTCAGGGCTGGGAAGGTAGCTCAGTGGTAGAGTGCTTGCCTTGCATGCATGAGGCCCTGGGTTCGATTCCTCAGCACCACATAAGCAGGAAAAAAAAGCTGGAACTGGCGCTGTGGCTCAAATGGTAGAGTGCTAGCCTTGAGCTGAAGGGCTGAGGGACAGCGCCCAGGCCCAGAATTCAGGCCCCATGGCCGGACCAAAAAAAAAAAAAAGATGTGCGCTCAGAGTTATAATGTAGAGATGTGCACAAAAGAATATGACAGGAGGGAATGTGACTGGAGAGGAAAAGTGTGTGTGTGTGTGTGTGTGTGCGCATGTCACACATACACATGAGCATGTATGCACAAATCCCCAGAAAACAGTGTAAGAGTACCAATGCTATCAGGGTCAAAAGGAGATGCAATCACATCTACTGTGGAATTATTCCTTCAGCAATTACCTGGGAAAAGTAGTGTTTGAGAGATGTTTTTAAGGATGAGCACAGGGAAAGGAAGACAGGATGGGCATTGATTCCAAACCAGAAAATCTAGCCACACAACACAAACATGGCCAACATCCAGTGATGGTGAGTGTGTGTGTTAGATTCATGAAGCACACAGAGATATAAGACTCTTATGTGCCACATGAAGGAATTTGAATTTAATGGAGTTGACAGAGGGAAGCCATTATTAATACAAGAAGTCACAAATGCAGTCAGAGAAGAACAATATTAGAGGCTGAAGCTGTTGGGAAGTGGAAGAAGGATGGGCGGGGGACAGGGAGTCTAAAGCCTGGTTTATCACTAGGTTATTTAGAGAGCCAGGGAGAAGACCTGGTAGGAAACAGATTTGATTCTCTTGATGAGGTTCTCTATATTTTGGGCAGGAAATGACTTGAGGTGGAAGGTTTTGTTGTTGTTTTTTTTCCCCTGTGCTGTTATTCGTAACACACACATCCCTGCCAGTTGATAGAAGCTGCCTGGTCACTCAATATAAGTGAGACTTCTAGACTTTGGAATGTTTATATTTGGCCTAAAATGGCTCTGTTTTTTCTTTAAATTTTACACAGCAGTAAAGTGTATTTAACTCTCAAGTAGAAAGCACTTCTTGACTACTGTTTCATAGCTTCATAAAACAAGGCTCCATTGCCTAGGTCCTTCTTGTTCCCATCCCCTATCTTTGTACGCAAACCTGTTTCCTGATATTGTTTTTCCAGCAGAAAATAATCGAACCCACTGTAAACTGTCTTTTTTTTTTTTACAAGCAGCCATAAGAAGAAAGCCCCAAAGACAATAAGGAGCCTCCGTGTTTATATTTTTAACCCAAGATTACAGATCTCACTAGCAGGAAAGCAAAATTGCCTTAATTATGAATGTTTTTCATTGTGGTGGTGAGTGTAAGTCAGTAACAGATGTTCATTTTCCCCAGCTCAACTGTTTTTAATTCTTTCTCAAACATGGAGAGAGAAATCTTTAAACATTTGCCAAGGTTCAATTAGCATCCCCTGACTGAAGGTGGAAAATACCCTGCTTTGTTTTTTCCCGGCCATATACCTGCTCTGGCTGCCCATCCACGGAGCACGGGGAAAGGCTCCAGCTGGCACAGGTTTTATGACTGCAAAGTTAATTTGCAGAGAAAGCCTTTGGCGGGAGGGGTCTGTTCGCCGTTTTATATATTTACTTATTTACTTTTTTTCAGTTATAAATAAAATTGCACTATAAAACATTGCAGCTTAATTGCAGGAAACTCAATGCATTTTAGGGGGTCGTTGTTCTGCAAGTGGTTAATAGCTTGTTTTGGGGGTATACGGAGTTGTAGAAATCATGTTGTAAGAATATGTTTACAGCTGAGGCTGTGTGTGACTTGGTTTATCATGTTTTTCCTGTGCCGAGTGGAACAGACGGCTGTTCGTCATTAAAAGGCCCTTTTCTGTGGAGAACAGGATTCTGGGAGGGGAAAGAGTTGATGGAAGGGTACCTGATGACTTCCAGGGGCTATAGGCTCTCTCTGGCTATAAAGCCTCTCCAGCTCCATGGACAGTGGCCTTAACACCTCAGGTATCTCAGTTGCCTTTGCTGAGTTGAGGCCTGCTGCTCAGAGCATGTGCAGGCAATGGGTAACTCTAGTTTACCAAGGCAGAAAAATAATGCTGCCTACCCCAACCACACCCTCCTCACACACTTCTAATTCGGAAACCCTTCCCCCAAAGGTTGAGGCCATCCTATAATTTATATCTGGGCTTGGCTTTCCAAACTACCACTTTTGAGAAAAACATAATCCATGAAAACATTTCTGTTGGATGCCCAGACTTGCAAATAATGCCCCTGAGATAACCGGAAGTGGCTGTTTGCAAACACCTACAAGGCACTGCTGGTGCCCTGTGAGAGTGGATGTTGTCCATTCATTCCCAAGATCTTCTGTGTCTCTGTAAGACTGGTTGAATGTCTGCGTTTTGAGTAGGTCACTGGAAAAACACCTCCTTTATAGTCTGTGGCACACAAGCTGTTCTGCAGGAGATCTGTAGCTGACTTAGGATTTATGGGACTCAAAAAGGGTATTGACTTATCTTGAAATTAAAAAAAAAAGAATGAAACAAAGCAAGTGACAGCATAGGGACTCAGCTAACCAATGGAAGGTTGGCTAAGGACTGTGACGTTACCATACGGTTGTCACAGTCCCGAAATTTAATCCACATAGCTCTGGGCCAAGACCAAATGAACTGTCTGGATTTAGCACTGATCACAAATCAAACCCTTAAGCTAGAGTTGAGAAGAAAGATCAAGCAGTACTCAGCTGTGCAATGATGTGAGCATTTAGAATTGGAAAGTTTTGCCTTTATTTTCCTTGAGATTCAACTTCTATTTTCCCATTAAAGGATAGTTCCCCAAAAGTATTGAAACTTTCGTGTGTGTGTGTGTGTGTGTGTGTGTGTGTGTGTAGATATTCATGGAGTTCCACTGGCATGCACATAAACTTGGCCAAAGCTGCCTACAAAGCTGGCTAGCTCTACAATTTCCAAAAGGAATTACATCTGATCCTCATATTCAGAAAAATAAAAGTGGGCAGCCATTTGCATAGGTGGCATCCTAGATGACTGGTTGAGTTTTGAACAGCTCATGAGAAGCCTCTGTTATAGAAAGAGCATGCCACCTGACTTGTGAATGCTGCTTTCCCATTTATATGACCTGGGCAGCCACTGGCAGGACATTATATAACCTGGTGGCAAACTTCCACCCCTGCCTGGACCTTGGTTCAAACAGGTCATCTCCCCAGGTCTGTCTTGTCCTCTGTAATAGGGGAGGTTGGTACAGAAGACCTGAGGCTCTTTTGGGCTTTGAAATGTTATCTCTGTGACCCAGTGATAACTCCTTCTAGAATCAAGCATAGGTATCCTTTTGTGTGTGTGTGTGTGTGTGTGTGTGTGTGTGTGCCATTCCTGGGGTTTGAACTCCAGACCTAGGTGCTGTCTTAAGCTTTTGTGCCTAAGGCTGATGCTCTACTGTGTGAGCCACAGTTCTACTTCAGGCTTTTCTTGCTAGTTAAAGTTGAGTCTCACAGACTTTCATGCTTGTGCTAGTTTTGAGACAGAATCCTCAGATCTCAGCGTCCTAGCTTCTCTAGCTAAGATTGCAGGCATGAGCCATTAGCGCTCACCAAGCATAATTGTCTTTAAGTCAAGCAGACGGGATGTGCTGATTGGCTCTTGGCATCATGGGTGTAGGGGAAAAGTGGGCAACAGACACCAAGCCATAATAGAACTTTAACCTGGCCTGCAAGATATATACGGTTTGGGGCCAGTGTAGAAGTAGAAAAACAGGAATATGTACAAGGCTTGGGACAGAGGGAGGACATGGCCAACAAGGTCCCAGTGGAGAGCACTGCTGGAGGGGTGTTGAAAATGTGGTTAGCAGGGTATAGAGCTAGGTTGCAAAAGATCTAGAAAAATGGACCCCAAAGTCTAAGACAAAATTTCCCTTCACTTTGCCATGGAGAGTCACACTTGGTAGAAGCACCACTTCCTGACCCTAGAGGGAGAAAATAAATGGCAGGACAGTGAGATGAGCCCTTTGTTGCTCTGTTTCTATTTCTGTTCCCCTCCCCCAACCAGCTTCCTCACATAGGCTGCAAGCAGTGGGTGGGTCTTCTTCCCGGCCTGCCCTCTCCTTGTGTGATTACAGGTCTTAGGTACTCCCTTGGGTCTTCTGTGGGATTGCCAATGGGGAAATGACCCACACAGAGGGCCCTGCGCAGCCCAAACAAGGGGAGGAACAGGGGGAGAGCTATGCCCTGGATGTTTGCAATATAACTTGGTGCCAGTGTGGCCAGCTGTCTACCGTCACCCAAGTATCTGGTCTGTCCATTGTGATTAAAAACAAAACAACAACAACAACAACTAAAACCTGCCATCCAAACTGGCCACAGCTAGTTTTCTTTTTTGTTAGGTGTTGGGGGAAGAACAGAATTTTGACAGTGGATGATACTGAAGGCCTACTTATAAATATGTCATCTATCACATTTCCACATAAGCCTTTGGATGGTGATGGGGCTTCCTTTATTTCTATTGTTACTTGCTTGGGAACTGATAGGTGTGGTTTATTAGGCCATGACTGTTCCTATTTTCAGCCTTTAATAGATGTCTAATAATAAAACACTCCGTCTTGTTGTTAAACCATGGGAAACCTTGCTTATCACTGTGTGGCATTTATGTGCCATTCTCTGACGAGAGGCCGTGTAAATAGAAGTCAGTGGCCTGTGAAAGCAGTATTTGCAAAATTAACAGTGCACATGTCCCGAGCATCCCTGAAGTGAAGAAGAGTGGATGGAGGGGAAACACTTTTATTCTGAAAAAAAAGGAAAGATGTTAGACAGGCATGGTCCACCAGCCCAGGCCTGCACTGAGTGTCTTCCTCTCTCTGTCAGGCTCTGAGAAAGACTTTTCTTCATGTTAACTCTGTTCTGACAACATCTAGCCACTGTGAAGCTCACAGTGACAGGTGTGCTGACTGGGACTTGAAAGAAAATAGTTCATCCCAAAGACCCACCAGCAGGCTCAACTCTGGTTCAAGGTCACTGCTCTGACCTTGAGGCCACCTCACTGCTACAGGTGATGCTTTTAAGTCACCACAACAGGGGCATCTCAGCCTCTTTGAAATCACCTAGGTCCAATATAAAGAAGACTCTATTTGTCTAAGGATGTGGCATCATGTCTTCATCAGAACAGATGCTAGAGTGGGCTGGGCAGGGAAGTGACTGGAGTTCATGAGGACAGAGCGTGCAGCTCCATGGGGAGCTGGCTCAGGGAGGTCAGTAAGCAGCAGTGAGGTGGTGAATCTAGAATAGCACAGTGGCAGGGCTGGGTACAGCACAGCCTGGCTAACGCATGCCAGCCCTATGTGGGGTACAGACGTGTGGCCCCAGAGCTGTGGAGAATACTTGGACACCTCAGCCCATGACAGGGCAAGGTGGCCAACTGTGTCCACCCACAGCTCCTGGGCTGCTGACATTGACCCCCAATATTGAAACAGCCACTGAACGGAATCCATCACCCTTCTGATTTAGTGTGGCCATGACCCTGGGACACTTGGTGACAAGGCTCACAGACAGTGTGGACTATGTGGCAGGCACAGGACTGTGTACCCAGGTGTATATTCACTCATTTGGCCTTTGGATGGGGATCTGTACAGTAAGAGAAGAAAGTGGGATATATCCAAGATCATCATGTGAGTCATTGAAAGAGCAGCTTTGGAACCCAGGCAGTCAGGCCCAAACACGTGCTTTTGTTCTAGAAGTCTGAGATCCTGCCAGAGACACAGAAATGCAAAGGAAAACAGCAGCAAGATCACTGGGCTCTCATACTAAGGCACTGACTTTCTAGCACCCATGTGTCGGAGACACCTACTTGTGCATCATAAGTACACGCATAAGCACATGTATGTATATGAGCAGACCGCATTGTCAGCCTTCCGCTTAGCTGAAGAAGTCTGGCTCACTCGTATAATAAATACACTTAAAACAATCTCTTTGGTGAGTTCTTGCCCTGCAGTGTCTCCCACTTTGGCCAAAATTGGTTACCCACCTACATTTGGCCAGATTCAAATGTAGCCCTGTAATTATGAAACCTTCCTAGTTATGTTCAATATGTGAAAACAACAACATTGCTTGTGTTTTTAGGAAGCTGCCTGTTACAAAGCCAAATAGCCTTCTTAAAAGTCAGAAGTACACTCATAAAATTTGGTTTTTACGCAGCCCGGGTTGTAGCTTCCACATGGGACAAAGTATGAAACTTGTCTCTTATGCCAGATTGCCAAGATCCCTGTGAACTTTCAGTGACTCTCAACATTATTCCCCAGAGAAGCAACTTACTTTCTGCTGAGGCCCAAGTTCATGTCACACAATGTGTCTGAGAAGACATAGTCATATCAAAAACTGGTGTTGCTGGCAGACCCAAATTGTTTCTCATTATGGCCATTGCCACACTTTCTAGATGTCTGCCTCCTCCCTTACTAACCCTGCTTTTGATCTTTCTCTCAGCATAAAATGCTTACCTTGTCTGGAAACATAACTTCTATAAATGCAGCAGTTTTTGTTCTATAATTAGGAAGAGAAACACCATTCTAATAACAAGCCCTGGCAAGTGCTTTGATTACAGAATAAAGATCCAGAACTCTGACCAAGAGGCACATGCTCTGCCTTCATTGGCTCAGATCTGTTTTCATTAGAAGCAAACATTCTCCCCTCAGCTCCATTCACACCATCATCTGCATTGTGACTGCAAACAGTCTGGACACCCTGCTCTACAGGCTAGAGACAGGGTATGTCTTGTTCATCCCCAGGTCTCCAGTATTGTGAATTAACCAAGCCAAGTTTGATAATATAATCCTAAACACACATCTTATTTTCCAGCAGCATTTGGAATCAGGATCTTAATCTGCTGTTTTAGAAATCTAAAACTTCATGTTAGGCATTTTATTTCCTTCCCTTTTTGCCAAAAAAACCCAAAATCTAACCAACATGTTTGTTGTTGTTTTTATCTTGAGGATGGGGGTTACTGGGTATCAAACCTGGAGCCTCACATATTAGGCAAGTGTTTTACCACTGAACTATACCCCAGCCTCCTAACCAGGTCCTTTCTTTTTAGAGCTTGTGGATCTTTGGTCATTTCTTTCAAGCTCAGATAATGTTTAAATATTGATTAAAATAATAATACCAATGAATGCTAATAGACTAGATAACTATGTGCCAGAAATCCATCATAAAACACATCATACTTACAACACATTCATACTTGCCACATGGTAGCAGTGAGCTTCGGTATGATTTCTACTTTAGGCTGAGGAAGCAGAGGGCTAAGAGGTAGAGTAACTGGCCCATGGCTGCCACATGGAATAGAGCCAGGAGCCAGGAGCCTCACCTGGAAGCCCCTCCCAGGCCTTTCCTTCAGTTCCCTTACTGTGTGGCCTTGGGAATAGTTGGTTTTTGCAGTTCTGCATCATAGAAGAACACAATTGTTGTGTGTGTGCCCCTTGGCAGATTCTGATCCTTAAATATCAACCTTGTCCATTCCATTGTATCCCATAGACACTGTAATTGTTTCATACAAAATAGATTTGTATATACAAATGCTTCCACACATCTCCCTGGTGGTGCCCTTGGGTTTTGCCATGGGCGCCCACAAGCATTGAGCCCAGGGCCTGTGCTGGTGGAATAAGAATGAGCCCTTCCATGTAGAACTTCCCTGTGAGCACAGACTAGGATGGAGAGGCAGAATCAGCTGGCGCCCCCCGTTTCCCTCCCCCACACAGCCTGAACCTCAAGGTCTGAAATAAGTGAACAGTAACACAGACCAGATTGAAAAGGACAAGATGGGGGCTGGAGAAACAACAATGCATAGATCAGGAGTGATTAAAAACAACTGTAACCCTCTCTTTATAAGAATGAGAATGGTGGCAATGAACAAAAAAGAAATCTGTGGAAATTAAAATACCTGATAGAAGAAATGAAAACCGTTGTTGAAAGGTCATAAAAAAAGATCTTTAGAAAAATATCCCAGGAGGGGAAAAAAAGAAAAAAGAAAACCAGAGATTTAAAGAAATAGAAGTGAGGACTGGGGCATAGCTCAGTGGTAGAGCTTCTCCATACCATGTGCAGGGTCCTAGATTCCAGTCCCAGCTCTGATGGGGGACAGTTTCAAAAAAGGAAAAGGAAGTAGAGAAGCTGAAGAAGGAGAAGAAGAAATAACAAATTTGGAGGATGGTCACATAAAAAGAACTTCCAAAAGACAGAAGAAATTTCTGGGCACCTGTAGTTCCTACCTATAATCCTAGCCACTTGGACACCGAGAGGTGAAAGATCAAGGTTCCAAATCAGCCAAGACAGGAAAGTTAATGAGACTCTTATCTTCAATTACCTACCAAAAATCCAGAAATGGGCAGTGTACCAGTGGCCCACACCTGTAATCCTAGCTACTCAGGAGGTTGAGATCTGAGAATTGCCATTCCAACCATCATTGGCAGGAAAGTCTGTGAGAATCTTATCTCCAATTAACCACCATAAAACCGGAAGTGGAGCTTTGGCTTAGGTGCTTCCTTGAATTCACTCCAAACTCTCCAGTGGAACTCGGAGCCTCCTCTTTATAGGTTTAAATCTGTGTCTCTTCTCTTCCCTCCTTCCTTCTCCTGTTTGTCCCTCAGTTTCAAGTGCTCGGGTCCAGAGTATTGGGTGCTAGGAGTTCTATGCCATGCAACTTCCTGAAAAAGCTTAGCAGTGTCTCTTCTTCCTATCCATCTTGCCACATAGTTCTGGGACTCATTCACCTGTAGCTTATGCCCTCTATTCTGGAAAGTTTCTTTGAATTAGAAAACAATCATTTCCTTTCTGCCAGGCATTGATGGCTCATGCTTGTAATCCAACTCAGGAGACTGAGATCTGAGGACTACAGTTTGAAGCCATCCCAGGCAGGAAAGCCTGTGAGACTCATCTCCAATTAACCACCAGAAAACCACAAGTGGAGCTGTGGCTTACAGTGGTAGAGTGCTAGCCTTGAGCAAAAAGAGCTCAGGGACAGCCCCCAGGCCCTGAGTTCAAGCCCTATGACTGGCAAAAGAAAAAAAAAAGTTATGGGAATACTGAGAGGGCAAAGAGAAGAGCTGAAGGGGCTCCCAGGCCAGGCTGTGGAATCAGTGCATCCAAGAGCAGGGGAGTGGTTGGAACTGACTAGCTATTAACTGACTCTGGAAAGAGCGGTCAAAAAGGATACTGGGAGTGGGGAAATGAATAGTGCACATGTGCACGCCTGGAACAGCACCGTCAGTGAAAACCGTTGCTACTTAGGGAGCATTGGCATGAATGGAGGCATTCTGAAAACGGAGTCTCTCTTCTGAAAATTTAGGCATTTGTTTCTCCTCTCCCTTAGATTGGCAGAGAACTGTGTGTGAGCCACATCATTCCAGTTACAGAGGGGATGGGGGCCATCTACAGCTGCTGCTCCTGGGGGGAAAGAACCCAGAGGGGTTGCAGCATGGAGGTGTGGCCGTGATCTGAAGAACCTGGCCATGCTGAGGGCATCTTGTCCCCTGGAAGTGCTACCTCAAAATGACACCTGAAGGCCCCAATGTGGCAAAATGAAGAAAAGTCTCCATGAAACTTTTATCTCCAATTACCTACTCAAAAACCCAAAGTGGTGCTATGGCTCAAGTGGTAGAGCACTAGCTTTAAGCACAAAGAGGCTCAGGCATAGCACCCAAGCCCAGAATTCATTCATTTATTGAGTTTGTTTTTGCCCTTGACACAAGGTCTCCTGCATTTCCCAAATTGTCCTAAAACTGAGCCTTTCACGCAAGGGGGAGTACTGAGATTACAGATGCAAACCACAATTCCCAGCTTTATTTCAGTCTTCATTCCATTCCAGTCTTGCCAGACTCTTACAATCCCAGGAAGGTCAATGCTAAGTTCAGAAATAATGAAAAAAAATTAGATTACTTGTCTTGTATACTAAGGTGAGGTTGTGTAGTCATAATTATTTGTCTGTCGTCAGATATCTCGAAGCTTAACCACTAAAGCAGTGAAGCTGTATGATTTTGTTGAAATGTGTAGAATTTAACTGTTTATAATCGACATTTAAATGTGTGTGCATTTTGTTCTAAGAATTATATTTTAATTCAATATTCTGGATACTTAAAAATATTTGTTAAATAACTACATAGGTAAAAAATTCAACATAAACCACGGACAGACAGTTCTTAAGGTTTGCCTGGGGTAGGAAGGAAGGTTCTGGGGCTTGAGCACTATTCTTGAGCTTTTTTTGCTAGAACTCTACCACTTGAACCACGCATCACTTTTGTTTTTTTGATGGTTAATTGGAAATAAGGATCTCTCCTGTCTGGAGATCTCAGCCTCCTGACTAACTAGGATTACAGGCATGTAATCCTTCAGATATTAAAGCTCAAGGCAAGGTGTTGGATTGTTACGGAAACTCACTAGAGGTTATAGGCAGACAAGGAATATCATGTTTTAAACATTGCAAGCAGATGCCGGCTTCTCAGAAGGCTGAGTTGTGAGGATCAAGATTTAAACCCAGGCAGTCTTGAGGCAGACAAAGCCTCAAGACTTGTATCTAATTAGCTAGCACGAAGTCTGAACAGGAGGCATAGTGCAAGTGGCAGAGTAGCAGCCTGAATACAAAAGCCAAGCAGCCCGAAGTTCAAGCCCAAATACTGCACACACACACACACACACACACACAAAGGAAAAGAAAATAATCATAGAGGGATCAAGAGTAATCTTGGGCCCCTTTCCATTTCTAAACATACTAACTCTTCCATTCATTCAACAATCACACTGCCCCGGCACTGAGAGCTAATCAAATAGAATCACCAAAAGTCTTCAAATACTAAAAACATAGGATTCAGTAGTTATTAGAAAGTATAAAATATTATAGAGAGCTTGATGGGGAAGAAGAGTGACATTCCAGGAGAAAACTCAACCTCAAGAAAGATTAGTGGCTGCTAGTTTTGTGTGTGTGTGTGTGTGTGTGTGTCCAAATTAATCTGCTATTCTTGTAAAAACTGTATGATTAGTAAATGCCATTCTCAAATCGATTCATTGTCTATAAAGAAAGGTGAGCCTTTTAGAAACACCACCTGTGCTGGGTGCTGGTGGCTTATGCCTATTACCCTAGATACTCAAGAGAATGAGATCTGAGGATCAAGGTTCAAAGCCAATGCAGGACAGGAAAGTCCATGAGACTCTTATTTCTAATTAGTCATCAAAAAAGCTTGAAGTAGAGCTGTGGCTCAAGTGGTAGAGAGCTAGCCTTGAGGAAAAAAGCTCAGGGACAGTGCCCAGGCACTGTTTAAGCCCCAGAACTGGCACACACACACACACACCAACCCACTCACACCGCCCCCCCCACACACACACAAAGGAAAGAAAAACACCCATGTTCCTCTTTGGAAGACCAGACTGCAGCCCCCGGAGTAGAGGGTCCCACTGTCACACGATGCCACGCGCTAGCTGCTTCTCCTCTGTCATGACATCTGTGTCCCACCACGCCAGGAAGATGCACTTTGGAAATAAATCAAAAGAACTCAAATTTGGAACCAAAGACCCAAGAACTTGGCCTGAGTGAGGAGCCCCCACATCCCAGCTTTCTGCTGATAAATGGGGACAAACAAAGGCTTCCCAGAACCAGGTTCACATAGGGTACCCAGAGCTGAATGGTCAAGTATTTCACAAAGTTTTCCTACTCTTAGCTACAGCTACATATAAGTCTAAAGACAAGTGCCAAAATTTAAGGAGCAAATACATGGCTTTAAAAAGAAAAGATTAAAAAGTTTTAAAGGTGTTTGGGAGGCTGAAATAGGCAGATCATGTGTGTCTAGCCAGCCTGGGAGACAGTGTGAAACCAGCACTGCGGATGTGTGTCAGTGGTAGAAAGTACTTGAAGACACTCAATGTCCAACAGAGAAAAAAATATGCATGTATTATATTTATCCTCTCCTTTTTACATTGCATATGTATATTATATGGTACTACACAAATACATGCGTATGTGGCATTTATGATGAATATGCACACAGACTCAGATGGGAGAGTTTATTTTCTCTTTTGGAGAAACATGAGATTTCGACTCTGTCTAAGCTCTGGGGTGGGTTTTTGGTTCCCATGTCTGCTGCAGGACCACGGTGGATGCTGGTGCAGGCATTCCAGGCGGACCTGCAGGGGGCAACAGCATCCGACTTGTGTGGGACTTGGGAGCCATGGCGGCCTATCTGCTGCCTGCAGTAGGCCCTCTAGCTGCCCAAAGGAGAAACGGCCAGCCACTCCAGCCTATGGACAGTTCTGTTTGGGTAGAGAGGAGGAGATAGTCCACAGTTTCCTTTGTTTTTTTTAAAAAAAAAAAAACAAAAACGGTGCTGTTTTTAAGAGCTACTTTTAGCAAGCCAAGGAACAGTGATAGGGAAACTCTCACATGCCCATCCTATGTCCAGCTTTGTTCTAAGTACTTCTAAAAACAGGAGCTCACTCCTCACAATGCCATCAAGGGGTGGCTTCATTGCTGCATTTCACAGGGGAGTCTGAAGCTCAGAGATGGGGTGTCACTGCCTAGCTCACACAACTCCTCACTACCAGGGCTCCCACTGGCACGCAGGCCCCAGCCCATGTCCCTAGCTTGGTCTCTGCAGGGTCACTGGAGATGGAGGAGGGGAGATGCGTTGCTCTGCCTGCAGAGTAGAATCAAAGCTGATGAGACCCCTCTTCACATGGAGTCTCCCTCCTGTATAATTTTTTTGGTAATAAAGATTCCAAACCTTTTTACAACTATTTTTTTAAGTTTTATTGTTTGTTGGGGTTTTTTGTTTTTGTTTTGTTTTTTGGTCAGTCATGGGGCTTGAACTCTGGTCCTGGGCACTGTCCCTCAATTCTGCAGCTCAAGGCTAGCACTCTGCCACTTGAGCCACAGCACCACTTCTGGCTTTCTTCTGCTTATGTGGTGCTGAGGAATCGAACCCAGGGCTTCATGCATGCAAGGCAAGCACTGTACCACTGAGCCAACTTCCCAGACCTCTTTTTAAAATTTTAGAACAGTTTTTTCTAAAAATATTATTTTAAGGCCAGGTACAATGGCATACTCCTATAATCTCAGATAATCAGGAGGTAAAGCTCAGAAGGACTGCTGTCTGAGGATGAAATAAAAAATCAAATCTGCAAAATCAAAATGAAAAGTACTGGAGGGGCAGGGCACTGTGACTCAAGCACATTGTGAGACAAATACAAGGTCCCAAGTTCAAACCCCAGGACCACTTACTCAAGTCCCAAGTGGACATTCTAGTAGAAGAGTTTTGCAAAACAGCATTGATGGTTTTCTAGCTAGCCACTTAAAGGTTGCCAGTATGTGGCACTGGTATAAAAGTCCAAATGTCTTAAATGCTCTATATAGAAACTGACTCAAGATTTCCTCACGAGCAAACGCGATTACAAGAATGATTCTCTTACACTCTGTTTCCTGAGCACTTACGATGTGCCAGTCCTCCTATGCCACATGCCCTCTAGACATGAATTCTAATCCTTAAACCACCTGCAAGTAAGATCTCTGCGCCCATTTCCTGGAAGAGGAAATAAAAAGCAAGTAGCCTGTCCCTTCAGCTTATGAATGTCAGCACATGAATCCCAGACTGTGGCTAGTCTTCTTTGTTCTAGGACAGAATTAAGTAGAAACCGGTCCGTCTTGAGCTCCATTCAAGGGAGGCAATTAGTTTCATGAAAGGTTTTGTGGTGTGCAGTGACTGGGGCTGGGGCGGCGGGGGGGGGACAGGGGGGACATCTCAGTTCACCTAGGACAGTGCCGATTTGTGCCTGCTATGAGCACAAAAACTCCCTGCTTTGGACAGTGAGTTACGAGGTTCCTGCCTGCCGAGATGAAGCCATGTGTTTCCAGGCAACTCTGGGCTCCACATCAGCCCTCAGGGTCTGGTGCCTTTTGATCCAGTGAAGTTTTGAAGTTTTATCTTCTTCTGGGCTTCATTAAGCTTCCGTTGGGTGGAGAGTTCCCTGCCTCCTCTCCGCTTGTAAATGCTGCACTCCGGTATTTCACATAAACAAATCAGCCCAATTAGATAGGCAAATGAGTCATTGTAACTTACTCAAGTCCCAAGTGGACATTCTAGTGGAAGAGTTTTGCAAAACAGCATTGATGGTTTTCTAGCTAGCCACTTAAAGGTTGCCAGTATGTGGCACTGGTATAAAAGTCCAAATGTCTTCAATGCTCTATATAGAAGCAGACTCAAGATTTCCTCACGAGCAAACGCGATTGCTATAGCAGAGTTAGGCCCTGGGTCACCGGATGCCAGCTTTTCCAGGAGCTTTGTGCTCTACTAAAACCTACTTTTTATTCTAAGGCCTCAATTTTGACAAATTATTTTGGCACCTACCCAATACTCTTGCCTCCAAGAATTTCTAACAGGTTTCAAAACAGACTGAATTCTATTGAGTGGTAAGTGGTGAGGAGCCAGCAGCTTGAAGGCAGTGAAGAAAGAGGACCCAGAGGTAGAGAAGGCTGGGGGCTTTTGGTGTGAGGAGTGACAGCCCTCAGCAACTAACTGAAGATGTGTAAGTGTTCTCACCTCACTGGGAGTCAATTCCCTTATGTGTAATAAAAGTGATAGTAGCTAGGCACCGGTGACTCACACCTGTATTCCCGGTTGATCAGGAGGCTGAGGTCTGAGGATTGTGTTTGGAAGCCAGCCTGCGCAGGAAAATCCATGAGACTCTTATCTCCTATTAACGACCCAAAGAGAATCAGAAATGGAACTGTGGCTTTAGCAAAAAAAAAAAAGTTCAGGGACAACACCCAAGTCCTGAGTTCAAGCTGTAGGACTGGCATCAAAAAAAAAAAAAAAAATCCTTACCACTCCAAGGGCTACTGTGGGATTAAATGAGACAATGTATATATCCAGCCTGCCTGCAATGTAACAGGCCCTTCCTGCCTTCCTGTATCCTTCCAGTGTTAGCCTCACATGGCCGGGTCCTGTTCCAGGCCCAAATGCTCTCCAAACAATCTTATTAATGCCTATTAAGATGAAACCCAATAAAAGTGCCAATATTTGGTGTTGAAATAATTGATGTAGCAGAGTGAGCCCATGAAGCACCCAGGCAGGCCCCTGGTGCAATTGAACCTTCCACCCGGGGGATGAAATTCACAACCGTAATTGCTACCATATAATTCTTATTAATGTTGTGCCATAATTCCTATTTATTCCACGGGGCTTGTAAATGCATTAGGACTTGTCAACATATTATTTTACACTGTTTATGATCTGTAGAATTATGTCCTTCAGGGTTGCATTGTGCAAATGCCCAGAATAAATGGCTTTAGGCCTCATTAAAAAGAGCAAAAAGGCGGCTGCTTGTGGAAGTGGCTCTCCATCACCGGTCTGCCGGTCAGAAGTCAGGAAAGTGATTTGAAATGAAATGTGGAGCCAAGCCCTTCATTTTTTACTTGTGGAAAGGAATCTCCCTTCCTGCCTGAGCTGTCAGCCATGGCTCTGCCCTGCCAGGAAGTGTGAGAAGCTAGGGTGTAAATGATGCATAGGTGTGTGCACGAGCCAGCCCTGCATGCGCACGCTGAGCTGGGCTTCGGAGCCCCAAGGGTTTCTGCTCGCTGTTTCTTGGGGTAGCACTTCTCAATTCCAAAGTGTCCAATATTTACCCCCACTTCAGTGTATATATCTAAAAAGTACAAACATGGCCCCTCGCAGAGCTCTGTGCATGTCTGAGCCAGGACACTGTAGAAGGGAGAGGAGAGTCGATGTGCTAGCCTGTGCACTGTGCGTATGGAGAGAGGGATCTGAACTCACTGGATTTTTGTGTTTGGCATTGCAGCCTACCCAGTACCTTTGCAGCCATAGGCTTCCCTGCCATAGACTTAAAACCTTTGCTCTCTTTGCCTGACTTCTATAACTATACCCTCTGTTTTTAGTACTTTCAAATAAAAAAAATTTAAGAACAAACAAAAACCTTTCCTTTAGTGGGGTGCTGGTGCCTGTAATCCTAGCTATGCAACCTGAGGATTGTGGTTTGAAGCTAGCCCAGGCAGGAAAATCCAGGAGATTCTTATTTCCAATTAATCACAAAAAAAGCCAGAAGTGGGACTATGGCTCAAGGAGTAGAGTGCTAGGTCTTTATTT
>NW_012267292.1:6607376-6687148 GCF_000151885.1 Dipodomys ordii
CACACACACACACACACACACACACACACACACACACACACACACACACACACACACACCCTACCTTTGCTTAGTCATTTCCCGGGCCTGAGTCTCTGGGAAGCCTTTAACCTAGTCATAGAGCTGTCTAGAGAGGAGTTGCAGTCCCCCAGAACCACAGACAACCAGAGCTCTCCTGTCACTGTTGTTCCCCTCGAGCTGGGGCAGCAGGGCCAACTGGGGTGGACTCGTGGAGAGGTGGCCACTCTGACAGAGCTCATGTTTCTCTCTGCTCCCACAGGCAGTGAATACGATGAGGAGGAGGTGGACTACGAGGAGTCAGACAGCGATGAGTCCTGGACCACAGAGAGTGCCATCAGCTCTGAAGCCATCCTCAGCTCCATGTGCATGAATGGAGGGGAAGAGAAGCCTTTTGCCTGCCCAGTTCCTGGATGTAAAAAGAGATACAAGGTGAAAAAAAAAAAAAAAGCGCCATTTTGCTTCGTGCAACCCCTGGAAAAAAGGCAGTTCTCTTGTAAGACAGACATCCCTCCTTAATTCTAAAGAGAGCTCATGGGCTAGGGAGGGATTCACTTCTTCTGTATTCAGAATACTCTAAGATTCATCCTCTTCCATGTTCTGTATTCCTGGCATTAGGCCAGCACCCCCACAACCTGCATCCCACATGCCTGGTGCAACTTGCCAGTACAGATTGGCTGGGGTTCTGGGTGTTTTCTCCTTTGTAGGAAATGGGAGTCACAGAGATCTTTTGTTGGAGGACCATGTCTATGATAGTCTCTAAATTCATGTCACTTCAGAGCCCCAACATAATAGCAAACTATGGGGCTAGACATGGAGCTCAGTGCAGAGCCTACGCTTAGCACGCACAAGGTCAATTCCCAGAACCACACACACACAATCACACACTCAGATATGTGAGCCTATTTCTTTGCTAGATACCTTCCCCAGTGGACAACTTGACCAGGTGGCTCACAGGCCACATTAAAGTTCTAAAAGCCCCAGACAGCTCACAGAGCCCTTCTGGAATCCATGGGTAGGCACTGATCTTCCAAACTGCCTTTCCCACTCGCATGAAAGTGGATCAGGGGAAAAAAAAAATGCTCAGACATGTTTGGCTTCTACTCTGCCCATCATGTCCATCTCTGCAGGCGTAGCTGTGAGGGTCCTGGCAGCGGGGCATATTTCTATTAAGAAAGCATCTAAGGACAATAGCATAAGAAACACCCACAAATTTTGAAGTGGGGTCCAAAGGGCATTTTAAGAGCCAAAATTGCAGCTGTCCCCCAAGGTGTTAGCAGCTCTTTAAAATCCAGCCATTCTACAAAAATATAAACATCACAAACATACCCACCCAATGACATAGGAGCTCACCCAGGCTCAGTGGACTACTTTTTAAAAGCTTGGACATGGAATAACATGTTGTTATTCTTTTTGGTGCTGGTCCTGGGGCTGGAATTTGGGGTCTGGGCATTATCCCCGAGTTCTTTCACCCAAGGCTAGTACTCTACCACTTGAGCCACAGCTTTTACTTCCTGGTTTTTGATGGTTCATTGGAGATAATAGTATCATGGACTTTCCTGCCTAGAGCGGGCTTTGAACCCTGATCCCCAGATCTTAGCCCCCTGATAGGATTACAGTATGAGCCACAAGTGGCTGTCTTACAGTGCTCCTATTCTGTCTGGTCACTATAAAATTGGTTTCAGAAGGTTTTTTTTTAATCCCTGCTACTCATAGAAAAGAAGTAGGCATAGATGCAAAGGATAGTGATCCAGGGCCACCCAAACTGTGCACCCTTAGAGTTTTTATACAGGGGACTCTTTGTTTAAAGTAAAATGCAAACCTCTGGACAGAGCTATGAGAACCCTCTCTGGGATTCCTGAAGCTTTGAGTTCAGGATGTGCACAGCGCATCTTAGAAGTCTCTGAGGTGGCAGAGGAGGTGGCAAGGCTACCAGGCACACTCCAGAGGCCAGCGCTACCCTGCAGATAAACGTTCATGCCTGCCTTTGTTCTGTCTCCCATTGAAGAAACTAGACAGAGAGGTGCGACTGCACTCTGCCAGCTATGGATGGATACCTCTTCTTTCCCAGAAGCTCTACCTCCCTCCAGTGTCTGCCTCCTCCTGAGTGACAAAACACTGTTTAAGCAAGTTCTTGCACATAAGCTATGTTAAACAAAGGAGCAAAGTGGGACAGGCTACTTAGGAGGCTGAGAGATCTAAGAATCAATGTTCAAAGCCAGCCCAGGCAAGAAGTTCTATGAGACTCTTATCTCCAATTAACTTCCAAAAAACATTGTAAGTGGAGCTGTGGCTCAAGTAGTAGAGCTCTACCCTTGAACCAAAAAAGCTCAGGGATCGTGCCCGGGACTGGAGTTTGAGCTTCAGGACTAAGGGGAGAAGAAGACACAAAGTAATGGCTTATACTGAGGCTGACGCTCCCTATTACAAAGAAAAAAAAAGCTACATCCTTTATCCCATTTTCTTTATTTCTAAATCATTTCCTACAGTCATTTCTTTTCTTGTCATTATTCTTTTTGCTATCATTTTCTTGCATTTCTAAGCAATTTCCTCTTTGTTTGTGCCTGGGATGACAGGTGGTTGGATGTACTGTCCCTTTAAGGCCAAGAGAAATTTTAATGACTATCAGGATGCAGGGGCTGTTGGCTTTGGGCTCCACTGACTGACTGAAGACATTAGTGCTCCTGCTCCCTGGGAGGGAAGGGCATGTTTCCACTTCCAGGTCAGAATGCCACATAATGATACACACGACAGAGAGGTACGTAATGACTTCACTTAACTGAACACCAAAGATACATATCACAATTTCTACAGCTTCAGTTTCACTATGTGGACATTTCTGGCTATGTGGCAGAGGCAGAGCTGTTCTCTAATGTAGGTGTTGTTACTGGTGTGTGTGTGTGTGTGTGTGTGTGTGTGTTGGCTTTGAACCCTGATTCTCCAGATAGCCTCCTTAATAGCTTGAATTATTAGCCTGAGCCATGGCACCCAGCTTCTAATACAAGGTTTATCTTATTTCCGGCATGCTTGCTAGCTTCAGCATTGGTGAGAAGGGGTGGTGTTAGCTGCCATATTATGGAAAGCAGCAAAATCCAGAAGTGCTTCCGTGTATTTTCCCCCAGGATAAGTCAGACTTTTATTTCCTGCCCCTTGTTGGCAGGGAATACCCCATCAGTTAGTTTCTTGGGCACCGATTCAGGACTGGTTCTTCTCATCATTTTGCTGACATTTTGCACAGCTGAGAGAAGGTGAGTTATCTAACTTCCCAAACTTCATTTTGAGTAGGGCCCTAGCCAATGTCTTTGCATTTTCCTCCACATTCTTGCCTTTGGAAGGGAAGAAAAATACCTTTCCTCAACCCCCATGTTCTTGCTTTTACAGGAGTAGTAAACCCTTGTAACAAAAGACACATTAACAAGAGAAAAAGAAACAGAAGCTTATTACAATTTATGCTTCATACCTGCACAGGAAACACTCAGGGAAGGAATCAGTAGTTTTCTGAAAGAGATGGCTTTCAGTTCCAACTATCTTCAACTAAGAACATCTTCAACTAAGAACACTGAATTTTTAGATAAGGGACAAAACAAAGGAAAAGGCTTTAAAGTCTCAGGGGCCACAACTGTGGCAAGACAGATAAATGGCTGATAAAGGCTAGTTGGAAGAGCTGATTAATACAAATCCCTCTGTCCCATCTCCAGCCAGAGTGGAACTGGAGTCCACAGTAGTTGCCCTTTGACCTTCCTGGAAGAGAGGGAAGGCCAAGTATCTTTTGTCTTGTGAATTTTGCCTCTGGGGACAAATGGTGGGATAGCAGCTTCCCACCCAGCAGTGCACATGGCAGAGGCGTGCTTCAGGCATTTTCTGCTCTTCCATGCCCTCCTCTCATCATTAGCACCTCTTATTGAGTTCCACTCAGTACTTAAGGCACAGCCCAAATGCAGCCTCCTCTGAGAGTACAGGATGCTTGTCTACAGCATTGGACCTTGACCTTGACATTACACTCTCTCTCTCTCCTCTCTCTCTCTCTCTCTCTCTCTCTCTCTCTCTCTCTCTCTCTCTGTAGCTGCTGCTGGCCAGCTGTCCTCCAGACTCCTCCCCAGTATCTAGCACAGCCCCACGTGTGTGGATAACCTGAGGACAGGACTAAAAAGGGAAATAGCAGCTCCCTGCTGACCACTGGCACTCTGAAGTGGCAGCAGATCACAAGTTTAACCAGGGTGCTCCAGCCCCAGGGTGGGTGCTGCAGCCCAGGATGGGTACCCCAGGCCCCAGAGTGGGTGCTCACCCACCCCTCACACACACTGGAACCAGACAACTCACATCCCACATCAAAGAGAAGAACAAGGAGACATAAAAGACAGTCCAAGTGCTTTAAGGGTTTGGATAATTTTTATGTTCTAGTTGTGAGGACTGTTTTGTAGCTTTAAGAAATGCGAAACAGAATGAACCTCCCCCCCCCACCCCCAAAGATTTCTTTGAAAGTGTCCTGTGTCCACAACAGGCCTTTGCTACCTAAGTCCTGACAAGCAACTCTGTAGCTTGGACTTTTGCCACTGAGGGAAACTTCCACGCTTCCTGCCCTCCCACAGGAAGCCAGATCTCCAAGGACTCCTTGAGAAGCCCTGTTGGGCTTAGCCCACCCCAACTTTTTAGATACAGACTTGATAGTAAGTCATGGAAGCTTCAACTGTATTCCCTAATCCTCCTTTTAAAAGTTTACCGTGGACTGGGAATGTGGTTCAGTAGTAGGGCAGTTTCCTAATATGTGCAAGGCCCTGGGTTCAATATCCAGCACCAGGAAAAATTTTCCTAAACATATCAGTAAGACTGATGCAAGCCGGGTGTCGGTGGCTCACGCCTGTAATCCTAACTACTCGGGAGGCTGAGATCTGAGGACTGTGATTCAAAGCCAGCCCAGGCAGGAAAGTCCATGAGACTCTTTATTTATTTGTTTATTTTTGCCAGTCATGGGGCCTGAATTCTGGGCCTGAACACTGTCCCTCAGCTCTTCAGCTCAAGGCTAATACTCTATCACTTGAGCCATAGTGCCACTTCTGGCTTTTTCTGGTTAGGTGGTGCTGAAGAATAGAACCCAGGGCCTCATGCATGTGAGGGAAGCGCTCTACCACTGCGCCCCCTTCCCAGCCCTCCATGAGACTTTTATCTCCAATAAACCACTCAGAAAACCAGAAGTGGTGCTGTGGCTCAAGTGGTAGAGTGCTAGCCTTGAGCTGAAGAGCTGAGGGACAGCACCCAAGCCTAGAGTTCAAGCCCCACAATCGACAAAATAAATAATTTTTTTAAAAGATGCACAAGGAGTCATCACCTAAAGTGAGCACACAAACTCAAGAATAGTGCTATCAATAGGAGAACAGAATTCTGCCATGAAAATACTATGGTCAAAATATTGCTGGGCATTGTTTGCTCATGACTGTAAGCCTAGCTACTCAAGGGACTGAGATCTGAGGATGGAGTTTTGGGGTCCAGTTGTGGGCCTGAACTCTGGGCCTGGGCGCTGTCCCTCAGCATTTCAGCTCAAGGCTAGCGCTCTACCACTTGAGCCACAGCGCCACTTCCGGCTTTTTTTTTCTTTTTGCTTATGTGGTGCTGAGGAATCGAACCCAGGGCCTCAAGCATGCAAGGCAAGCGCTCTACCACTGAGCCACCTTCCCAGCCCTTGAGGATGGAGTTTTGAAGCCAGGCTGACAGAGAAGCCAGACCTTTGAGAAACTCTTATCTCCAATTACCCAGCAAAAGGCTGTAGTTCAAGTGATAGAACCTTGAGCAAAGAAGCTAAACAAGGACATAAGGCCCTGAGTTCAAGCCCTAGTATGGGCACACATATGAACTAATGATAAAGGAGTGCTCACAAAGTAATACTAAATGGAAAAAGAGGTTTTCTATGTATCCACATACACTGAGAAAACACTGAACCAACTCCACTGTGCATGATCGGTATAAATGCCCCACTTTCTTCTGTGTTTCCTCCAGTTCTACATCTATGCTGAACACATTAACAAAAGGTGGCTCTAGTGATTATTCTTTTCATAAGTTCCTCTCTTGCCCTCCACCTGCTGTTGCCATGTGCACCCCTAGTGTCCTGCTTCTTGGAGCTAGGAGAGTGTGGCCACACTGTTGCAAGTGTTTGTACCCTCCCCTCCCCAGCTTCTATTTTTGCTCCTTCCTTACCAAATCTCCACACAACGTCAGCACTTCATCACCTCCCTCTTGGAGCACAGCAAGTGCTCAGGAAACCAGTTTGTTCTTGTCCCATACGGCACATACTCAAGCCCGAATACTGAACAAAGATCAAATGCAGAGAAGGAAGAACAAGGGGCCTGGCCTAGCATCTGGAGTTCACGTTTTATGATCTGCTTATAGTAGGATTTTGAGAATAACTTCCAAATGGTTTGTTGTCCACTGACTGGCTTAGTTCCATGGCCGCGGCATATGGCTCCTGATGGTCAGACCCCCATCTGAGCACTTCCTGCCTTACCTTCATCTTTCACATGCTAGCCCAATATCACACCACCAGGGCAATGAAGACTCTCTACCTCAGACTACCTGCCCTTCTTCACAGCTGGGGAGATGTTTCAAAGGCTACCAGGTGGTCCCCGGAGTTGAGTAGCAGTGTAGGAGGCTCAGGGACTATTTATCTCTGGTCCCCATGGTCATTCCATCACTTAGTAGATGTGTGATCTTGGGCAAGTCACTCATCTTCTCTGGGTATCAGTGTCTTTATCAGTTGACATCAAGTATTCAGCACAAATAAACACTTCTTAGTGACCTTCCTTGCTTTTTCAGCTTCATTTCCTTTGTTTTTTTCAAAGGCCAGAGGATATGAGGGATTAAGCATGGTGGTTTAAGTTTGTAATCCCAACTACCTGAGAGGCAGAAATTCAAGCTCCAAGCCAGCCCAGGCTGTTAACTATAACTATCCGAAAAGCAAAATCCAAAGCCAGTAGCCCAGTGGCTCACACCTATAATCCTAACTATTCAGGAGGCTAATATCGGGAGGATATCAGTTCAAGGCCAGCCCAGGTAGAAAAGCTTAAGGGATCTTTTTCTTAACTGAAAGCTGGGCCATTTTATCCTAGCTATGACAAACAGAATTTGAGCGTTGAGTTTTTTTACATTGTTTGCCTTTATTTGCTATTGGTATTTCTGAAGGCCTAACTCACTTTTTGATGTAATTACAAACCTTTGGAGCTCCTCTTGCATTCACATGATCTGCACGTGAATGAGTAGATGAGGATGTCTTTCCACCAACCAAGTCCACTTTGACCTTGTATGAACTTTTGTGATCAAGAAGCCCCACTGACCTTGTGACGCGTTGTCACAGTAACAGAAACAGGAGTGGACTGTAGTTTTGGCCAACCCAGAAAATAATATTTCCAAGGTCAACTGGCTTCCCGACTTGCAGAGTCCTAAAGCTCACATAGGCATTGCTGTTCCCTCCTCAGCCTCTCAGACACAGAACAGTGTTTATATTCAAGCCACGAAAGGCCAGACTCTGCTGGGCTCCCGCTGCTTCCAGCTTGTTCCATACCTGGTGCTCTCAGATTCTGAGTTCACATTGGCTTCGTTTTACCAATGTGTTTTCAAACCTTCCCTGGGACCGAATTGCGTACAAAAGCTCAGGCCTGGGATGTGAGGGCGATCTGGCTGCGACATCTGTCACTCCATTGATCGCCAGGGTTGATTAGGCTGATCCGGCTGGCTAGGCGGGTGCCCCCTTCCTCCCTCACTGCTCCATGTGCGTCCCTCCCGAAGCCGCACGCTGGGTCAGTCAAAGCAGACGACCATCTCCGATAGAGGAGGACCGGTCTTCGGTCAAGGGTATACGAGTAGCTGCGCTCCCCTGCTAGAACCTCCAAACAAAAGCTCAGGCCTGGAGTTCTACAAGCCCCTGTATTGTTGCACTCTCTTCTTGGTAAAGTGCTTCTTTCGTTTTCTCTATTTTGCCTGGGTTCAGGGATAGCTGGATTTGCCCTGGTTCACCTTGCAACTAAGCCCCTATGAAAACAAGGACATGAAATGTTGAGCAACCTTCAGCCACAGATGAGGACTGTACTAGATGCTAGGTGAAGATTCAGTGAGGAAGCCAAATGCACGCTTCTACTTTGAGCCAGGAGACAACCTTCTACCACATTGAAGTTGGAGAGGTTTTTTTTTTTTTGTTGGTCATGGGGCCTGAACTCTGGGCCTGGGCGCTGTCCCTCAGCTATTCAGCTCAAGGCTAGTGCTCTACCACTTGAACCACAGCCTGCTTTTTCTGCTTATGTGGTGGTGAGGAATCGAACCCAGCTCCTCATGCTTACAAGGCAAGCACTCTACCACTGAGCCACCTTCCCAGCAGTTGGGGAGTTTTTTGATCTAATGCTCATGAAACTGTCACTCTTCCTGCCCTTTCTTCCCCCACCCCCGACCCTCCAAAAAGCCCTACACACAGCTTGCAACAATTATCTTCACAGTTTTCTGAGTTGATTGGCCAAGTTTAGGTAGCTCTCACCTGGCTGCAAGGGCAGCCTCTACCAGTCTACCACTTTGGAGGATGTCTGGTTCTGCCCTGCCACCTCTGCTCTCGGAACATGCCGTGTAGCAAGACATGAGGAGCGTCCTTTCTGTGAACCAAGATGCAAGTAGGGAAAACGGGGATGAGGGTGCAGCTGGCCCAAAGCCAGGCTCTCCAGGCAGAGGCTGTTTGCTTCAGCATACTCTACAACTTTTGAGACTGAGCTCAGCCATCTGGCAAGCCTAGATCCAACAAAGCCCACTGGGGCTCTTTACTGTAGATTTGCATTGCCAGTCTCCAAGAGGAAAATGTAACAGGGAAAACCACCAAACCCATGTTCTGAATAACAAGCCTCTCAACTTCTTCCCAAATAGCAAGGCAAGTGTAGGGAGATACTGTCCTAACAAATTCTCTCACAGTACTTAGCGAAGTATCAGCTGCATGCCAGCCATTGTGCTAGGTATCAAACAGCAATAGTATAGATGTCCATTTCTAGGAATCCATTCAGAACAGCTGTGAAGTAGGAAGACTTGGGATTGGGCACAATAGGACTGGCTTTAGTAACAATTTAGGCAATAATAATCTGTGCTTAAGTTTTAAACTCTCACTTTCTTATTTCTAATCTGACAATGACTGACTTGGAGATTAAGACATATGCTCAAATATCACCTGTTTGTTTTTTTTGTTTTGTTTTTTTTTAGTCTATCAGTTAAAGCCCTGTGTCTGTTTCCTCATATTAGGAAGAATAATATTAACTGTTTAATTCATTAAATCTGTATAAAGAATAAATCTAGGAAGATATTAGTGAACTAGCAAAAACAATACAAATATAGAAAAAGACTGGGTATGGTGGCACATGCCTATAGTTCCAGTACTCAGAATCAGGTAGGAGGCTGAGTTCAAGCCTCGTCTGGCAAGAAAGACCCTGCCTCAAAACAGAAAATCCACAGAAAATCCAAAACCAGAAAATATGTAATTTCTGGGTTTTTAGCATCAAGATGCTAAGATATAGTCAGTATTTTGTTACTCAAACTGTTTTATAAATAACTTAAAATAAGTATACTGTATGTTTGGAATGTCATACCTTAAGTAAAGGTAAGGACTCATTTGTCCATAGGTTCTTATTTTAACAGGAACAAGACAGGACAGGCAGGATTTGGTCAGTAAGCGGCTCCTACACTGGCATCAGAGACTGATAGAGCAAAAAGAAAGACAGAAATTCAGTGTAAAATGTGGAGGGAACTAGGACTGTTTGCCAACTGACTGTTGGCTATTTCCAGATCCTAGACTTAGAAGTCTTCAATTAAGATGTCTCTTTATACTTTTGAAAGGTATATTGCTGGTCATCCTGAATGTTTTTATAGATTCATGGTAAAGCCAAGTGCCAGGCTAGAACTTTTAACTTTTCTTATTGACAGTCTGAACCTGAAAATGTTATGCAAAGACATACTGGAAATTTCCTTGTGCTGCTAGTTCACAACCCAGTGTATACAGCCCACAATTGACACACTAGACTGTCTATGAGAGGTTTCACTGACTGGAATCCAATGCAAAGCCTTTCTCTATAATTGATGCCATCTAGATTCTAACTGCAGTCTGAATTCTGATGGCCTTTGCTCAAGCTAATATTTATGACTCCATCTAATAGGTTTACCTTGTCTTCTCCACAGAATGTGAATGGCATAAAGTACCATGCCAAGAATGGTCATCGAACACAGATTCGAGTCCGCAAACCATTCAAGTGTCGGTGTGGGAAGAGTTATAAGACAGCTCAGGGCCTGCGGCACCACACAATCAACTTTCACCCCCCGGTGTCGGCTGAGATTATCAGGAAGATGCAGCAATAACATGCTGGTCATAACTGTGCCAAGAAACCCTCACCAGCAGTTGCTGATTTTGAAAACAGCCACCTTTTTTCAGGGGAAGCATTCAGCAACCCTTTAAAGAATTAAATGCATGCTTTAAATTTTTCTGTAATTTTGGAATGACGTAACTTTGTAGAGGTTAATGATTTTGTACATTTGCACATGTAATCATCATACCCATTTTCATTACTTTGATATAAGGTGCTAAACAAACAAAAAAAGCTCTAGGTTCTTCAGCACATTTCCCCCAAAACAAAATAAAACTGAGGGCATGTTGCATTTTGTTTAGTTGTATTGCAGTGATCTCAATGGGGGTGGGGGGTGGCCCTGAGATGTTTTCAAGATTGTAATGTGATTGAAGTTTTTTCAACACATCAACTCACTTATGTTCAAAACCAAAAGAATACCTTCATTATCAAACTGGTTATCATGCCTTACATAATGGAGTTAGTATTTGTGAGTAGAAAGACTTTAGGTAATGGAAATATAAATAAGAATGTTTAACATAATATGCTAAAAATATTTTCATATTTAAATAACATGTTGAAGGTGTGCTCTTTGTGTTTTACTATCTTGCAAATCCTTTTGCCCTCTAAAAAGCTGAAAATCTTGCCATCTAACTCACCAATCATTTCAGTGTTATAAATGGCATTTTTTAAAAAAATTCCATTCATTCATTCATTCATTTAAACAATTTATTCAGTGCCTGCTGGGTGCAAGGGATTCAATTTGTAACTATTATTTGTGGACCAAGATACAGTTTAGTGAAATACATCCCTGGAATCTGTCAAAAAAAGTTTTGAAATACTTAAGTGCAAATTTTGTGTGTGTGAAATTTAGTTATAGCTTCATCCTCAGATGAGGTTTTCAAGCACTTTGTAGTTCTCTATTGCCAACGACATTTGTGTTGCCAATTCCTGCAACCACACTGCCCTAACATACCTGTGGGTTGCAAATCCAAATTAAAATTCTAAGCATGTTTCAAAGAGGAACATTTTTGTGAAGACTCACAATGCCTCTTCACACTCAATAGTGTTTTGAGACTTCTTTTAAAGGCACTTTTCCTATCACAGTGTAGATGTCTGCATTATCACTGGAAATGTTTGTTTAGCTTTATAAAACATTTTGCCGAAAATTTATGAAAATGAGCCTTACTGACAAGTGCTTCTTGAAGCAGGTGGTCAAAGAAAAGAGACTAGACCATTACGTGTGACCTACATCTGGACCATTCCTAAGTACCATCTCCAACAGTACCATCATGCCTTGAGTGTTCTTTTCTCCCAAGTGCTATTCCTTAAACACGAGTTTACCAGTTGCCTAATTATGCAATAAAAATCCCTTTGAGACAGTTAACTGCCCACAGTACAAAATGGTGAAAAGTCAACTGGAATTCCCTATAAAGTAACTTTCTTCCCATGTTCCCATTTGATAAAAAGTCTTACACATGGCTAGGAAGCAGGGGTCCTGCCTCAATTTTTCAGACATTTTGAAAAAATGACAATTCTGTTAGATGGGTGAGTTGTAAATCCCTCATAATTAGAGATTTAAAAGTATGTATAAAGATACGGCCCATTGAAGCTTTCCTCAGATCTCTGAAGAGTAGTCTTGGTCCTGAATATACAGTGTTCTCCTATGTTTAAAGTGATCCATACATGAGAATCAACTAGTTGGTGCATAAGAACGCCCTACTTGGCTATTTCCTATCTACCTACAACTGACCAAAAAAATAAAAAAATAGGTTTTAAGCCAGCAATTATTATTTAGCTTTGCTCCTTCTAGTGCAAGAAAGTGCAGGCTGGATCAGTAGTGCAACAGCTAGACAGTCATAAAATAGTCATTGTGCATGTTAAATTTCTTTCAATGATAAAACAAATTCCAATTTCTATTTGCTTATTCATTGTGACAGTATTACTAACCAGGTATGGATGGGAATATTTTGTTATACCGTGTATAGTGAATGTATTGTACTGTGTCTGTGAAAACTGTGCTTTAAATTATATTTTCATATGTTTTGTTGGGAACAGAGCACATTAAGTTTGAAAGCAACAGAGGTTTTAGAAATGAAGGCAACTTAATCAAAATTCCTGTCAAGAAAAGCTGCTTAAATAAATGTAAATGAAATCACATTTAAAATAAACTGCCTCTGGCCCAAAATAAACATGACTATTTTCATTAATGCTCATTAAAAAAAAAACAAACCCAAAAGCCAGCATCAAGCTTACCATGGTAACTAATATATCCATTCAGCATCTGGTTCTACCTTGGGCTCCATGTTACTTTGCAGAATTCAGATGATGCATACAGATTTTTTCCCCTTAATGTTTTGCTTAGATTAGAACATATAATTTTTCTACCACTAATAAATTACCTATCGCAAGCTTAGCCCCAAACACTATTATTAATTTTGTTGATTGTGGGGGCTGAACTCTGGGCCTGGACACTGTTCCTCGGGCTCTTCAGCTCTACCACTTGAGCCACAGAACCACTTCTGGCTTTTTTTTTTTGCTTTATGTGGTGCTGCTGAGGAATTGAGCCCAGAGCCTCATGTTTGCGAGGCAAGCTCTCTACCACTGAGCCAACTTCCCAGCCCCATCAAACACTGTTTAAAAATAATTCAGAGAGTATTTTTAGTGAGGGTAATCTATAATTAACGGCATCAAAAATGTTCACAGGGAGGGCTGAACAGTTTTTCCTGAGTATATCCTATTTGTCATATAACCTACCAAAAAGTCAAAACAGGGAGTCTTAACTCTGCTGCCTTCTAGTACTGCCACAGCTAACCAAGAGTTGGCACCTAAATGCCTAACACTGGTATGCCCTAAGCCCAAAAACCTCTTCAAAGGATTTCAGTAACAGAAAAATCCAAGTGACAGGATATGCTCACAATTCACACTGTTACACTGAGAATGCTATAGCATCTAAGTATCAGGTTAACATCTTAAGAAGTTGGTTTGCTCAGAACAAGTCTTAACTTTTTGGTAACTACCACAGAAGCAAATCAAAAGTACTTTAAATTTTTAGTTCATATTATAAGAATTTAAGGTCTAAACCAAAAGATCCCCAGCATGCTAACAGAAAATCTACTGAAAATAAATGTGACAACAATGAAATTACACACCTCTAAGTATGCATCCTCTTTAATGTTAATACTACACAGCACAGACATAACTCAAGAAATACATTATGTGATTTGGGTTTATGCATTACATTTTTAATTATCAAGAATGTTATTTCAAATTTATATTCTCAGCATGAAAATGATATTCTGTGATTTTTATACCACAAACACAAGTTACGAGTTCATTTAATAGGAAACAAACTGTACTGACCTATCTTGTTCCAATTCTCATTGTAAATACAAATTCAATATAGTTTAAAAATAATCCATCCTAAAATTTTTATCATAAAATTAGCAAAATAGGCATTCTAGTATTTCCTAATGCCAATGTTTCATATACAAAAAGAATATTTGCAAGCATGTGATCTCATTCTACATGTAAGTCATTTCTAAGTAAGACTAAAGCCCCATCATTTCATGGGCAAAATTACAGACCTTTATTTAAAGAATTCGCAGAACTGTTATGATCAATGCTTTTTATTACATAATATTCAGTAGTCATGCTCAATCAACAAGGTCAACAGTAAATATTCTGCTAAGTAATGTAGTACACTATTATGGATATATTTTTTAATGCAATAACATTAAAATAATTCCTCTATCCTTTTTTCCATACAATTTTGCAAATTAGGAAATAAATATATAAACACACAAGAACTTCTTTTCTTACAGCAGGTTAAGATTAAGAGGTTAAAATTGTATTTATTGAGAAGTTATAGGCTGACCTTAACCTTAATAACACCAAACTAAAAGTAGTTTGTGGACAGAAGAATGTGCAAAAGAGTGTGCAGGAAAAACCTGTGGTCTCCTTAGTGGTCTACTTAAGATGATTTTTTTTTAAACTGTATTAACTCATAATAAAAAGTAACTAATCAAAGTTTAGAACATTTTGATCAAAATGGGTCTGAACATGCCTTTCAAACCCCTGCTGGTCGTAGTCAGGAGGGAACTGCTCACTGCACATTGGGCACACCTTCCAGTGACTTTCAACATGCTCTTCAAATTTGCTCTGATCGTAGTTGGGAGGGAACATTAATTCACAGAGGGGACACTTCTTGTGAACATCAAAGCTTAAACAAAGAGGAAAATGAAACAATTACATATTTCTAATAAATTTGTAACAATAATTGTCAATATACCATAATGTTACATTTAAATCTAGTTAGCTGATATTCATACCAAACTATCCTGAAAGTCTTAAGTTACTTCAGAAAATTCTTTTTATGTTTCTAAATGGTTGGTACAGTTGGGTATGACTGCCTTTTCATATAGCATTTTAGTTCTATCATTAGATTTATAAAGAAATTCTCCTTAAGAAAAATCACAAAATCTAGTATTAAATAAAATGAGGCTTATTACTAAAAAGTTTTTCCTTTTGTATGCTGGTCCTGAGACTTGAACTCAAGGCCTAGATTCTGTCTCTGAGCCTTTACAAGCTCAAGGCTAGCATTCTACCACTTGAGCCACAGTTCTACTTGCAGTGGTTAATTAGAGTTAAGAGTCTCATGGACTTTCTTGCCTAGGCTGACTTTGAACCATGTATGACTCTCAGATCTAAGCCTTCTGAGAAGCTAGCATTATAGTTGTAAGCCACCAGCATATGACCGGTTCTTCCATTTTTAACTAATGGGAAATCCCTTTCTTTTTTTGGGAAGCTAGTTCTGGGACTCAAACTCAGGGCCTGAGCACTGTCTCTGGGGTTTTTTGCTCAAAGCTAGCACTCTACCACTTGATCCACAGCTCTACTTCCGTTTTGGTAATTGGAGGTAAGAGTCTCATGGGCTTTTCTGCTTAGGCTGGCTTCAAACCCATGAGTAGCTATGATTACAAGTTACAAGATGTCCAGAAGAAAATGCTTTCTTTAAAAAAAAAAAAAAAACTGCAAAGATGAATACAACTCATAACTTCCTAACAGTTTATTCAATTTAGTATCTAGGAAATTTTATGGCACCGTTTCTGAAAATCAGTCATCCAGACAACAGGTGACAACTCAAATTACTAGGTCCTATACCTAGAATTTCTGGGTCAGTAGTTCAGACCCTAAGCACTCAAGATCTCTAACAAGTTCCCAGGAACCACATTTTGAGAAAAATTACAAAAACTATGCAGTTCTACAAAGGAAAAGACAAATTTTACCTGGAGTCAAAGCAAAAGCCATGCCCATGTAAATGCTGAGTTGGTGGATTGGGAGCAGTGGACACATTTTCATCTTCCTAGGCCAAAAAAAAAGTGAACATATGAGAAAAGTGAAAACAAATATAAATTACATCATTTAATAAGCACAGAGAATGTATAAAGGAAGTAAAATTACCCAATTAAATTTTACTTCTACTATATTTTAATAAGACTTTCACATAAACATGTTTCAAAGTAAATTTTATAAAGCATTTTGCTATTATAAACACTACTGAGTGAATGAATACAATGGATGTACAGGGTAGCTGTGTCTCATATGAGATTTCAACACACCATTTAAAATGACAATGCAATTTAAGAACTCACAAAATGTTTATTTCTAGAATTTCCCATTTAACGTTTTTAGATTATAGTTGATTATGCGTAACTAAAGCCAGAAAGAAAAGGCACTGATGGGAGGCTGATGAGGGGAATGTGCTCCTATGAAAAGCTGTACCCAGTGAAATGGAGACATACTGCACCTGCACGTGTGCATGGAGTCAAAGCAGGAAAACTACTTACATGTAGTCCATTTTACTACTTTTTTATTTTTCTATAGATGGGGTAAATGGGGTGGCCACTTTCATAAGCATATCAACACTGCATTAAACCGTTAACTTTCAAGTCTTGACAGGATTATACATAAATCTAATGCACAATATACAGATATCATAAATACAGGAATAAAATATGTGCATTTACATAGGTGTACCTACTGGGAGATCCAACTGAAAAACACATGTTAAAGCAAAGCAACGCGATGCACCAAACCAAAAACCTCAATACTATTATAGAAAAATAAAATTCAAGTTTTGAAGTTAACAAGTGAAACTTCTAAAAACCTGATTTCAAATTGCAAAGAATGCTCTTCATTTGTAATTCTATGCCTGCATCTCAGTGCTGTTATTAGACATCTGTGCATGCTGTATCAACAGCCAGAACACGAAAGCAGTGCCTTTTTTCTTCCCCTCAGCAACTATGAGCTGCGCGTGTGTCATGACCTAACAGCCTGTGAGCAGGTGCAGGCACGCTGAGCATTATTTATGTTACGGGGCAGTTATGCTTGCCTTAGAGCTATTAACAAACTAGTCACGTGTGTCACAGAAGGAGGTACCAAAAAGGCGTAAGTGGTGTGAAAATGCACTTTAAATGAACAAACAAAAAACAAATTGTTTCATGGTGGGTACTTGGCTATTATTCTGACAATCCTTCCTTCTTCAAAGTTGAGGTTTTTTTTTTCTTTATCACATAAGAAATTGCTTTTGTATACATAATTGCTATAGGATGTAACTGGGTAAAAATAAAATGGACAGATAATGAAAGACAGAGAAATCTGGATAAAACACAAGTATTTTTAAAGATAAAAAAATTAATGTTCAAATAAGTACAATTAAGGAAGCTTTTAAGTTTGTTCTGTACAAAGAAGTGAGATATTAGTTGAATCAGCTATGTTTATTATATACGACAGTAAATGTTGATTCTGAGCCAAGTTACCCTCAGGCTTCCAAGGATAAAATACTGATACTGCTTATTTTAAACAGAAAAGTGATAATGAACAAAAATTTCAGATTCCTCTTGAAAGAGAAAAAAAAATTCAAAACTTTGAAGCACTGAAGAAACTAGGAAACCAATTTTGTTATTAGGTAGTACTGGTTAACATTCATCTTTTTTTTTTTTTTGGAGGTCCGGTCGTGGGGCCTGAGCGCTGTCCCTCAGCTCTTCAGCTCAAGGCTAGCGCTCTACCACTTGAGCCACAGCCCACTTCCGGCTTTTTTCTTTTTGCTTATGTGGTACTGAGGAATCGAACCCAGGGCCTCATGCATGCAAGGCAAGCGCTTTACCACTGAGCCACCTTCCCAGCCCCTAACCTTCATCTTTTTATGGGATATTATTGTTAAGCTTTATCAAACATTCACTTCCCCTACTTTGTCAGTTGATGGAAGAACACAGAACTTTACGATTTATATGCATTTAAACATTAAAAAAAAAGTTCTGTACTAAATAACTGCCATATCTGTGGATTTATTACACATAGTAGGTAATAGGAATTTCTAAAAAAATTTAAAGACCACTGAATTATCTGCTTTATTTTTTATTTATGTTGGTGGTACTGAAGAACTCAGGACCTAAACTTTACAAGGCAGATGTTCTTATCATTTAAGCCATGCCACTAGCCCCTGAACTATGTATTTTTCACATAAACTCTGTCAATAAACCTGTCATCAAATATTACTTTCCTAAGGTAATCTTAAATAGTTTAGAAGGCAAAATAAATCAATAAAAAAGCACATTTCTTTAACTAAACTTAGCAATAAATACTTAACTAGTCCTCAAGATATGAATGACATCACCTGGTCATAAAAGGAGGGAAATTCAGCATTAGGACATGCCAACCAGTAGAGCTGGAAATACAGCTCAGTGGCAGTTGTATTGTTGAACATGCCATCAGACAACTGCACACATGCTAAGTACATGCGTGAATGCTAAGTTCATGCATCCATGCATGACTGGTTCAATCTCCAGCACATACACATTGAAACAAAAAATTTAAAAAGCCAACCATATATAGAATACCAAGAGAAAATAACTATACATTAAAAAACTGATTAAAAGAAAAAAATAATCTTTTTATGATGTCCTATTATTTTTTAGTGTCACTATAAAACAAACCATTGCCTAATACCATATAACCAAAGAAAACATAGAAATAAGTCTTTGAGTTAACTTTTCACATTTAGACCCAATTTATACAGATTGAGGTAAGGATATTGAATGTTCCTAGAAACCATTTGTTGCAAAGATTATTCTTTTCCCATTAAACTGTTATTTTAAAAAATGAATTGACTGTAATTATATACTACTTCTATAAACAGAAAACAAACTAAAAAATTTTAAATAAGACCATGAAAAATGGCAAAAATTAAGGGGGGAAAAATTTGCACAATGACAAATAGAAGGCTTTGATTTTTCATTAAAGCAATTTTAGAGTCACAGATCCTTTAGAGCCACAGACCTTCATAAGAATAATCGCTAAGAATGTGTCATGAAGATATGTGTATCAATAAAACCTGTCTGCAGTTTAGGAGTCCCCTGAGAAGATTTCATATGGAAAGCAATCAACAGGAAAGCTATCAACATATTAAAAAGAATATGTGAACCTGATATTAGTCTTTCAGAAAGACAGGAAAGGAATGAAGGAAAATGAGAAACAATCCAGAAAAGGATGAAAACAAGTAGAAAGTAAACTGTGCATTAAGAAAGGGAAAATAAGCCAGGCTCTGGTGGCTCAGGCCTGTAATCCTAGTTACTCAGGAGGCTGAGATCTGAGGAATGCAGTTCAAAGCCTGGGCAGGAAAGTCCATGAGATTCTAATAAACTATTCAGAAAAAGGCGTAAGTGGCTCTGTGGCTCAAATGGTAGAATACTATCCTCAAGCACCAGAGTTCAGGTACAGGACCCAAGCCCTGAGTTCAAGCCCCAGGACCAGTTAAAAAAAAGAAAAAAAGGGAAAATACCTAACCCTGACTAATAGAGAAAGAAGTTCTGACCAGTATATTCTTACCTTTACCAAATATATGACCATTTAGGAATTTTGTTAAGTGCTCTCTAATTTATGGTAGATTTGGCGTAGAAAGAGATTCTGCATTTTTAGCAATATTTTTGGCAATACTACTTCCTTTCCTCCATCCTATACAAACAACACTGAGCAAGGGTTTAGACTTGTGTCTCCAAATGAGAATGAAAGTGCTTAGTGCAAATTCAGGAATTCTGTGGGTTTTAAATTTTAAGAGCTATTATATATGCAAGAAAACAAATCTTTAGTACTTGTCAGATATCGCATAAATAACCAGTTTAGGACTACACCAACTTTAGTTAGTGCTACTACATTCCTCTCAGTGACATCCCAGTTTTGAGAAGCTGAGTCTTCAGTAGTTGTAGTTAAAGAAAGCAATGCTATTCCTGTAATGCTAGCTACTTAGAAATCTGAGACCCAGACTGATGGAGGTTCACAGCCACACCTGAGGGCTGGGAATGGAGCTTAGTGGTAGAGTATTTGTCTAGCATGCATGAAGTCCTGGTTTTATTCTTTAGTACTACATAAACAGAAAACGCCAGAAGGGGCACCTTGGCTTAATTGGTAGCTTAATTGGTAGCGTGCTAGCCTTCAGTAAAAGAAGCTCAGAGACAGTGCCCAGGCTGGGCAAAAACGAAACAACAACAACAAAAAAAGCTGAGTGTGAGAGCAAGGTCAAGCCCCATATTGGCAACCAAAAGGGGAGGAACAAAGAAAAGAAAAGTAAACAACCAAAGCCAGCCCTGAAAGAAAAGTCTGATAGACTCCACCTCCAAAATTACTCAGCAAAACACAGGGCTGGGGAGGACAGGCTCATGTGGTAGAGGGCCAGCCAAACAAACAAGCCAAGTTAAGTGTAAGGCTGAGTTCCAAATCTAGTATCCACCCCACAAAACTCAACAGGAAATGAAGACAGCTTGTCCAATAGAATAATAAAGATTGAGAAATTAACTGCACAATGGCCAAAATAACGCATAACCCTTAGTAACTGTAGTTACTTAAAGAAAATAAAAATATCTATGTTAATGGTTACTAAAGTTGTTAGAAAATACTTATTCATTATTTCTTTTGACCTATGTAGTGCTATGAAATCTAAAACCAAAGTAAACAACAAAACCCTACTGAAATGCTAACAAAAAGTACCATGAGGGCTGGGAAGGTGGCTCAGTGGTAGAGCGCTTGCCTTGCAATGCATGAGGCCCTGGGTTCAATTCCTCAGCACCACATAAGCAAAAAAAAAAGAAAAAGAAAAAGAAAAAAAAGCCGGAAGTGGCCGCTGTGGCTCAAGTGGTAGAGCGCTAGCCTTGAGCTGAAGAGCTGAGGGACAACGCCCAGACCCAGAGTTCAGGCCCCACAACCGGACCCCCTCCCCCCCAAAAAAAGTGCCATGAACTGAGAAAGAATGGAAACCTTTGGTGTGGCCTTACCTGATGGGTGGTTAAGCCTACAGCCTCCACAGCCAAAATGACAAGACTCAAATCCTGCCTGTTTATCAACTCTCTTGATTTGAGGCTAGCAATTTAATCTGTTTCTCACTTTTTTCCACTATAAATTAGCAACAGTTAAAACTCACACTCCTTAGTACTGCTAAGAAGAACAAATGAGGTACTTTATCTAAGGAACTTAGCATTAGCAAACAGAGACATAGAAATATTTACTGTCATGACCATCACGACAATTATGATGTTACTACCATAATTGCAATTATTAGACAAATGGGAGTTATTTTTAAATAGGTTTTAAACTCTGACCATTTTCTGAGATAGGCTAAAGGAGTAGGCTAACTGACTCAAAGTTGGCTACCAGTGCCTGTGGTTGTTAATCATTCCAGGGCAAAGAAACAGAAAGAACAGGTCAATTCAAATTTGTTTTCCACTTCTTACAAAAATAATTCATTTAAAAGTCATCTTTGCTGCAATAAAAAGAACTTAAAAGGTTTTAAATATGCATAAAAACTGTTTTCTAAGTGAAAAATGGTCTGATTACAAAACACAATTATTCCAGGTATGCATATTCATCTCATTACCAAATCTAAGCATGTCAGCAAATGAGCACAAGATTCTAACACTGCTTCTCAAGGGTTTGCAGGAGGGCAACGCACACAGATCAGAAAGAACATTCTGCTAATTAAACGGAAGCAGATGACTATGGAAGAGAAGGGCTTGTCACATGTAACAACCGTGTCAAGAATGATCAGATTAAATATGCAAAATGTAAAGTAAAAGGTATAAAAAGAACCAGTAAGATAATTCTCTAGACCTTAAATAGGCTACAAAAGTTCTGACAGTTTTCCTAATTATTCTCAGTAATGGACATAGGAGGCCAAAAGGCAGGAGAGAGAAATACATTTTTATCCATTACGGGTGTTGAACACTAAGGCTAAAATCATGCCTGTCTGAACACTGATCAGTTTCTGCAAAGGTTAATAGCAATTAAATGCAGCAAACTACTTTAAATGAGAAACAGGTCACGATACCAGTGTACTTATAAAGAGCACAATAAAGCATTTCTTTTAAATTTATCTTAATGCACAGGAAACCCAAAAAGAGCTGTTATGAAGAAAAAAAAACACCTATATTTCAACAGTTGCACTGAGGAAATGAACCCATTAAGCAGTGGAAAAATCTCTTAAATGAAAGTGTTTTGAAATAAAAGACTACATAAACAAATTCAACTATCATCAGTATTGCTTTGCCGCCACAGAATAAGAAATGCTACATAAACCATTATTGAGGTATCTAAGGAGCTGGGCGCCAGTGACTCACGCCTATAATGCTGGCCGCTCAGGAGGCTGAGATCTGAGGATCACAGTTTGAAGCCAGCCCGGGCAGAGAAGTCTGTGAGACTCTTATCTCTGATTAATTACCAGGAAACTGGAAGTGGTACTGTGGCTCAAGTGGTAGAGCATTTGCCTTGAGCTGAAAAGATCAGGGACAACACCCAGGCCCAGAATTCAAGCCCCACGTCTGACCTCCCCCCATACCTCCCCGCCCCAAAAAAATGGTATCTTAGAGCCTGGGAATATGACTGAGTGGTAGAATGCTTCCCTAGCATGCATTAAGCCTGGGTTCAATTCCTCAGTACCACATAAGCAGAAAATGCCAGAAGTGGCACTGTGGCTCAAGTGATACTGAGCAAAAGAAGCTCAGGGACAGTGCCTGTGCCTAAGCCTAAGCCCTGAGTTCAAGCCCCAGGACTGGCCACCAAAAAAAAAGGTATCTAAAAGAATGTTCAACAAGAAATGTATTCACTACCTTACTCATGAAACTGTAACCCAGTTGACAGCATCTTTACAATAAAATAAAATTTTAAAAAAGGTTATTTCTCCCAAAAGATACTATAATAATGAAGATAATAGAGTTCACCTTAACTTTTACAGTTAAGGTATAAATATTAAAAATGGCAATATTATGGTTCAGTATGCAGTGCTTTTTCCATCCTAGAGCATTTATAATCAAATGGATGCAATGAAGTAGTGATGATTAAGATTATATTAACTGATGCCTACAACATTCCAAAATTCTCTGCACTTTATGTTACTAGTATATAAATCCTGAAGCATAATAAGTTGGGTTTTTTGTTGTTGTTGTTTTTTTGTCGGTAATGGGGCCTGAACGCTGGGCCTGGGTGCTGTCCCTCAGCTCTTCAGCTCAAGGCTAGCGCTCTACCACTTGAACTACAGCACCATTTCTGGCTTTTTCTGCTTATGTGGAGCTGAGGAATTGAACCCAGGGCCTCATGCATGTGAGGCAAGCATTGTACCACTGAGCCACCTTCCCAGCCATGAGTTGTTTTCAAACTAAAATACAAGCAAGTTTCTTTTTTCAAAACTCAAGTAGAGGTAATTATATAAAAACACAAGTGTACATTCTTTCTACATACCTATATACCTTCAACTTTAAGTCAGGAAATAAAAGGGACAGGTTCAGACCACGGAAATTCAACTTACTTTGCTATCCTCAGGGTCTTCTAAACCATCAGGCCGACTAAGATTTCTAGCAGGCTGACTGCAGACAACATTGTCTTCCCAAGAAGGGACTCTCACAGGTGGCCTTTGGATTTCATCCGGGTAAAAAGCACCATCTGCTCCATCTGTAATAAAATTTCAGAAGAAATGGGGAGGGGTTAGACAGGTAGGGTCAACCCAGTTACTAAAATTTACATTCCTATATACTAAGTACTATGATCTCTAAATACTATGAACAGGAAGCAACCTGGGGATGGGAGTGTGGATCTGTAGTAGACCAACTGCCTATCATCTGAAAGCTCTGGGTTCAGTAACTAGCACTGAAAAATAAACCAAAACAAAAAAATCATTGGGGACTAAGAAAGAAGGGTGAGGAAGAGGAAAGGCAGTAAAGCCAATTAGGCACTGTGGCATAAGCCTATAATCCCAACACTCAGAAGGCTAAGGCAAAAGGATCCAGACAGAAATACACAGATTCCATCTCAAAGAAAAAAAAATTATTGTTAAACCTAATGGTGCAAGACAACTGAACAATAAGTAATAAACAAATGGACTAGGGCTGGGAAGGTAGCGCAGCAGTAGAGTGCGTGCCTTGCAAGCATGAGGCCCTGGGTTCGATTCCTCAGCACCACATAAACAGAAAAAACCAGAAGTGGCGCTGTGGCTCAAGTGGTAGAGTGCTAGCCTTGAGCTGAAGAGCTGAGGGACAGCGCTCAGACCCAGAGTTCAGACCCCATGACCAGCAAAAAAAAATAAAAATAAGAAAATAAAAAAAAAATGGACTACACATTTATGGTTATCATGATGCCACCAACATTAAACATTAAAACTGAAAACAAAAAACAGAATGTTTCTATTCCAGTTCTCTAATCCAATGGCAAGCTAAAAAAAAAAAAACAAAAACAAAAAATCTCCAAATTCAGTTAAGCCCAAAGCCAAAAACACTTCAATGACCTCTTATTTCCTGGGTTGTGTAAGGGTTACCATACTGCAGAACTGGCTGAGCATTCAGGAGAACAGGAATATGTCCATTATGCTCTGAGCATGTGCTGAGACATTGTGAGATTTGCTGGGGGCTCTGACCTTCCGTGCTCCTTTCTATTTGATTTTCTAAACTCCTTTTGAGCTCCTAAAATTAACAACAAAAAGAAAGATGAAGTAAGGAAGCCTCCAAGGGCAACATTAAACATCTAACATAGAATAAAGAGAAAAACTCATATAATCATTTTAATAGATACAGATATAACATTTTAGAAATCCAACAGTCACTCATATGTTTTTAAATGTTTGCCAGGTAGAATAAAAAAGAACTTTCTCAATTTTAACTTAATAAAGCCTGTAGAAAACCTAAATGCTGAAAAACTAAATAATACTATTTAAGAACAAATAGTTCTTTTGCTCTCTCCTGTTCAAAATAAACAGTGAATTAACTCAGGGTTAAGGTTTAAAAAATAAATAAGGTAGACAGACTAAAAAGAAGTTCTTTATTCAGATATTGTTACATATGAAGAAAATTCCTATGGTATCTAAAAAAGTAGAATGGGTCAATTGAAGCAAGGCTGTAGTATATGAAGTTAATATTCAAATGAGTTATATTTTTCTATACATAAGAAACAATGGCCAGGTGCTGGTGGCTCATGCCTATAATCCTAGCTACTCAGGCAGCTAAGAAATGAAGATTGTGCTTCAAAGTCAGACAAAGCAGAAAAGTCTGAGACTCTTATCTCTAATTAAGAGTTAGAACACTGGACGTGGTGCTGTGGCTTGTAGTGGTAGTATGACAGCCTTGAGCATAAAGAGCTCAGGGACAGAGCCCCGGCCCCAAGTTCAAGCCTCACAACCACCACAACAAAAGAAAGAAAAAGAAAGAAGAAACAAACAAAAGATGAGAATCTTAACTCTATTAGCTCAGGAAAGATTTTTTAAAAATATTCACTAGAAAGTGGTGTTTGGGCTTAGAAGGTGGCTCAGTGGTAGAGCGCTTGCCTTGCATATATGAGGCCCTAGGTTTGATTCCTCAGTACCACATAAGCAGAAAAAGCCAAAAGTTGCGCTGTGGCTCAAATGGTAGAGTGCTAGCCTTGAGCTAAAGAGCTGAGGGACAGCACCCAGGCCCAGAGTTCAGGCCCAACGACCACCACCAATAACAACAGTGATTATTTGAGCTGGACCCTGGAGGGTCACGCCTATAATCTTACCTACTCAGGAGGCTGAGATCTCCAGCCCCCTGACAGACCTTGTCTGAAATCCTGACTCTGGAATGGGTCCTAGAATCTGTCTTAACAAGTGATACAGGTAAATTCCATGTCAGATCCACTTTGAAAATCCACTAATCTATATTCTACATTTCAGAATATGAAATTGTGTCTGAAGATGCAACAAGATAGACAAGTAGAGGCCACATTATATAAAATATCACAAGCTATGTTAGGACTTTTGCATATTACCTCAAGTGAATAGAAGGCCCATTGGAGAGAGAGAAAAGGTGGGGTAGAGGAGGAGGGTGCATGTATGTGTGCATGCACACATGCTGGTCCTGGTGCTTGAACACAGGTCCTGGGTGCTGTTCTTAAGTTTAGTGCACTCAAGGCTAGCATACTTTACCACTTGAGCCCTAGCTCCACTTCCTGCTTTTGGCTAATGAGAAATGAGGCTCTTGGACTTTTCTGTCCAGGCTGGCTTTAAACCACAATCCTCAGATCTCAGCCTCCTAAGTAGCTAGGATTATAGGTATGAGCCACAGGCACCTGGCCTGTGGCTATTTTAAAAGATCACACTGCCTACAATTTAAACAAATAGCTTTTTACCTGAATCAAAGAAAGGAAGAAGAAGAAGAAGAGGAAGAGGAAGAAGAAGAGGAGGAAGAAGAAGAAGAGGAAGAGGAAGAAGAGGAAGAAGAGGAAGAGGAAGAAGAAGGAAGAGGAAGAAGAAGGAAGAGGAATAAGAGGGAAGAAGAGGGAAGGAGGAGGAGGAAGAGAAGAAAAGCTGGGTGCTAGTGGCTCACACCTGTAATCCTAGCTACTTAGGAGGCTGAGATCTGAGGATCATGGTTCAAAGCCAGCCCGGGGAAGGAAAGTCCCGTGAGACTCTTATCTCCAATAAACCACTAGAAAACCCAAAGGGGTGCTGTGGCTCAAGTGGTAGAGCACTAGTCTTGAGCTGAAGAGCTGAGGGATAGCGCCTGAGCCCAGAGTTCAAGCTCCACAACCGACCAAAAAAAAAAAGAGGCTAAAGGACTGTTTTAAGTGCAAAGAGCAAATTCCCCAAATTCACTAAGTTCAAACATACATACACACACACATAAGTGGGAAAGAGGAAAAAAGGGAAAGGAGAAGGAAAGCAGAAGTATGTCCCTCAGTCCAATAACCCTCAAGAAAATGAATACTGAAACAAATTCTAGAGTAATCATAACGGTACATCTATACTTTCTGACACTAAAGTCGACCTAGCACCTTCACTCCAGTTCTTTAAGACATCCAGAGTCAGAGGACCAGCTTGTCATAGTTGGATTCCTATCTCACAGAAAAACCACAGAACTTAACTGTAATGATACATCAGTATTTACTTGCAGAAGTTTCTTTTTTTTTTTTTCTTTTTTGGCAGGGGAAGGGAATGGCAGGGATATTTGATTTTAAATGGACAAAGACAAAGACACAAATGCACATCAAGTCTTAAGAAGTAATGAAGGTGCACCAAATGCATGGATTTTGGTTTCTAAAGTCTATGCTCCAGTAAAAGGAACAGTGTTCCTAGGAGAAAAGATTGGGGCAGGAAAATTACAAGATGAACCTGGACTGCCTTTTTGTACTGCAAATGTTAGGGCTCAAGAATAATGAAGACTATATTAAAAGGCCACAACAGCTAGTTTGAAATGGAATGTTATTAGTTAAAAGATAATGTGATCTGAGTAGCAAACTGGTTGTGATGGATTACAATCTACTGAATAAATTAGGAATCTCTGAAGCTACACTACAAAAATCAATGAACAAATAAAGGAAAATGGAAAGATAACTCATTCTTGCAGAAAAATTCCAAATAGTCAATGCAGAAAGAATGATGGAGTTAGAAGATCATTAATAAATGCTAAAAAATACTAGGTGAAAAGTCTGATGAGGAACAAAATACAGAGCCTCAAAATATCTGCTTCCAAATTATTAATAACAAAGGAAAAGTTTTCAACTATACATTAGCACAATCTGGTAACTGTTTCAAGAAAAACCAAAGGGAAATAAAAACCATGTACTTACTGTGAAAAAAACAAGAGAACTTACACTCTATCAGGGTAATATGGAATTTAACTGGCATGGGAAACTTATATTTCTGGGAATACATTCTATATAATTTAGGCTTTGGGAAAACACAAGAATGCACTGCACACTGGAATAATAAACAATAACCAAGTATAGGGGTAAAGTGCCTGAAACTGAATCCAATCAGAAACAAGTGTACTACAAATGGGAAATGTCAGGAGGAGAGAAGGAAAGCACATACAACAGATCTGTTAATAATTGGGGCAAAAGGATTGAACATTACCTTCTACTCTCTTCTACATATCCTTGTCATAGCAATATTGATTAGTAATTCTGAAAGTGTGTTTTTGTTATGTTTAGTAAAACAAAAAGAAGTGTGGTATTACAGAGAAGCTCATTGTGGAAGGAGTACACAAATAGAAAAGAGGAATATAAGGAAGAATGCTGTAAGCTTGGACCAGAACTTGGGGTACCTAAAATAGAAATGTTCCTAGCTCTATCCACTGAAAAGATCTAAAAGCAATAAGTACCAGAAATAATGAGAAAAAATTATAGGCTATTACTTTGGTATCTAAATATTATTCCCCACTTGTACAGAAGGAAAACTCCTTGGAGTCAACTGATTCTAGGGTAGGAAGATAGCTGCTTTCTCACCAAAATGGCTGATTTCACAGATAGGATTTAAAAACAAAATGCTAGATGAGCTTAGATCTTTAAGTTCTAGAAAGAAAATAAATGTTCAAAAACAACAATGTTTAATGCCTGCCATATTAGGAACTGCTAGAAGGTATACCCATGAACCAAAAGTATTATATGAACATGAAGTTAGTGAAGTCAATAAATTATTACCCAGTGACTAAGTATCATATTGATGATTATTAGATAGGAAAAAAGATGACTGGTAGGAAGTAAAATAATAGATACTATAGAGATAGGACATAATGGATGTATAGACTAACATAAAAATAAACTTTAAGAGCTGGGAAGGTGGCTCAGTGGTAGAGTGCTTGCCTTGCATGCTTGAGGCCCTGGGTTCGATTCCTCAGCACCACATAAGCAAAAATAAAAAAGCCGGAAGTGGCGCTGTGGTTCAAGTGGTAGAGCGCTAGCCTTGAGCTGAAGAGCTGAGGGATAGCACCCAGGCCCAGAGTTCAGGCCCCATGACCGGACCCCAAAAAATAAAAAATAAATAAGCTTTAAAACAAACAGTGGTATAAATAATTCTGTGTGTTAGGGGCTGGGAATGTGGCTTGATAGAGTGCTCACCTTAGCATGCATGAGGTCCTGGGTTCAATTCCTCAGCACCACATACATAGAAAAGGCCAGAAGTGATGCTGTGGACCAAGTGGTAGAGTGCTGGTCTTGAGTTCAAACCTCAGGACTGGCATTAATAATAATAATAATAATAAAAGTAATAATAACAACAACAACAACTGTGTGTGTCTGTGTGTGTGTTTGATCTTTAACCTGGTTCTTGACATAAGGCTTCTCAAACCTTGGAATTTCCAGAACTAGGATACCTATGCTTATGTTTATGAGGTAACAGAGTAAGCTCTCAGACAGTTTCAAGGGGGGGAGGGGTAGTCACTGGAAGGAATAAAAGCACACAGCATGATTAGAAGGTTGAAAATGTCAGGACATTCTCCCACTCATCCTGGTGGCCACCTCCAACCTGTAAAGGTGGTAGCTGAATATAGTTAAATCACTTACATAATGCTTTAGCCAAGCTAAATCAACCCTATCTGTAAAGAAACCTCAGGCAAAAATTCTGAAAGGACCAAGCTTAGGTAACTTCCCAGCTAGATGATATACCTGTAAAGAGCAAAAAGGTTCTGCCTCACAACCTTGTCCTATGTACTTCTTCCAATTGGGTGTTTCTTAGTTGTACCAATTATGATAAAACTTTAATAATAACCATGAATGTTTCTCTGGGTTATTCTAACAAAACATTTTATGGGCCGGTCGCCAGTGGCTCACGCCTGTAATCCTAGCTACTCAGGAGGCTGAGATCTGAGGATTGCGGTTAAAAGCCAGCCCAGGCAGGAAACTCCATGAGACTCTTATCTCCAATAAAAAAAACTCACTAGAAAACCAGAAGTGGCGCTGTGGCTCAAGCAGTAGAGCGCTCTCCTTGAGCTGAAGAGCGTAAGGACAGTGCCCAGGCCCAGAGTTCAAGCCCCATGACCGACAAATTGCTGCTGAAACACCAAATGAAGATTAAATGAGGTTCTTCTTTATAATAGGCAGAGGAAACGCGTGGAAGATGAGGTGGAGTTGAAAAACAAGGATTTTTGCACCACAGTAACCCCATCCAACCTTGAGGTTTATCTTATACTTTTACCAAGTATAACTATTTCTGGTGATTTGGAAATTCCTGGTTCATTGAGTTAGATATATTTTTGTTGTGTAATTAATTATAGCCAGTCTCATTAGATAAAACTTTGTAAACATTAGTAGGCACCAAGTTCAAATGGAAGACACAAGGTGTCTAAGTTTTAATATTTGATTGAAGGAAAACATCCAAAAAATACTGGACTATGTTTATGATATGCTTTATCTTCACAGATCCTAAAAAAGGATTGGGGATGCACCAAAAGTACTATAAACCACCACTCAGAAACGTGGCACTACAGCATCTTTACATCACAAATGTACTCTGTTTCAGTATCATGTGGTACTATAAGTCACTTTACAGCTAGCTTCCTACTTCATTTAAAGTTGAAATAGCTCATACATAATTTTTTAAAATAACTAGACTCTTAAATTTCAGCATTATAAAAATTTGTTAAATCAAATACCAAACTAGTAATTTTTAACTTAAGCATTTTTCTTATAAGCTAATTTTTTTTTTTTAGGTCAGTCACAGGGCCTGAACTCTGGGCCTGAGCTGTTCCTCAGCAATTCAGCTCAAGGCTAGCGCTCTACCACTTGAGCCACATCGCCATTTCTGGCCTTTTCTGCTTATGTGGTGCTGAGGAATCAAACCCAGAGCCTCATGCATGCAAGGCAAGCACTCCACCACTGAGCCACCTTCCCAGCCCTAGGAGAAATATTTAAAAGCCATTCAACATTGTTTTTCTTACAGTACACTGTTCAATACCTTCTCTCGAGAGAGGTTTTCCAAATATGAAGTCAGATTGTTTATTTCTTTGTCTTTCTCTGCCAACTGAAGCTGAAAATAAAGAAATTATCATTATTGTTTTGTTTTGTTGTGTTCGGTGGGGAGTGGAGAGTGCAAAACTGGGGTCTGAACTCAGAACTTCCAACTGGTTTGGCTTGTGGGCTGGCTGACAATAATCAAACCTGGTTTTTTTTTTTTTTTTTTGCTGATTAATTTGGAAAGTCTCATCTTTTCTGCCCAGTGAGTTTCAAATTGAAATCATCTGGATCTACGCATCTTGAGTTGATTATAGTTGTAAACTATTGGTACTAAGCTTGGTTGATTTTTCAAACAGGATTTTTCTTTTTTTTTTTTTGGGTCCGGTCGTGGGGCCTGAACTCTGGGCCTGGGCACTGTCCCTCAGCTCTTCAGCTCAAGGCTAGCGCTCTACCACTTGAGTCACAGTGCCACTTCCGGCTTTTTTCTTTTTGCTTATGTGGTGCTGAGGAATCGAACCCAGGGTCTCAGGCATGCAAGGCAAGCACTCTTCCACTGAGCCACCTTCCCAGCCCCCAAACAGGATTTTTCTATGTAGACCAAGCTGACCTCAAACTCACATTCTCCCTACTTCTACTTCCCCAGTACTGGAATTACAGACATGCAATTACCATACCTAAGTACATTTTCTCTATTATCTAATTTCTCCTCATACTTCAGATTCATTTTATATTGTTATATCAAAACAATTCACTTACCTACATATCCCAGGCTGATGTCAAACTCAAAATCATCTTGCTTCCATTTCCCAAGTGTTGGAATTACAGGTATACCCTACCATACGTAATTCAATTTTTTTCCATTATCTGTTTTGTCCTTATACTTGAGATTTTACACCATCCTATCAAAGTAATACCTATTGCCAAATCCATGCATTTTCCTCAGTTTTTGGTATTTGGTTTCTAACTTGTCATTATTGACTAATCTCTGTAGTATTAGATTTACTCCTGCTGGGCACTGGTGGTTTATATCCTAACTACACAGAACATTGAGAACTGAAGATCAAGGTTCAAAGCCAGCCCAAGTAGGAAAGTTCATGATACTCTTATCTCCAATTGAGCACCAAAATGAGCCAGAAGTGGAGCTGTGGCTCAAGGGCTGTAGTAGTAGTTAGCCTTGACAAGCAAAAGCTCAAGAACAGTGCCTAAGCTCTAAATTCAAGACCTTGAGTGCAAGCCCAAGGACTGAACAACAACAACAAAAATCTTTGGAGCTGGATACCTGTCCAGTCTATCACAAAACAAACTATTCCTTTGGCTTATGTGAAACAGCATTCCCTTTCCTTTTCTTAGAGCTATTACTTCTTCCCAACCACATTCCCCTTCTTTTCTTAGAACTATTACTTCTTCCCAATCACAAATAGGAGTACTTTACCATGTTTCTTCTCTCTGAAAGTTTTCTTCACATTTCTAACTATCAAACCCATGGAAATAAACCACAGACATTAACTTATGACCATGCTCTTTCCCAAGTTCCAAATTTGTACTTTTAATTGAGATGTAAAATGCTCCAAGTCTACTTTTTCTAAGCTGGCTTTTATGAATATTTTCTTCTGTAAATAAACTATGCTATGTATTTATAGTTACACTGATTATAATTCATTTATTAAAAACTGAAAAATCAATATCCATATACATTAGTATTGTGGCTTTAAATGTATGGATGTGATGGCTAATTATAATCTATCTTTTGTGCATGTATGAGGAAGCTGTTCTGAGGTTTGAATTCAGGGTCTTGCGCTTACTAAGTAAGCACTGTACCACTAAAGCCATGCTTCCAGCCCAAATTTTATCATTTAATTTTGCTTCTATCTTTTTTCTCTTTTTTTGGTGCTGGTACTGGGGCTTGAACTAAGCACCTCATACTCTTGCTTGGCTTTCACTGAAGGTTGACGCTTTACTACTTCACTTGAGCCACATTTCCATTTCTGGGGGGGTTTTTTTTGGCTGGTAATTTGAAATGAAAGGCTCACAGAGTTGTCTACCCAGCTGGTTTCAAATCAGAATCCTCGGGTCTCATACACCTAACTGGCTGAGAATTTAGATGTGAGCCACTAAAGCCAGCAAGTTTGCTTGTTGTTAAAGATGAAAAGTGATCATTTCATTATCCCCTTCTTTTTCTAATAAAATTTTCATAAAAATGTTAAATACTTTGAGATGTTTACATTTTTGAAGTGTAATATAGGTCATAAGCAATTTAAAGAAATTATTCCATACTTGAGCCAGGTATTGGTGGTACATGCCTACAATTCTAGCATTTAGAGGTGAGTGGGCTACTGAATCAAGACTGAGTTCAATGCTAACCTAGGCTACATAACCTAAATATTTGTTATTATTAAAATATTAACACTTTAATATTAAAAGTTTGACTAAAAAGAACCTTCAAAATGTACAATAAATGCTGGGAACCAGTGGCTCACACCTTAATCCTTAGCTACTCAGGGGACTAAGATCTGAGGATTGTGATTTGAAGCCAGCCCAAGCAGTAAAGTCCATGAGACAATAACTACCCCAAAAGACATAAGTAGAACTGTAGTTCAAGTGGGAGAGCACTAGCCTTGAGCAAAAAAGATTAGGAATAGCACTCAGACCCTGAGTTCAAGCTCCAGGACCAATACCAAAAAAGAAGACATATACATTATATTGGTAAAAAAAAAAAAAGGTAACATGTCTTTAAAATTATCAGGTACAGCTAAGTATTATGCCTCACGTTTGCAAACAATGGAGAAACTTACTTTATAATTATCCTCTACTTCAGTTAGTTCAAGTTTTACATTTTCAGCAACTTTCACTTGTTCTTTCCATTTCAGCTCCATTACTGCAAGTTCATCAGCATATTTACTGCATTTGGTTTTCTCATCCTAAACAAAATTAGTATAATTACAAAAAGATTTAAAATCCATACAAAACATACATCCATAAAACATACCTAGATACATGCTAAATGTTTATTAGAATATTAATAGTATAAAAATTGACAGGCTGGTAATGTGGCCTACTGGTAAAGTGCTTACCTAGCATGCATGAAGCCCTGGGTTCAATTCCTCAGTACCACATAACCAAAACAAACAAACAAGAAAAGCTGGATGTAGAACTGTGGCTCAAATGGTAGAGTGCTATCTTTGAGCAAAAAGAAAGTCAGGGACAATGCTCAGGCCCTGAGTTCAAGCCCCAGGACTGGCCAAAAAAAAGAAAAAAGGAAATGGCCAAATATTTATCGGCACAAGAATGAATATATCATTCAATATCCACAAAAAGTAATAGCGTATTACTTACTTAAAGAAAACAAAGTACAGCGGAGAGCTGGTTGTTCACACCTATAATCCTATTCAGGAAAATGAGATCTGAGGATTGTATTCAGAGTAGCATGGGCAGGAAAGTCCATGAAATTTGGATCACCAATAAACTACCTCTCTACCCATGCCAAAAAAAAAAAAGCCAGAAGTGGACAGTGCCCAATTCCTGAGTTTAAGATCTAGGACTGGCGCCTGGGCGCGCGCGCGCGCACACACACACACACGTAGATGTATAAATTGATAGGAAAAAATGACACTACATTAATTCAAAATATAACTGAAAATAGCATGTGGCAAAAACCAAATATGTAGCATAATCCTATTTTTTAGTAGTTGTTTTATATAATTACATACAATGTATATGTGTTTACAGAAAAATATAAAACAAATAATATTAGGTGATTAGGAACACTTAAGTACTATGTATCATCACTATTCTTTGTATCTGTAATGCCATAAAGTTTCACAGTAAGTATATATTAATTTTTGCAAAAGGAGGAAATCAAAATAATTTATAATGGCTGCTTTTGCTTTTGCTTTTTTTTTTGGGGGGGGGGGGGGCCAGTCCTGAGGCCTGAACTCTGGGCCTAGGCGCTGTCCCTCAGTAATTCAGCTCAAGGCTAGTGCTGTACCACTTGAGCCACAGCGCCACTTCCGGCTTTTTTTTTTGCTTATGTGGTGCTGAGGAATCGAACCCAGGACCTCATGCATGCAAGGCAAGCGTTCTACCACTGAGCCACCTTCCCAGCCCTTGGCTGCTTTTTCTTATAACCCAAAACATCATAAAATTACAAATCATGACAAATAGGCTAATTGTATTTTGAATTTATTTTTTCATGGTGAAGTTCAAAAATGTACTTAGAGCAATTCAGTGGAGAAAGAAAATATCTTTGAAGTGATCATTCAAGATCAGCTCCATGCCATATACTCTGTATCTCATACCATAGACAAAAACTAACTCAAGAGGGTTCAAAGACTTAAATGTAAAGCCTTAAAGTATAGCTCACTAGTATAGCTTTTCCCTAGTGTGTGTGATACGCTCTTTGTCTAGCACCACAAAAAAAAAAAAAAAAAATGAAAATCTCCCAGAAGACATTACATGAGAAAGCTTTATCACTTTAGAATATGTGAAAATACATTCTAAAGGGCAAAAATATTTAAGAATTGATACACTATCAAAATTTAATTTTAATTTCCTAAAAACACCATTAAGGAATAAAAAAATCAAGCTACACACAAAAAGAAAGTATCTAAGCATATATATTAATTAGAGAAAGGAACTGTCTCTAGAATATACGACAATTATATAATTTTTAAATAGCAAAAGACTTGAACACTCATTTTAATATAATATACATATATACATATACATGCATATACATATATATATATACATATACATATATATATATATATAAAAGAAAGGACTGACAAGCATAGAAAAAGAAGTCCAGCATCAAGTGGAAATAGAAATTAAAACCATGCTGACATATCCATTACATACTCATTGCACTGACTACAAAACAAAAAATGGTATAATATTACTATGCAAAACAATTTTTTTTTTTGGGTCCGGTCATGGTGCCTGGGCACTGTCCCTCAGCTCTTCAGCTCAAGGCTAGCGCTCTACCACTTGAGCTATAGCGCCACTTCCGGCTTTTTTTTCTTTTTGCTTATGTGGTGCTGGGGAATCGAACCCAGGGCAGGGCCTCAGGCATGCAAGGCAAGCACTCTACCACTGAGCCACCTTCCCAGACCCGCAAAACAATTTTCTTTAGAACATTCACCTACTACCAAATCAACTAGTTATTTCACTCCCAGATACTAAGACAAACAAAAGCAGTTAGGTCCAATCAACTTGTACAGAAATATTCATAGCAAGTTTATTTGTAACCATCAACAACAACCCCAAATGCCCATCCACTGGTGAATAAACAAATTATATTAGTCATATAACAGGCTATAATACCAGTAATAAAGAGGAATGAACAATATAAAGAACTTGGTATATTCTCAAAATAATTATGCTGCAAGGGGGAAGGAAAAAAAGAGTGTTTCATTTTATATAATTTTACCAAAGTGAACCTATTACACTGTCAGTACTAATCACCTCTTTTGCAAAAGCTTCTTCCCAAGTAATAAAGAAAAACAGTTCAAAATTCAATTGAAAGATACTATTTTTAAGTACCAAAGATATTTTAAATTACTATAGTAACTGTGAGCTATAAATTTCATTCTGTAGACCTAAAAAAGCATTCTTACCACATGCAAACAAACACAAAAATCTAGTTAAACCAAAGTCACACAAAGTAACTTTCCTCTCTACTATAAATAGTGACTTTCAGGAACGTATGTTATCAAGAAGGCTACAAAACTGAACAGTATGTATGAATAAAGCTTCATGTCTGGGGATTTTGTTTTGTTTTTGAGGCAGTCTTGCTATATAACTTGGGCTAACCTTAAATTCCTCTAATTCAGTTTCTCTACTTCTGAGGTTATAATCTCAATTAACTGTTCTTTATCCAAACAAGGACATTTCACTATGTTAACAGAAAATATTGACTACAGAATCATGATTTTATGCTACAGACCTGTAGCTACAGGGCCCAAAACTCTAAAAGTGAAAGTAGATATAAGAAAGGAATGGAGAATGGAACATCCCTAGGATACAGTTCAACAGAGGCAACAGTTAGACTAAGACATTGATATTTGATAAACCCACATTCACTTAAGAAGGAGGTAACTGACCTGCAATAGTTGTTTGCATTTATTATACTTTTCTGTTTTGTCAGCAATTTCTTTGGTCATTTCACAGACTTGACCCTTCGTTAGCATGTCAAAATCTTTCTCTGCTATAACAAGGTATAAAATTAAGAGTTTGTTAAAAAGTATTTGCCCTTTATATTATTATCCTGTTCAGAAATACTTAAGAGCTAGTGTGTGTGTGTGTGTGTGTGTGTGTGTGTGTATATAGTGTTCATATATTAGTATAATATACATCATATTATATTACATAGTATATGTTATAATACTGAAGGATCTGTCTCATGAATATGATCATTTTTACATAACAACTTTTAAATAATCTAGGATGGAACCAAGGCCACATCTAATAATGAAAAAGCCACTGTATTTTATAATTTGCTAAAAATAGTTCCAAAATGTTCAAATATTGTTCTCCTTATATAATTTATTAAAAAGAATAAGAAACCTATCTTCTTGAGAATATATTTTAAATCATTCTTCTAATACTTCATTATCATTCACAAAGTTTACTGAGTACTCTGCAACATTTCTGGTTAAACATCACTAATTCTAAAATATGAAATTCAACTTTCACTGGAAAAAAATGCTCCAAAACTAGAAATATTTTTAACACTACTGTAATACTGAAAATAGCATTTCAGAGTTCAGATTTTCAGAACAGAAACAATCAACCAGTTTAAAAATCTAAGCAAATGTCCTAACATATAAAAAAAAACTGAAATCTGAAAACAATTCTGATTCTGAACATTTCAGAAAAGTGATACTCATGAAGAGGACACAAAAATGGAAGGCCAGAGTCTGTCCTATGGAAACCAAAATTCTTTAATACTTAATGGTCTAGGATATTTATGTTCAAAAAGACTATAGTATCAATTAGCCCCACACTGAGCAAAGAAATGTGCTTTCTTTAGTACTGGCTTTCCTACTGTCAAATCTCTGATTTATGTAAAAGAGGGAGGTAAAAAAAAAAAACAAGAAAAGGCAAACTGGGCGTCCATGGCTCACGCCTAGCTAGTATCCTAGCTACTCAGAAGGCTAAGATCTGAGGATCATGGTTCAAAGCCAGCCAGGCAGGAAAGACCGTGTGGTGAGATTCCTATCTCCAATAAAAACCACCAGAAAACTGGAAATGGCGCTGTAGCTCAAGTGGTAGAACACTGCCTTGAGCTGAAGAGCTGAGGGACAGCGCCCAGGCCCAGAGTTCAAGCCCGTGACTGACAAAAAAAAGAAAGAAAGAAAAGAAAAAAAGGGAAAACCTAGAGTTTATTCAAATTTTCCTATCAATCACATGGTTTATTATGTTCCTAATTTATACTACAGTATTTGTATAATTAAAAATGTAACTCACCAGCCAACAGGTACACTAATGAAAAAAGTACTCTAATGCCCCCCAAAGCAGCCCCCAAAATCAAACCCTAGGGGGCGTGAAAAGGGGGGAGAGAAAAAAATGTAAGAACAAATAATAAATATTTGCTCTACAGAATTATAAAATTAAAAGATTACAAATAAAGTTCTTCAAAATTTCATAGATTTACAGTATAAAGTAAAAATTCAATTTTAGTGTTAGGAAATCTTCAGTGTCATTATATGGGCTACTCAATGCATAATCAAAGCATCAATATGAATATTAGTTCACACTCATGTTCTGTATGTTCACACTCAAACATATTACTATACTTACACCACTTTTCCCTTTTTTCCATTCCCTCACAAATAGGATTTTAACAAGCACCCTGATAGTCTCACATGGAAGAGCCAGTGTAAGTTAGCATACTTTCCAACAGCAAAAGTAGACTTTTTACCGGCAGAATGTAGTGGTTGCTTTACATCTGTAGCAGATGAAGATGTGGCTGGGTCGGTGTTTATTGAAGCATCATTCACTTTCTGCTGATTACCAATCTTCTTTATGAAGACAGTATTGTTATTATTGGCCTATTCAAAATGAATTCATTGTAAACAATTGCAAAATCTCCACAAATTTAGTCATAATACTTTCCTTCAGTAAATATGTAAACAATCACAAAAGGGAAGTCTGAAAGTCTGCACAGCTACTGTTTTTGTTGTTGTTGTTGCTGATTTTGTTACTGATTTTTTTTGTTGCTGTCGGGTTATTTTGTTTTTTTTTTTTTGTTGGACCTGGGTGCTGTCCCTCTTCAGCTCAAGTCTTGCACTCTACCACTTGAGCCACAGAGCCACTTCAGGTTTTCTAGTGGTTTATTGGACATAAGAGTCTCATGGACTTTCCTGCCCCCATTGGCTTTGAACCAGGATCCTCAGATCTCAGCCTCCTGTGTAGCTAGGATTACAGGCGTGAGCCACCAGCACCCAGCTCCAGCCAAGTTTTTATTGGCTTTTAAAACAACAGTAGGGTTGGGAGCCGGTGGCTCATGCCTTGTGATCCTAGCTACTCAGGAGGCTGAGATCTGAGGATCACAGTTCAAAGCCAGCCCATGCAGGAATGTCTATGAGACTCTTTTATCTCCAATGAACCACCAGAAAACCGAAGTGGTGCTGTGGCTCAAATGGTAGAGCACTTGCCTTGAGCTAAAGAGCTGAGAGTTGAAGACTCACAACTGACAAAAAAAAAAACATGGCTGGAGGCATAGCTCAAGTGGTAGAGCAACTGCTTAGGAAGTATACTGTCCCAAACTCAAACCCCAGTACTAACAAAACATTAAAAATAAAGTAAAAAGAGTCAAAAGACTAAAGTCATACATACCTTCATCAATTTAAATGCAAAAGAAAACATTTTCAGTCTGGGAAGGTAGCTTAGTGGCAGAAGGCTTGCGTAGTAGCATGCATGAAACCCTGGGTTCTATTCTCAGTACCACATACACAGAAAAGGCTGGAAGTGGTGCTGTGGCTCAAGTGGTAAGTGCTATCCTTGAGCAAATACAGCTCAGAGATAGTGCCCAGGCCCTGAGTTCAGGCCCCATGACTGACAGAGAAAGAGAGAGAGAGAAAGAAAGAGAAAGAGAGAAAGGGAGGGGGGCTGGGAAGGTGGCTCAGTGATAAAGTGCTTGCCTTGCATGCATGAGGCCCTGGGTTCGATTCCTCAGCACCACATAGCAGAAAAAGCTGGAAGTGGCACTGTGGCTCAAGTGGTAGAGCACTAGCCTTGAGCTGAAGAGCTGAGGGACAGTGCCCAGGCCCAGAGTTCAGGCCGCACAACAGGCAAAAAAAAAAGAAAAGAAACCCATGTGAGAGAAAGGGAAGGGAAGAAGGAGAGGGAGAAAGGGAGAGGGAGGAGGAGGGGGAGAGAGAGAGAGAGAAAGAGAGAAAGAAAGAAGAAAGAGAAAGAAAAGAAAGGAGAGAGAAAAAAACATTTTCTAGTGACAAAGAAGAAGCATTCATAGATATCTCGCAATCTCAAGTTTTCCTTAAATCGGCCACCAAAATCTTTCCATAAAACACATAAACTATGTTGTTCACAAAAGCCTTCCCACTAAACTATATACTCCCTTTGTCTGCTTTCAGATTAATAGTTAAGACCAGAAAAATAGCATTATGTACCACATATTCCAAGACAATGATGGTCTACTTTCAATTCCAGATTTTAAATGTGTTTTTTCTACACTCCCAAGAGTCCTTCACATATCTCATATCACATCTCATATTTACATATTATTTAGATCCATAAATATACAAATCCAAATAATTTTCTGTGCTTTACTACAAATCTGCCTACCTATTCTCAAATGAAATACAGAAAACTAAGCTAGCACTGCTTAATTTTTCTTTATCTGCTGGGTATGAATAGAAGAACTCACTAAAGACAATGAAAAAAGCAGTGATATCTAAACCATAGAGATGGATCAATGGTGAATCTCAACAAAGACAAATAACTTTATCATAAGAGATTCAATAATATAGAGAGAGTTTTAAGTGATAAAGATATTAATCAAGAACTTAAGGGCTGGGATGTAGCTCAGTGGCAAAGCACTTGCCTAGCAAGTGCAACATCCTTGGTTCAATCCCCAGTACCAAAAAAGGAAAAAACAAAAGAAAAAAAAGAACTTAAAAGAATAATCATCTAAGAAGAGAATGGTTTCTCTTGTTCGTTCTTGCTGAAGCTTGTGCTACATTTACTGGTTCTTCTGTTAGAAAAACAAACAAACAAACAAAACAAAACAAAAAACCTCCTGATTTGAAAAGAAAAAACAATTGTTATACATCTTGCAGATAGCAAGATAAGCTGGTAAACCAAAACCTGGACAATGAAATGGGGGCAGTGAGCTAGGGAGAGAGGGAGGGAAGGAAGGAAGGAAGGAAGGAAGGAAGGAAGGAAGGGAGGGAGGGAGGGAGGGAGGGAGGGAGGGAGGGTAAGAAGGATAAAAGAATGAGGAAATAAGGAACAGGACACTAGGTGCCACAACTATATAGGAAACAAAAAGGAGACCCATGCAATCAAAAAGCCATTTTCAGGGACTCCAATGTCATGTAACAAGAAAGATGAGCTGAAGTACTGTCTTCCCCATGGCTTATCTACGGCATGTACTGTCTTGTTCTTTGCTATACTTCCTTTCTAATAAAGTTCCCTGTTATCTCTACTATGCTTGTATGTTGCCTGAATTTTTCTCTTGCTGGACAGAAGAACCAAGGTCAACTTGACTGCCCTAAATTTCCCATAATGAATTTTGGTACATTGAGAACCAAGGGATTAAGTATATCATTTTCGGATTAGCAGTAATAAAAGGTAACATATTTTGGTGCCATGACTCATATGTGGATGGCTGTTTTGAAAGTAACACTATTAAAACAAAGGCTTGAAATCAAAAGACAACTTATTTATAATACTTATATATGTATTATTATATATGTTATTTATAAACAAAAAGTGGATGAGGAAAATTACTATGCAGGTATCCAGTGATACTTACTGACTGATCTGAAAGTCTGTTTATATGTTTCTGGAGCCTCTGGCATTCCTTAAATTTTTCTTTATAATGATCTGCAGCCATTTGAAGACGGAGTTTCAGATCTTCAACTTCTCTTCGTAGTTCATGTTCCAGTGTACCATTTCTCTCCTAAAAAAGAAAAAGAAAAAAAGAGCCCTCACACCTCATAATGTAATAGTAAATCTCAACTTCATTTTCACATTTTTCTTCTGGCTTTTAATTTTTATTGTTTTGGCTACAGAGCCACACTAATTCTCCTAATAAATCCAGCTTTATATTCTTAAACTAAGATTCCTTTAAAAACTAGAGGAAAATAATCTACCTCCTGAGGAGCAATTATTACTCTTGTAAATAACCATAATATCATTTTATATAGCTAGTAAACAAGAAGTTCCAAACAAGGCAATATATACCTGACATCAAACATATTTAATAGAGGTTTTACTAGCCTGAGGAAATGTGCTGACAGAAGTTTTTCTTGAGGCTTAATTTCAACCCAAAGGGTCATAATGATTAAGCAAAATGAATGGAAAAATGTAAAACTCTGATAAGGAATGTGACCTGACTTGGGACTTCACAGTGGTTTATGGATCAACTGAGTAATTCAAAGGTAACTTTTGTTTTGTTTTGGATGGTCGTGGGGCCTGAACTCAGCCTGGGCACTGTTCCTCAGCTCTTCAGCTAAAGGCTAGTACTCTATCACTTGAACTACAGCGCCACTTCCGGCTTTTTCTGCTTATGAGGTGCTCAGGAATCGTACCCACAGCCTCATGCATGCAAGGCAAGCCCTCTACCACTGAGCCCCCTTCCCAGCCTCAAAGGTAACTTATTTTACCTGTTCTTTCTTAACAGCACTTAGTTTAAGTTCTGCTAGTGCATCAGCTAATTGCTTTTTCACTTTCTCATTTTCCAGGCGCACAGTGTGTAAATCTGCCATTGTTTTATCTCGCACATTTACAGCATCACTAAGTTCTTTAGAAAGAAAGACAACTTCTTGTCGAGTTGCCTGAACCTGTTCCTCTGCTTTGCGAAGTTGCTCCTTTAAAACAAATGCATCTTCCTAAGGAGAAAGGAAAAATAAAGCTATAAGTCACTCAAATAAATAAAAAAGCAGCAGAAACTAGCTTTAAACATATTTTTGATCAGAAGATTTATGTATAAGATGTTATAAAAAAACTGAAGACTTTTTTTCATTCACCATGTATCTACCCTACAAAGGATAAATTGCCACTAATTTATTCATGAAGAATTGCAGTATAAGACGTTAGACCACACACCAGAGCTTAAAGTCTTGACTGAAAGAAGGCTCCAAAATGCAAAGAATGAGATCCTTCCAAACTCTGCAACTAAAATTAACCCTCATTTTTTGTAATTATCATAAAACAATTTCAAAACTCTTTTTTGTGTATGTGCCAGTCCTGGGGCTTGAACTCAGGGCTTGGGCACTTCACTGAGTTTTTTTGTTCATGGCTAGAGTTCTACCACTTGAGCTACACCTCCACTTCTGACTTTTTGGTGGTCAAGAGTGTCACAAACTTTCCTGCCAAGGTTAGCCTTGAATGATAATCCTCCAATCTCAGCCTCCTGAGTAGTTAGGATTAGGCATCAGCCACCAGTGCCTGGCTCAAAATTTTTGGTTTAAAGATTTTTTTTTTTTCACACATACCTATAGTCCTAGTAATTCAGTAGGCTGAGATCTGAGAATCATGTTTTGAAGACAGCCATGTCACACAAATCCAAAAGACTCTTATATCCAAATTTCTGGCAAAAGCCAGAAATGAAGTCAAAGCTTAAAGTGGTAGTAGCAGGCATAAGCAAAAAAAAAGTCAAGCAAGAGTTTGAGGCCCTGAGTTCAAGCCCCAGTTAGTGGCAAAAATTAAAACTGAATAAATAGGGCTAGGAAGGTGGCTCAATGGTAAAGTGCTTGCTTCACATGCATGAGGTCCTGGGTTCGATTCTCAGCACCAAGTAAGCAGAAAAGGCCAGAAGTAGTGCTGTGGCTCTAGTGGTAGAACACTAGCTAGCCTTGAACTGCAGAGCTAAGGGACAGCGCCCAGGCCCAGAGTTCAGACCCCATGTCCAATAAAAACAAACAAACAAACATCTGACAATCTGAATTGAAACCTCCTTGTACTACTTAAAAGTAATTTTAAAAAATGTTTTTAAAGATTTTTCCATTGTGGTACACAGCTATAATCAACACTACTGAGGAGTCAGAGGTAAGAATATCACAGCCTGAGACCACCCCTGGACAAAATTTCAGAACTCTATCTGAGTGAAAAACAAAATAAAACAAAAAAACTGACCACATTGCTCAAGAGTGTTTGCCTAGAAAACACAAGTTTCCTACTCCCTAACTAAAAAGGGACATCTAGTACAGTATTAATCTACGGTTCTACATTACAAAAACACAAAACAGAATTTACATTAAAAGGTGGGGGTTTTTTTGGTATTTATTTTAGGGTTTTTTTTTTTTTTTTGGTCAGTCATGGGACTTGAACTCTGGGTGCTGTCCCTTAGTTCTTCAGCTCAAAGGAAGCACTCTACTACTTCAGCCACAGTGCCACTTTGGGTTTTCTGGTGGTTAATTGGAGTTAAGAGTCTCACAGACTTTCCTGCCCAGGCTGGCTTTGAACCAGGATTCTCAGATCTCAGCCTCCTGATTCAATAGGATTACAAGTGTGAGCCACCAGCAGCACCCAGCTACATTAAAAGTTTTAAACCCAAAATCCTGTTTTATAACTAGTAAAAGATAGTATTGGTAAAATAAATGTCCTCCCACCAACTGAGTAAAGAACAGGATGTTTAAATAATCTCCAAGTATTATTCAAAGATTTCTTAATAATCAGAAAAAGAAAAAGCTTATCTACAATAACAAGCAAATCTAACTTAAAAAAAAATTACCAGGCACTGGTAGCTCATGCCTATCATCCTAGTTACTCAGTAGGCTGAGATCAGAGGATTGAGGTTCAAAGCCAGCCCATTCAGGAAATTCCGTTAGACTCTTATCTCCAATAAACCACCAAAAAACTGGAAATGGCACTGTGGCTCAAGTGGTAGAGCACACCTTGAGCTGAAGAGCTGAGGGACAGTGCCTAGGCCCAGAGTTCAAGCCCTATGATCTACCAAAAAAAAAGATTACCAAACCTAATAAGAATGGAACAAATTAAGCCAGGTACCCAGTAGCTCGTGCCTGCAATCCTAGTTACTCAGGAAGGTAAAGACCTTGGTTCAAAGCCAAGCTAGGCAACAAAGTCCCTGAGAATCTATCTCCAAAATAAGTAACAAAAAGCAAGACTGGAAATACATACCAGTAGCTCACATCTATAATCATACCTACTCAGGAGGCTGAGATCTGAGTATCAAGGTTCAAAGTCTGGCCAGGCAGGCAAGTCCATGAGACTTTTATCTCCAAATAACTGCCAAAAAGCTAGAAGCAGAGCTGTAGCTTAAGCTGCAGAGTGCTAGTCTTGAGCACAAAACTCAGAAACAACACTCAGGCACTGAGTTCAAGCTCCAATACTGACACAATTAAAAAATAAAATAAGGGGAGCTGGGAAGGTAGCTCAGTGGTAGAGCGCTTGCCTTGCATGCCTGAGGCCCTGGGTTCGATTCCTCAGCACCACATAAGCAAAAAGAAAAAAGTTGGAAGTGGTGCTGTGGCTCAGGTGGTAGAGCGCTAGCCTTGAGCTGAAGAACTGAGGGACAGCGCCCAGGCCCAGAGTTCAGGCCCCACGACCGGACCCAAAAAATAAAAAATAAAAATAAAATAAGCTAGCAAGAGCCCATCTCAATCAAGGTAGGCATGGTGCATACCTGTAATCCCAAATACATGGGAGGCCATACATAAAAGGATCACAGTCTGAGACCAGCTAGGCAAAAACTAGATATCCTAGCTGAAAAGTAAAGCAAGGGCTGGGGGCATGGCTTAAGCAATAGAGTGGCTAAGTAGCAAGCAAAGTCCTGAATTTAAACTTTAGTACTTCCAACAAAGAAAACAAAAAAGAATGGCAAAATAACTATTCACTCTTCTGCTCTTTCAACTTTTAGTTTTCAACTTTTTCAAAATAAATAAATGGGTAAACTTTAAAAACAAGTGAAAATGTAATAAAAGCAATCAAATTACACACATTTAATAGAGACATTTAAAATCTCCATATCCACCAAAGAAAGTACTTACTTTATTTGAGGTTGTAAGCAAGAAAGCCCTTTGCAGATTTTCCTTTTCAGCCAAACACGACTGCAGTCTTCCAACCTCTTCCTTGAAATGAGTAATCATGCTTTCTTTGTTTCCATCTAAATTCTTTAAAGTCTGAACCTCTGACACAAGCTTTGTATTTTCTATTTCTGTATTCTTCAAGTGCACCTGTAACAGCATTTGGAAATTTGGGCTGGGAATATGGCTTAGCGGTAGACCGCTTGCCTAGCATGCATGAAGACCTGGGTTCTATTCCTTAGTACCACATAAACAGAAAATGTCAGAAGTGGCATTGTGGCTCAAGTGGTACAGTACTAGCTTTGAGCTAGTACTTGAGTGTTTAAGCCCCAGGACTGGCAAAAAAAAAAAAAAAGAAAAGAAAAAGAATATTCTTTCTAATGCCATAACCTAAGTTAGAGATGAATAGTGGCATGATATTTATGTCTAATAGAAAAAATTTCCCTACTTCAAAACAGTTCTAATTAAAAAAAAAAAAAAAGAACTGGGTATGGTGGTACATGCCTGAAATCCCAGTACCTGAAAGCCTGGAACAGGATCTCAATTTTGAAGCTAACACGACCTACATCACAAGTTCTAGGCTAGTACAGCCTAGCTAGCCTGTACAGTAAGACTTGCCACAGAAAAATAAAAAATGGAAAATGGAAAAGCAACATAAAGTCAAATAACATAAAATAAAATACAAACCAAAATTAAAATAAAGGAAGGAACAAGTGTTGAGAGCAAAGTCCTCCAAATGACTACCTCAACCATATTTTTATATATATATATATATATATATATATATATATAATATATACACATATATGTATATATATATACATACATACACACACATACATATATATATATGAAAATCACAGCTTTTCTAAGTTAAAAAAATTCCACAGAGATTGATTCTAAAGTCTAAACTACATCTCTAAAGACACTTCCTTTCATTTGCTTCTCTTCCAAAATATAAATGATTCTCTTCCAAATATAAATGATTTGGTTATTTTGGGAGAGGGGAAACATTAGGTTACAGATTATTCAAATATAAGGACATGGACAGAGTCTGGAAAACTAGAAAGAAAACATTAAAAAGCATCTCAATTCAATTTTTTGCATGTGAAGAGCACTATATTGTCCTTATGCCTAAATACACATTTGTTGATGAACCAACCCAAATATGATTGATTTTTCAATGAGCTTCAGGTGCTGTTGATTTGCTCATAAGAGATAAATCAAATGCAGTACTCGATGTCAAGTACTGGTGTCGATGAGTCCACTAACAAGGGCATCTTGTTCTAAGAGTATGAAAGAACACTAATTACTTCTTTTAGTTTACTTTTTTTTTGGGGGGGGGTGGTCAGGTCGTGGGGCCTGAACTCTGGGCCTGGGCACTGTTCCTCAGATCTTCAGCTCAAGGCTAGAGCTCTACCACTTGAGCCACAGCACCACTTCCGGCTTTTTTGTTTTTGCTTATGTGGTGCCGAGGAATCGAACCCAGGGCCTCAAGCATGCAAGGCAAGCACTCTACCACTGAGCCACCTTCCCAGCCCCTAGTTTACTTTTTAAATGAAGAAAAAGCTGAATAACTAATCCCAGTTCCTAAGTACAGAATGTTAAGTGATTCTCTGAAACTGCCAGTGGCCAACACCTTTGCAATAATCAGTTTTAAAGTCACAAAAGTGGCTTGATATGAAGCTTGAAATTCCTCATCTAGAAAAGCCTATAGGAAATGCCTATTAGCTATTAAATTCTCCCACTTACATCATTGACAATTAAGCTAACTTACTATTCTTCTGCAGGAATGCTTTTCACCTTTTGAAGTCTCAAAAGGTGAAATTCATTTGCAGTGGGGATATTTTGTAAAATTAGACTTAAAGATTATTCCAAAGGAAAAACTGTAAAATATGATCACCAGCTGTGCTCTGGTGGCTCAAGCCTGTGTAATCCTAACTACTCAGGAGGCTGAGATCTGAGGATAACAGTTCAAAGCCAATATGGGGCAGGAAAATCAGAGAGACTCTTATCTCCAATTAACCACCAGAAAACCAGATGTGGCACTGTGGCTCAAGTGGTACGGCATTCACTTTGAGCAGCTCAAGAATAGTGCCCAGGCCCAGAGTTCAAGCCCCCCAACCGACCAAAAAAAAAATCTTAAAAGGTTCAAACACTTAAGTTTTGTAAATCAGATAAGCAAGTCATTATCCTGTTGCCATTAATTACTATAATACAGGAAACTGTTACAAGTTAATTCCCTAAAAATTTATAGGGGCAACACATATTGTCACTGTGACTTCTCTTGGATTATATGCCCTGTGGAATATTGAGGTCATTCAAACCGGTAGGGAGAAGCTTCTGCAAGTCAAGTGAATAGATTCCTGCCAAAAGCTATATGAGTGAACTATTATGAAGCAGCTTCCCCAGTTCTAGGCAAGCCTTTAGCTAACCGCATCCTGACTGCAATAATACAAGAGACCAGGAGTTCAGCTAAATTGTTCTCAAATTCCTGACCCTCAGCTGCACCAGAATAATCTCCTTCAAAAAACAGTAATAGAAAGAATTACCTTATATAGTTCCTTCTCATCCTTTTCTGTCTTCAACTGACCTTCAAGTTGCTCTCTTTCATATTGTGCCTTCCTGAGTTTGTCCTTTAAACTGTGTTAAGATTAATATGAATGAATACAACTGAAAACTTTCTTAAATAATTAGTTATTTCTTTAAAATCATCAGAAATACCTGTCTAATTCAGTTTCCTTTTCAATTGCTTTATGTGTGACTGACATAATATCTTCTTCAAGCTGGAGTGCTTTAGATGTAGCATCACTGTATCTCTTCTTAAACTCTTCATTTTCCATTTTTAAGCTTTGTGATTCTTCAATAAGACCCTTAGAAACAAGGCATTCTCATAAACATAACCAGTAAATAAAATTCATTTAAAAAAACCTCTGTGTTTGGTTTTGTTGTTTATAGACATAATGGTCTCTCTGTGTTGCCCAGGCTGTCCAAACTCCTATGTTCAAGTGATCTTCCTGCCTTAGTTTCCTAAATACTGAGAATACAGGCTACTACCGCCAACTTCGTATGCTTATAATTTTAATCCCACAATTATCTCATTGCTACCCCAGTGGCAATTCTAGTATAGATCACAAAGTGCTATATCAAAGCACTACAATATATCCCTAGGTCATTGTTTCTAATGCTGCCAATGTGCCACAGGAGCCTATGCAAATATTCCAAGATAACTGAACAAATGGAAAAGAAGTAAATTAAATGACTATTTAAACATGATCCATTTATCAATTAAGACAATTAAGAACTCAGAAACTGAACAAACTACTCTTCTATAGCTAAGATCTCTTTTTGCATGGTTTATGAAATTTTGCTGGGTCTGGGATCTAGGCAATGTTGTTTTTTTTTTTTTTTGGTTGGTTGTGGATGCTGTCCCTCAGCTCTTTAGCTCAAGGCTAGCGCTCTACCACTTGAGCCACAGCGCCACTTCCAACTTTTTCTGTTTATGTGGTACTGAGGAATCGAACCCAGGGGCTTCATGCATGCAAGGCAAACACTCTACTACTAAGCCATATTCCCAGCTCTGTGCTAGTTCTTTTTATCCCCCCTCTGGCTTGTAATAGGGCAAAGACTGGCTTTCTAAAGAATTACACTATTTGAGATCTTGGGTACTCAAATAGGGTAGGGTGGGGTCAAGTGAAAAGGAGTAGACAAATGAAGAGAGGAAATATGCAGACAAGAATTCAATGTATGCCCTACAAAATTAGGTGTGAATGTTGAAAGGGATGACTGTGATCAAGATATACTGTATCCGTAAACTGCATTGTTAAATGGCAACTTCTTTGTACAACTACTTAGATAACAAAAACTTAAAAATAAAACAGGTAAAGAAAAGCAGCCATTTTTCTATGATTATATTTTTAGAATTTATAGTAGTATATATAATACTTTCTGGATTTGTAGGGATATCTTAACTTTAGGAACACTAAATGTAAATATAAAACATGGACATAAAGATATGTGATTCCAAATATATTGTCCATGTAATATAACATTTGGCTTAGTGTCTCACAATATTTAGAATTATTTGATTCATTTGCTAATAAAAAAAAAAACCTGGGATTCCATTTTGGAAAACTGCTAAATCTAAGTTTTACTAATCTCTCACTGTAATAATTATTAAATAATAAAGGAGCAAGGAAAGATGGGAAATGGCTATAAATCCAGTTCAGATTGCCAGTGAAACCAACATAGGGTATATAGTGAGTTCAAGGCCAACTTGGGATACATAGTAAGACTGTCTCTAAAAACATCACAAAGTCAGCTCATTTCTATAATCTTAGCTACACAAGGCTAAGGAAGACCAAGGTTCAATGCAAGGCTAGACAAAAAGTTTGCAAGATCCTACACAATAGAAAAAGCTGAGCATGGTAAAGCACCCTCCTCATCCCAAGTGTGGCAAGAAGGGTGAACAGTAGGGATGTGGTCCAGTAGGGCTGTGGGCACAAAATAAGACATCTCAAAAATAACCAAATAAAAAAAGAGCTGAAGGCATAGCTCAATTGGCAGAACATCTAGTTAGCCAAGTATAAAGCTCTGAGTTCCAACCCAGTACTATCAAGCAGAAAAAAGAAAATAATAGGGGCTGGGAAGGTGGCTCAGTGGTTGAGCGCTTGCCTTGCATACTTGAGGCCTTGGGTTCGATTCCTCAGCACCACATAAGCAAAAAGAAAAAAAGCCGGAAGTGGTGCTGTGGCTCAAGTGGTAGAGCGCTAGCCTTGAGCTTAAGAGCTGAGGGACAGCGCCCAGGCCCAGAGTTCAGGCCCCACAACCGGAGTCCCCTCCCCCAAAAAAAGAATATCAGCAAGAAAGTTACAAGAAATACATTAAAAATTGAGTTAAATGTCCTAGAAGTAAAGGTAAGCATGTATTATTCTACTTTACTATATTTCTGTATTTAGTACACTGGCTTTAAAAGTTCAAAAATGAACAGAATGTTGGCACACACATCTGAAAAATGACCTATTTACAGGGAGGGGAGATCTGGAGGATCTCTGAGCAGAAAAGACTGAAAGACTACATTTCCAATTAATTAGCAAAATACTGGACAAGAGGCATGGCTCAACTGGTAGATTGCCAACCATGAGCAAAAAAAGCCAAGTGAAAGCTCAAAGTCCCAAGTTTAAGCCCCAGTACAAGCATTAAAAAAAAAAAAAAAATGAAAGAAGACGCTCCATAACCAAATAGAAATCCCTACTTTCTAGTCTACTTTGTATTCACCAAGAGTAAAATGCAGGATAACCTTTTTAACTAAAAAGGTTGTTAGAAAAATAGAGAACTTTATAGACATTATAAAGAAATGTAGATGAGTGCTGATGGCTCACGCCTGTACTCAGGAGGCTGAGATCTGAAGATTTTCCAGCCCATGCAGTCCGTGAGACTCTTATCTCCAATAAACCACCAAAAAACTGGAAGTGGTGCTATGGCTCAAGTGGTAGAGCACTCACCTTGAGTTGAAGAGCTGAGGGACAGTGCCCAGGCCCAGAGTTCAAGGGCCACACCGACAAAAAAAGAAAGAAAAAGAAAAAGAAATTTAAAGACAAATTTGAGGATTATCTCTAATTTAATCAGCAGAAGTCCAGAAGTAGAGGCAGGGCACAAGCAATAGAGCACCAACCATGAGCAAAAAAGCAAGTAAGAAAACAGGAGATCCTGAGTTCCAGCACCAGAGCTAGCATAACAATAACCACACACACATACAAAAAAAAATAGTAATTTCAAAGTTTTATCTCTAGCATTATATCTTAATTCACTGGATTCTTTTTTTGAAAAGCAATTTTTGTTTATTCACCTATGTTCCCTTTATTCAGTGTTTATGGTTTCTGATTTATTTCCAATGCCCTTCCTCCAAGTCTATCAACTATTCTAGAATTAGATGTAAAACATCTGGAAATAGTTGTCAAAGACTACTTCTCAAGTCTAGTAACAAGAGTCTAAAACTATTTTAACTATCTTAAAACACAAAAGCAGCTGTAGCAAAAGGTTAATAGAAACTGACCTATTCTTGTATAATGTCTCTTTAAATGCTACTTTTTTCCAGTACCTGGTCTTCACAGACTTTAATTGGTTCAGTTCTTTGACAAGGTGGGTTTCTGGCAACCATACTATCAACTCCAATCAGTTCCATAAGACACAACTAACCTTTTGCTCTGCTTGCAGATGCTCACATCTTTCTTTCTCTTGGTTAAGCTCTTGTTCCATTCTTCCAACTTGTTCTCGAAGTTGTGTTGTATCTTTTTCCAGAACAGCAATTAATTTTAATAATTCCTCCTTTTCTTTCAGGGTTTTCTCAATTTTCAACTATAGATCACAACAAAAAGTCTCAATTTTTCCTTAATTGTAAAATATTACTATAAGTTTACGTTTCAATTTCAAAAAATAAAATTCATAGAAAAAATTATGATCTACCTAATTCATTATCAATCAGCTTGTTAGTTTTCAGTTAAAAAATTAATAAATTAAGGCTGGGGTGTGGATAAAACACTAAAAGAAATCACAAAATGAGTAAAATATATTATGAAGTTGCCTGCTAATCACTTTTCAGATCAATAGTGAAGATAAGGCATATTAAATTTTTAAGTGGTGTAATTACCAATCTCTCATCCAAAATAACAATCAAAAACACGGACAGGAAAATTGTTCCTCTTGTGTCTGTGTTTTACTGGGGCTTGAACTCATGGTCAGGGAGCTCTCCCTGAAGTTTTTCAATCAAGGCTTGCTGCTCTACCACTTAAGTCACATCTCCACTTCTGTTTTGTTTTGGTTTTTTGGTGGTTAATTGGAGATAAGAGTTCTCATGTGAACCAGTGGCTCATACTTGTAATCCTAGCTACTCAGGAGACTGAGATCTGAGTATCACAATTTGATGCCAGCCCAGACAGAATAGTCTCTCTAAGACTCTATCTCCAACTAACCACTTCAAAAATGGGAAGTAGAGCTCTGGCTCAAAGGTGTACTGCAGTAGCCTTGAGCTTTAAAGTTGAGCTAGGCCCTGAGTTCAAGCCCATGACTGACAAAATACATACATTCACACATTAAAAAAAAAAAAAGAATTTCACATGAGGATCGCAGTTCAAGGCCAGCCAGGGCAGAAAAGTCTGGGAGACTTATTTCCAATAAACTCCTCAGAAAAAGTAAGAAGTGGTGCTGTGGCTCCTGGGCCTGGGTGCTGTCCCTCAGCTCTTTCGCTAAGGCAAGTGCTCCACCACTTGAACCACAGCACCACTTCCGGTTTTCTGGTGGTTTATTGGAGATAAGAGTCTCAAGGATTTTCCTACCCAGGCTGCCTTTGAACCCCGATCCTCAGATCTCAGCCTCTTGAACAACTAGGATTATAGGCATGAGCTACCAGAACCCAGCTCTATTGGTGATAGAGCGCCAGGCTTAAGCTGAAGAGCTAAGGGACAGTGCCCAGGCCCAGAGTTCAAGCCCCATGACTGACAAAATAAAAAAATGTTTTTCCTAATACATACTAAAATAAGTTTTTCAGTGTTGAACTGGAGATATGGCTCAATGACAGAATGCCTGCTTAGCATGCAGAAGGACCTGTTTCATCCCAAGCACCACACAAAGCACAAGACTCTGTGATTCATCCCCCGCACACATACAAAAAAAAGTACCGAGTCCTTGAATCATAGATCAAAAAGATTAAATTCTAAAAAGGTGCTTATGAAAGCTGAATAGCTGAAAACTTTCAGAATGATCTATCTGTCTATACCAACAGACCTAATGAAAATGCCAGGAGAAATACTCTCAAAAGGAAAAAGTTTATTTACTTAAGCATTAAACTACTTTTATGCCTTAATTATTTAACAATGATTTATGATAGATTACAATAACTGACATTCAGTAAATTCAACAGAAAATCAAGACCAAGCAAGGAGATTATCCTGAGGTTAACAGCATTATTAATTTAGCATTAAATCTGACTCAAAACTTTCTAGCAGATTTAAAATGAAGATGAGTCTTGACCTAGTATAACAGAAACAATACAAAAAAACTTTTTTTCCCAATGACTTATGTAATTCACAATATAGTGCTTGATAAAATGTTACTATAAAAGCTGGGCACTGGTGGGTGATGCTTGTAATCCTAGCTACTCAGGAGGCAGAGATAGGAGGATCAAGGTTCAAAGTCAGCCTGGGACAGAAAAGCCCATGACACTTACCTCCAATTAACTACCAAAAAGCCAGAAGTAGAGTACTAGCCTCAAGTGATTAAGACTGCTAGCCTGGAGCAAAAAATGCACAGGGACAGTGCTGGGGCCCTGACTGAGTTCAAGCCTGACACAAAGGGGAAAAAAAGTTACAAAAGTGTAAGCAGAAAAATGTTTAAAGAATTTAAGTTACCTAAAAACGTATATAAGAACTGGGAATGTGGCATAGTGGGAGAGTGCTTGCCTAGAATCCATGAAGCCCTGGGTTCATTTCCTCAGCACCACATAAGTAGAAAAGGCCCGAAGTGGCACTGTGGCTCAAATGGTAGAGTGCTAGCCTTGAATAAAAAGAAGCTCTGGGACAGTGCCCAGGCCCTGAGTTCAAGCCCATGACTGGCAAAAAAAAAAAACAAAAACAAAAACAAATGTGTGTGCATATAAACCTAATTTGTGCCCTAAAGTTGTATTCTGAAATATTTCAAGTATACAAAATAATTAAAATGTTATTCAATTTACTACTAACAATAATTTCCATGTTTGTTTCATCTTTTATATACTTGTTTATGAATTTCATTGTTTTGCTAAACCATTTTAAACAAAACTGCAGTAATTCACCCTTATGTACTTCAGAGCAAGCATTTCTAGCCGTCACTTTTTTCAAAACTGCTATTATCATACCTAAGAAAACTAAAAATATTTTAATTTCATCTAGGAGATACACCATAGTCAAACATCTCTTACTAGGCCCTAAATGCCTTTCTAAAAATATATCTATTATCTAATCCAGGTTTATTGCAGGATTTCTCAATCATTTTTAATGACAACAGAAAACCAGATAATGACCAGAAGAAGTTATATTTATTTTATATAGTATTAGATAAAATCATTGAATAGTATGAAAATTTTAAAGATTTTTCAAAAAAAAAAGCATTTTAGGTCATTTATTTCCATAGGGAGAGCAATTTAAGAATCAGTTATATCTTTTGTATAGAAGGAAGAAGTTAAATAGATTTGTACTAATTTCCAGCTTATTTGGAGAAAAAGCACTACAGAGATGCAGGTACCAAAATGTCCATAGTTATTCTGTTGGAATGACTGAAATGAGGGTGGTCTAACAAGTATTCAAAGTTACAATATAAATGTTAACTTCTTAAGATCAGGGCTTGTTTTAGCATCTTTGACTAGGACTCAAACACCAGGCTAAAAACCTTGATCACCAGGCAACTGTCACTACCAAATGTTTTAGTCACCCCATAAAAGTTACATTTCTTTATTTAAGATAAGAGAGGAATTTTTGAAAAGAGGAAGAAAAGATATAAGAGAATCAACCAGAAAAAAGATTGGTTCCTTCTAACTTTCTAGTTTGATGCTCTTGTGAAAGTAATATAGTATAACCTTTCATCTTTTGTTCCCTAGTGTCAGTTCTTAAAGATACATTAATGAAAACCAAAGGCATTAAAATATTTACAAGTTTAAGAAGATCCACCTGACTATTATGAATGGGCAATAATCTTCATCAAATAAAATATGAGTGTAAATTCACAAAAAAATATATAGTGAACTAACCTAAAAAGCCATTTTTTCTGATTATTACTGTAAAGGAAATAAATGCAATTATATTTAAAATACACTACTGTGCTTTATTCAGGTATAGGGTAAAAATATTACACAATGTGATCTTAAAATGGGGGGGGGGTTTCATTTTCTCTTTCATGACTCCTACAATTGAAACATAAGGCATTAGACGACCAGCCAATGACTCCAAGTATTTTATTTCAAAAACATAGTAATAGATCTTTCTTTTTAAGTTATGGTTAATCTAGGCTTATTCATTTGATCAGATAAACAAGGAAAACAATCACTCTAAAAGTGTTCCACCTAAGAGACTAAGGATACTTCCTTAACTCACTGTCATATACTAAGAAAGAACAATGTTCACATCCAACTATCGTGAGATCCTGACTGGCTCATGCCTTTCACCCAATCAGCTTCATCTTTTCAATGTGTATTATTCAACAATCAACAGATTAGGCCATCGTGAAAAAAGAACCATTAGGGTAAGGAAAGGTAATAAGCTTTAGGTCTAAATTCTGTCCATAGTTATTCACTGTATCATCCACTGTGTAAAACAGTCTCTTCCACAAAAGAACCAAGAAAGTAATTCTGACTTGATTAAGGCAGTACCTACTGCATTTCTTCATTGTAAAATTAGCATCCTTCCCTTGAAATTTTCAAATTTTGTTTTGTTTTGTTTTGTTTTTTGGGTCTGGTTATGGGGCCTGAACTCTGGGCTTGGGCACTGTCCCTCAGCTCTTCAGCTCAAGGCTAGCACTGTACCACTTGAGCCACAGCACCACTTCCGGCTTTTTGCTTTTTGCTTATGTGGTGCTGAGGAATCAAACCCAGGGCCTCATGCATGCAAGGCAAGCGCTCTACCACTTCCCAGCCCCTTTAGGTATGTTTTTAAAGACGCTTAGGTTCACTAAAAGCAATGGATTTTGATAGTTATGCATAACCTGAAAGACTTTTAAATGCCAGCACCATGAGCTTTAGTTCTCTGTTGGTACCAACCTCAAGAAGGCCAGCTTTTGTGGTCACGACCAACATGTCAGAATTTCCTTCATCTTCCATAGTAAGCAGTTCTTCAACTGGAGAAGAAGCTCGAAATTGGAATGGTGTACTAGCTCCACGAATTTCACCCTTATGGGTAACATAACAGAACTGATAAAATTCTCCATCATCATTTGGAAGATAATATCCTAAAAGTGGTAAACAAATAAAATTATTAACTTGTCATTATACAATGTTGTCAGATACCTTGTATTCATATTCTGTTTTCTAGAATGGGAACTTCTTTGTGCAACTACTTAAAGATAATAATAATAAATGTTTAAAAAACTTGTCATTATAAAAAGTCATTCAATTTAACAATATTTTCTACCTTGAATGAATTTCCTACTAGGGTTCACAATTTTATCTTTCAAAATTAGTCTTCATCCTGCTCATACTACTCATACTTGGGCCCTGTGTGCTTAAATTACTAAGTTTGTGCTCTTTCACCTACATCAATTCAAATAACATCAATACAAATAACCATGAATAAATATAAAAACTAACCACCAGCGACTTCAGGTCCAGCATCCTTACAACTGCTTAAAAGTCCCCTGTGTTCTCCCTGAATCTCTGCCAGCTGTCATTGACTCCCTCCTCACCCACATTCAGCAAGAAGTAGCCACAACAAAACTCAGGCTGTCCCCAGTCCCCACAGCAGTCAGGGAAAACTCAGAGGGGGAAAAATGAAGGAAAACATCAGCCAACCAATCCAGGCCTGTGAGTCCCAACCCCAAACAGTAGCCACTACCCAGGGCGGGGTCTTCAGTGCTGCCAAAAACCAGGCAAGTCCTCCTATAGAAGTCACCACCCACTTGAGGATCTTGTTTCCAACAAATCAATCACCCTCTAACAAACTGCCAGAAGAGAGGGGAAAAAGGTGGGGAGAGACAATACAAAACATCCAATCCCTCAACACATAGTGGACAACCAGTTTCTGGGTCCTTTTGCTCACTCAAAGTGACTTTTACTTTCTCTTTCCTAAACTCTTTAAAACTATTTAAAAAAAAACAAAAAACAAACGAAAGACCTCATCTGGTATGTACTTCATAATGATAATGAGGCTGGAAGAGAAACAATGATTCAATATAAAAACATAAAAAATATAAGGAGAAGCCAGGCCCCAGTGGCTCACACCCATATTCCTACCTACTCAAGAGGTTGAGATCTGAGGATCTCGGTTCAGAGCCAGCCGGGCAGGAAGATCCATGGAACTCTTATCTCCAATAAACCACCAGAAAACCAGAAATGGTGCTATAGCTCAAGTGGTATAGCACTGGCCTTGAGCTGAAGGGCAGAGGGACAGCACCCAGGCCCAGAGTTCAAGCCCCACAACTGACAAAAATATATAATTATATATTATAATATATATGGAGAGTGGGGTATAGAAATATCATTTAAATGAAATTTCTCTCCAATTTAGCATTTAGCACACATAAAAACAACATATTAACTACAAGAATATGTTGTATATTGAAAAGAAGAGAAGGCTCATACAGATATATTCTGGAATTCTAACTGTATTTAAACATGTCTCTGACTCACAGGTTCTTATCTTTATGTATGCATGTATGTGACAGAAACATTTATCTCAGAGTTCCTAAGTGTCCACAGATAATATATGCAAGACATTTAGTCCCATCTGAAAAATGCTGTGTTTAATATTTGCTTTCTTCTTTCTTCAATTGTTACTCATAACTTTTGCTGAACTGTCCTAACTCAAAATTAATCTTTACCTGCACAAGTAGTTTTTTCCTATGTCTCCACATGCAAAATTATACTTCTCTAGAAAGACTTGTGTTCGCTCCTTTATTTATTCTCTTTAAATTTTGCCAGTCCTGAGGCTTAAACTCAGGACTTGGGCACTGTCCTTGAGCCTCTTTGTGATCAAGCCTTGCACTTAACCACTTGAGCCACAGCGCCACTTCCAGCTTTTTCTGAATAGTTTATTGGAGATAACAGTCTCATGGACTTGCTTGGCCTGGCTGGCTTCAAACCTCGATCCTAAGATCTCAGTCTCTTGAGTAGCTAGGATTACAGGTGAGATACACTAGTGCCTGGCTATTTTTTTTTTATTTTTAAATAGTTGTACAAAAGGATTTCAATCCAATATGTCAATGTCTAACTACATTTTTTGGTTTTTGGAGTTTTGGAGTTTTGTTGGTTTTTTGGTGCCATTACAGGGCTTGAACTCAGGGTCTAGAAACTGTCACAGAGTTTTGTGCTCCAGTATACCTCTCTATCACTTGAGCCACAGCTCTACTTTTGACTTTTTGGTAAAAGAGTGTCATGGACTTTCCTGCCTGGGCTGGCTTCAAAACTGTGACCCTCTAAGATCAGCCTCCTGAGTTAGCTATGATAACAAGTGTGGGCCACCAGCACGTGGCTCACATAATATTTTTCACACACAAAGAAACAGGGAAAAGGAGGAAGGGAGAGAGAGAAGGAAGAAAAGAAAAACAAAGATACATGCAAAGTATACTTTGCATTAATTCACTATGTATATGCTTGGGGAGAAGGGTCCTAAGAATTGAACTCAGGACCTCAAGCATGCCAGGTAGTACTCTAACCATTAATTATATCCCCAACCCTTGTATTCTTACTTTTGAGACAAGGCCTCATAAAATTGCCCAAGCTGACCTCAAACTTAATCCTCTCACACTGGAATGTGCCATCACATTGAGTTTTGTACATGCTTTATATCCTAAATCATATTTTAAAACCACTTAGGTCAAACAGAAACACACACTTGAGAGTTGATATTTGTGTGTATACACACATTCACATATATATGAATAAATTCTAGAATCACCTCAAATTATTAGTTAAAAAGAAGCATTCAATAATTGTGCATATGCAAAGATAAAGATATTTAGCTGATATCAACACAAAAATCTAATAACTATGCCCATTCTTTCATGCCATAAAATTTTCTTTTTTTATTTTTATTTTTTGTGAACATACTGTACAGAGGGGTTACAATTACATGGGCAAGATGAGTACATTTCTTGTCAAGCATTGCAGCCTCCTCCTTTGTTTACCCTTCACATCACTTCCCAGCCTCCCCCCCTCCCCCGCACCAAAGTTGTAAAGTTCGTTTTCGACATGAGAACTTGTACTTCTGTCATGCCATAAAATTTTCACCCACATTATTATACCTACTTTTTTTTACCTTGTTTCATTCTTTTAAGAAATTGTTGGGCCAGGCACCAGGCATCACGCCTGTAATCCTAGCTACTCAGGAGGCTGAGATCTGAGGATAACAGTTAAAAGCCAAGCCAGGGCAGGAAAGTCTGTGAGACTCTTATCTCCAATTAACCACCAGAAAATGAGCAGTGGCACTGTGGCTCAAGTGGTAGAGCTCTTGCCTTGAGCTGAAGAGCTAAGGGACAGCAGCCAGGCCCAGAGTTCAAGCACCACAAAGGACAGGAGGAAAAAAAGGCTGGGAAGTTGGCTCAGTGGTACACTGCTTGCTTTGTATACACGAGGCCCTGGGTTTGATTCCTCAGTACCACATAAGCAGAAAAGGCCAGAAGTGGCACTGTGGCTCAAGTGGGAGAGCGCTAGCCTTGAGCTGAAGAGCTGAGGGACAGCACCCAAGAGTTCAGGCCCTACAACCAACCAAAAAAAAAAAAAGAAAAAAAAACAACTATGGGTTTTACTCTTTTGAAACAGAGAGGAGGAGCAGAGGATATACAAAATAGCCAGAAACTTCTTAGGGTGCTGAAAAGCAAGGAGTAAGTCTTCAAAAATAAGTTTGAAGAGCAGAGGGAAGCATATCAGAAAATACCAGAACCTACCTGAGGAGCTCCTAATGGACAAAGTCAGAATTTGAGCAACAAATGACAGTATTCATAAAAGAGAATGAATTCATGGAGAAAAGAACAACTCCTATAACACAGTAATTTCAATTAATATAAATTTTATGAGAATTGTTAAGCAAACACTGTAGTTGTAGATTAATGCATTCAGAGATCATAAAATTTGTGGGGTAAAAATATGAAGAGAAAAAAGGTATTTCTATAGTTTCAAAGTAGACTCCATATAATGTTCATTATAAAGGGAAAACTACTAACAAGGTGAAGCAATTCAGATGATAACTAAAGTACAATGCACTGAGAATGACACATTACTTCTCTTTTTTTTTTGGCCAATCCTGGGGCTTGAACTCAGGGCCTGAGCACTGTGTCCCCTGAGCTGCTTTTGCTCAAGACTAGCACTCTACAACTTAAGCCACAGCACCACTTCCACGTGCTCAGCCTTAGGCATATTACTTCTATGGCAGTCTTTCCTAAGGCTTTACACATGCATTAGCACTGAACTACCTCTAAAACCCTAAAACATCTGAGTGTTCATACTGCAATACAAATATTTATTCTCTGAGTATTACTGGAACAAAATAGAAGGAAATGTTTCTTAACTGTGAAAATTACATATAATCATATTGTCAATGTTCACATCAAACATTCAAAAACTCAGAAAAGTGTATTTTGTTGGTTTTTTCGCCAGTCCTGGGGCTTGAACTCAGGGCCTGGGCACTGTTCCTTGGCTTCTTTTGTTCAAGGCTAGCACTCTACCACTTGAGCCACAGCACCACTTCTAGCTGTTTCTGTTTATGTAGTACTGAGGAATGGAAGCCAGTATGCATGCTAGGCAAGCACTCTATCACTAAGCCACATTCCCCAGCCCATACCAAAGGCAACTAAAATGTGATACAGTGACAACACCAAACACTACTGAGGATATGGAGCCACAAAAACTCTCATTCATTGCTGATGGGAATACAAAATAGTAAAACCACTATGGAAGCAAATTAGTATACTTTACCACAAAATCTAGCTATCATATCCCTTGGTATTTAAATCTGCATAGCAAGATCCATATAGCAGCTTCATTCATAACAACCACAACTTGGAAGCAGCCTAAATGTCATTCAAAAGATGAATAAACAAACTAGAACAGCAGTATTTTTATAAAAGGACCTATCAAGATAAAAACATGGGGTAACTTTAAGTGTACATTGATAAAGAAAAAGAAGCCAATGTGAAAAGACTACATACTATGGTTCCAATAACATAATACTTTGAAAAAGGCAAAAGTATCGAAGCAATAAAATTGAGTTCTAGCAGTTTAGTGAGAGGAAAAGACAGACCAATAGGTGGAACCAAAGGGTTAAAGAGCAATGAACTGTTTTCTGTATGACCCTGCAGCAGCAAGTATGCCTACACAGTCTTCAAAACCCATAAAATGGACATCACTAAGGAAAGCCTTAAACTATGAACACTCAGGTTTTTTTTTGTTCTTGTCATTTAAGACAGGGTCTCCCTATACAACCAGGCCCAGAGTTCAAGCCCCAAGATCAACAAAAATAAAAAATTAGGGGCTGGGAAGGTGGCTCAGTGGTAGAGTGCTTGCCTTGCATGCATGAGACTCTGGGTTCGATAAGCCAGCACCACATAAGCAAAAAGAAAAAAAGCCAGAAGTGGCGTTGTGGCTCAAGCTGAAGAGCTGAGGGACAGCACCCAAGCCCAGAGTTCAGGCCCCACGACCAGACCCAAAAATAATAAAATAAAAAAATTATACAGCTCATTGTTGAATAAGTTTACATTGTTGTGCAACCACTGCCAACATCCATTTTCACCTTGCAAAATGAAATCTCTCATTGTATTAAATAATAATTCCATATTTCTCTTTCCCTAGGCCCTTGCAACCACCATTTTACTTTTTATTAGTTGACTTTTGGGTTTTTTTATGGTCATGGGGCTTCAACTCTGGTTCTGAACACTGTCCCTCAGCTCTTGGGCTCAAGGCTAGCACTCTACCACTTGAGCAACTGACCCACTTCCAGTTTTCTGAGTAGTTAATTGGAGATAAGAGTTTCATGGACTTTTCTGCCCTGGCTGGCTGAGAACCAAGATCCTCAGATCTTAGCCTCCTGAGTAGCTAGGATTACAGGTGTGAGCCACCAGCACCCATCCTTTATTAGTTTTCTCTACTCTAAGTACTTTATATTAATACAATCACACCATATTTATCTTTCTGGGGGCTGGCTGTTTTGACTAAGCATAAAGTCCTCAAGATTAATCCATGGTGTGGCATATGACAAAAATCACTTTACTGAAAGTACCTTTTAAAATATGTAGGTGGGGCTGGGAAGGTGGCTCAGTGGTAGAGCGCTTGCCTTGCATGCCTGAGGTCCTGGGTTCGATTCCTCAGCACCACATAAGCAAAAAGAAAAAAGCTGGAAGTGGCTCAAGTGGTAGTGCGCTAGCCTTGAGCTGAGGAGCTGAGGGACAGCGCCCAGGCCCCACAATCGGACCAAAAAATAAAATAAAATAAAATATGTAGGTAGCCAAGTGCCAGTGGTTCATAACTTAATTCTACCAATTTAGGAGGCCGAGATAGAGAAGACATGTTTTAAGGTCTATCCATAAAGTTCACAAGACCCTTCTCAACCCACAGCTGGACACAGTGGCATGCATCTCATCTACATCAGAGCCTGAGATTAGGAGGGTCATGGTTCCAGGCCTGCCCAGAAAAAATGTCTTCAAGGTCAGTCTTTCGCTTCCATTTGCTTTGTATGGAACAAGAAGTTATTTCTCACTTTTTCATTTCTCCTTACTTTAACCCTGTTACACACACACACACACACACACAAATCCTTGTGAAAACTCTTCATTTCACATGAAGATCTCAAGGATGTACAGTTTTGTATGATAGCTGAGTGTCTATTCATCATTGACAAAAAATAGTGAGCCTAAGCCAGAAACTGAATTTCACAAGGTACAAAAAGTGTGTTTTTCTTGGGACTCTGTCTGTCTCTAAATCTTAGCCATAATGGAAGCTTTCTGTCTCCTCTCCCACTGGCCACCCAAGGGAGGACAAAAGAGGCAGGGATGAACAAGGAAAAGTAGAAAAGGAAAAGTTCTGCTCTGCATATTCCATGGCACAAGTTAGTTTTCTTTTTTCTTTTTTTGTTCTGCTGTGAGGTTTGAACTCTGGGCCTGGATACTGTTCCTGAGCTCTTCAGCTCAAGACTAGCACTCTACCTCTTGAGCCACAGCGCCACTTCTGGTTTTCTAGTGCTTTATTGCAGGTAAGAGTCTCACCAACTTTCTTGCCCGGGCTGACTTTGAACCATGATCTTCAGATCTCAACCTCCTCAGTAGCTAGGATTACAGGCGTGAACCACCAGCTCCTGGCTAAGTCAGTATTCTTTTTTATTTTGGGGGGGGAGGGGGGGGGTCCGGTTGTGAGGCCTGAACTCTGGGCCTGGATGCTGTCCCTCAGCTCTTCAGCTAGCGCTCTACCACTTGAGCCACAGCACCACTTCCGGCTTTTTTCTTTTTGCTCATGTGGTACTGAGGAATCGAACCCAGTGCCTCAGGCATGCAAGGCAAGAGCTCTACCCCTGAGCCATCTTCCCAGCCCTAAGTCAGTTTTCTTAAGTAACTGAAGTAACTCAAAATAGGGCCCTAGGACCCTATGTGTGGTCAGTCAATTAATTGGTACTTTGAATGACTGATTGTTACAGGTACTTCTCGGGCCTGACTTTCCTGGATTTGTTCTACCTAATGCCAATCCCTAAGTTTGCTTTAACACTTTATTAACAATGTTCCCCATTAAGTCTTGCTTCTTTGAAGATGGGTCATTTTTCTCTCATGGACATGTGAAGACTATGGGAAAAAACAGAGCTGTGTTCAAGGTTGCTGTGGGCAGTATCCCAGGACCAGCCCGTCTTCCCTCAGTCTGTCCCACAAAATTAAGCTCACTGGTTCCAAGGGAGTCAGATGTTAAGGCATGTGCCTGAACAGCAGTGTGCTGATAGGAGGGAACTGAAAGAAAATTGGAATTTTTGTGTCTAAATTCCTTCCTATCTCCTACAAATGCCAATCTACTTAACATTGGTATTCTTTTTTTTTTTTTTTTCCTGGTTGTGCAGCTTGAACTCTGGGCCTGGGCACTGTCCTTGCGCTCTACCACTTGAGCCACAGCTCTACTTCCGGTTTTCAGGTGGCTAATAAGAAATAGTTTCAGGGACTTTCCTGCCTAGGCTGACTTTGAACCATGATCCTCAGATCTCAGCCTCCTGAGTAGCTAGGATTACAGGCATGAGCCACCCGGCTCAACACTGGTATTGTATGGTATGCCATTAGCAAAGAGACAGTAGGGCATACAACTCTTTTGAGTTTAATAAGGCACTATGTGTGTGTGTGTGTGTGTGTGTGAGAGAGAGAGAGAGAGAGAGAGAGAAAGGGAAAGGGAGAGAGGGAAAGGAAGGGAGAGAGAGAGAGGAGAGAGACAGACAGACAGACACACTATGAAATGCTCTTTTCCTGCCTGACAAGCATGCTGATCTCAGAAATCAGGATCATCAAGTTAATTTACTAAGTTTAAAGAGGTCATTTACTAAAAATTGAGATACTGTTTCCAGGAGTCTTTGTTTCAAAGGTGATATATAAATGACTCTCAGCCTGCCTCAGAAGGTCCCATCAATAAAAGGGCTGGGAAGCAGGCCGTGGTGGAACACGCCTGTAATCCTAGCTACTCAGGAGGCTGAGATCTGAGGATTGTGGTTCAAAGCCGGCCAGCCCCCAGCAGCAAAGGCCCTGAGATGCTTACCTCCAATAAACCACTCAAAAAACCAGAAGTGGCACTGTGGCTCTAGTGGTACGACCAACCAAAAACAAAAAAGGCTGGGAAGATGCAATGATAAAGAGTAGAACACCCCCTCTATAGGATCACATGTTTATCAATTTTTATGTCTTAAAGTATAAAGAGACTCTGCCTTTAAGCCAACTAAACTAAGTGTTCATATTAAAGTAACTCGGAAGAGGTAATTTCCTCAGTCCTCCACCCCAAAGAATCATAGCAACTATGCATCCTTTTATTTCTTTATTTTTATCCTTTGTCTTTCTCTTTTTTTGGGGAAAGAGGCAGGGGGTCCAGTCGTGGGTCCTGAACTCTGGGCCTGGGCGCTGTCCCTCAGCTCTTCAGCTCAAGGCTAGCGCTCTACCACTTGAGCCACAGCGCCACTTCCAGCTTTTTACTTTTTGCTTATCTGGTGCTGAGGAATCCAACACAGGGCCTCAGGCATGCAAGGGAAGCGCTCTACCTCTGAGCTGCCTTCCCAGCCCCCTTTGTCTTTCTTTTGAGGCACAAAGAAAACTAAATTGGTAACTGTTGTTACTATTTGTAGCAATTTGTTACTTTAAAGAACTCAGAATTGAAACTTGGCAGGTTGCTCAGTGTTAGAATGTTTGCCTTGCACACAAAGAGGCCCTGGGTTTGATCCCTCAGCACAACATAAGCAGAAAAAGACAGAAGTGGTGCTGTGGTTCAAGTGGTAGAGTGATAGCCTTGAGCTGAGGGACAATGCCCAGGCCCAGAGTTCAGGCCCCATGAAGAACTCAGAATTTAAAGTACAGAAATTAGGAAAAAGGAAATTTATTATTATAGTACAATATGGCCTCAATATAAGTTGGGTAACAGAAAACTTGGCCTGCAAATGAGAGTTAATACTATTCTTCAGTTACATTTTATAAAATTCACTCTTCAGCTTTTTCTGATGACAGAAATGTCACATTGAAAACAATACAACAACAACAAAAACTCTGATGCTTTTCCAAGGACTCTGGGGTTCTTTTTCTCTTTTTCTTTTTTTTTTTTTTTGTCCCTGAGCTCTTCACCTCAAGCCAAGCGCTCTACCACTTGAGCCACAGGGCCACTTCTGGCTTTCTGGTGGTTTCTTAGAGATAAGAGTCTCACAGACTTTCCTGCTTTGAACCAGGATCCTCAGTTCTCAGCCTACTGAGTAGCTAGGATTATAGGCGTGAGCCACCAGCGCCCTGCTCCCCAGGAAATTTTTATATGAACTTAAGGTTGTAACTACTTCTTTTGATCTAACCTGAGTACTTAAATGTTCTATTCTATGTGTTGTACTGCTGAAGAGAAGCATGTATTTGGAGAGCAGCTTGGGGGCCTATGCTAAGTTCAAAGTCCATACCATTAATAAAAAAAAACTATATGTAATGCCAAGCTAGAAATCAATTTTCTAGTTTATTTATAGCTATTTTACAGGAACCATCACAAGATATACCTAATATAACTATTCTAAGTCCTGTTAATTATCTTTGTGTTCTTCATCAGATTCATTTTCCCCTTTAGTTTGCTACATTTTCTTTTCTTAAAAGAAAATCCACTTCTCAGTAAAATTTAATGATTACATAAAAACACACACACAAAAAAAAAATATATTAGTAGGTACATAAGATGTAGTGAAACTAGCATCCACTGCGTAATCAGATTAAACATATCTTCTCAAAATTCATCATTTCTTTGTCTAAAATATTGAAAATCCTTTTTCTAGCTTTGAGACACACAACAGTCAATTGTGATCAATTGTCACCATATTAGTATTATACCTAACTTGAACTTATTACCCACTGATTAACCTTTCCCCATCTGTCCCCCTTCTGATACTAGTATTATTTTCTCATTTGAAAAAAATAAGTCACCAAAAGTAAGGATCCAGAAAGAAACACACTCTCTCTTTAATGAAAGTTAACAAGTTCTACATGTCTGTTAAAATGTCATGTGGTCCTACAGTTAATATTTACATTCTTAGGACTTTTCCTCAATAAGAACACTAAGTTTCATGTTCAAAGTTCATGTATGATTTGCCTAAACATATCAGCGTATCAACATATCATTGTGATTGGGTGAGCATTTTTTTTTTTTTTTTTTTGGTCATGGGGCTTGAACTCTGTGAGCCTGGGCGCTGTCCCTCAGCTCTTCAGCTCCAGGTAAGTACTCTACCACTTGAGCCACAGCACCACTTCCAGTTTTTCAGGTGATTAATTGGAAATAAGAGTCTTATAGACTTTCCTGCCCCTGGCTGGCTGTGAACTGCTGGCTGTGAACTGCGATCCTCAGATCTCAGCCTCCTGAGTAGCTAGGATTATGGGAATGAGCCACCAGTGCCTGGTTAGGGTGAGCACTTTAATGGCAATAAGAGAATTAATTTTATCAAGGTTCTGCAGTTTTCCACCTTTACCTTGAAATGCTAGTACACAATTGACTGTAGATCCTTCTACATAATTTTCAGGCATAGGAGACCATAAAAATGTGTAATAATCACGAGCAGTACTCCATCCAACCTACAAAAGAATAACAACAAAAACAGGGAATAAGCCAGGTATAGTAGTTCTTAGTTTATGTAAAGTTAACTGTCAGAGCTGAGTGCCAGTGGCTCACACCTATAATCCTAACTACTCAGGAAGCTGAGATCTGAAAGATCACAGTTAGAAGCCAGCCTGGACAGGAAAGTCCATGAGACTCATCTCCAATTAACCACCAGAAAACTGGAAGTGGCTCAAAGTGGTAGAGTGCTAGTGTTGAGCAAAAAAGAGCTTAGGGACAGCACCCAGGCCCCAAATTCAAGCCCTACAAACCACAAAATAAAACCACTATATTCTTCAGGGATAAGGGCATGGTTCAAGCAGTAGCACACCTACCTAATAAGTTTGAAGCCCTGAGTACAAACACCAGTATAAGTAAGTGCTAGCACAAGTCCTAGGACATTGGTTCAATCCCAGGACCAAAAAATAATAAAAATCCCTAACAACAACAAACAAACTACTGTTCCTCAGCAATGTAATGTAATTAAGGTATCTACAATGTGATCTAACTTTTTTTTTGGGGGGGAGGGGTCCAGTCATGGGGCTTGAACTCTGGGCCTGGCTGGGCGCTGTCCCTCAGCTCTTCAGCTCAAGGCTAGCGCTCTACCACTTGAGCCACAGAGCCACTTCCGGCTTTTTTCTTTTTGCTTATTTGGTGCTGAGGAATCGAACTCAGGGCCTCAGGCTTGCAAGGCAAGCGCTCTACCACTGAGCCACCTTCCGAGCCCCTAAACTAACTTCTTATACTCATTTTCAAATACTATCTGACTCCAGGCAAGTTAAAATCCTAACACTTTCTCAAGCATACTACCCATTTTCCCATATTCAGTCCTTCTCCTATGTAGCTACTTTCTCCTATGCAGCTACAATCTGGATGCTGTATGTCTGCCTATCAATAGGATATTCTAACAAAATCATTCTATAGAACAATCAGCAATATACTAGTGTTAAAAAACAAACAATGTGGAGCTGGGAAGGTGGCTCAGTGGTAGTGTGCTTGCCTTGCATGTAAGAGGCCCTGGACTCGATTCCTCAGCACCACATAAGCAAAAAGAAAAAAGCCGGAAGTGGCGCTGTGCTCGAGTGGTAGAGCTCTAGCCTTGAGCTGAAGAGCTGAGGGACAGTACTCAGGCCCAGAGTTCAAGCCCCACGACCGGACCCAAAAAAAAAAGAAAATGTGGCTTAGTGGTATAATGCTTGCCTAGCATGCATGAAGTTCTAGGTTCAATTCCCCAGTACCACATACACAGAAAAGGATGGAAGTGCTGGGGCTCAAGTGGTAGAGTGCTAGTCTTGAGCAAAAGAAGCCCAAGACTGCCAGGCCTTGAGTTCAAGCCCCATGACCAACAAAAAAATATTAAACAACAATGCCATAAACATGTCAATCCCACTTCCAAAAACTGTCCCTACAACATTAAAAATACACAGCTTTCATGTGATTTGTTTCTAACATATTTATAAGATGATTTCTTTGTTGCTTTGAATGTCTCTCCCGCAAGGTATAACCCCTGCTTTCACTGTATTTGATGTTGGTATAATTAGTGAAGGGGAAGGGAAAAAACAAATTGTTTAAATAGGGATACAGGTGGACCCATTGCAACAATGAGATGTACAAGACATTATGTCGAAAAACGAACATTACAACTTTTTTTTTTTTTTTGGTGATGGGGCTTGAACTCTGGACCTTGGCACTATCCCTCAGATTTTCAGCTTAAGGCTAGCACTCTATCACTTGAGCCACAGTGCCACTTCTGGCTTTCTGAGTGGTTTATTGGAGATAAGAGTCTCCCAGACTTTCCTGCCTGGGCTGGCTTTGAACTGCAATCCTCAGATCTAAGCTTCCTGCGTAGCTAGAATTACAGGCATGAGCCACGAGCACCTGGCTCAAAATATGCAGTTTTTACTCATTTTCATCAATATTCTCACTTCTATACTTTGGCTTATATCACTTTCCAGCTAAAAATGTGTCCCTTTCCCTCAATTGCACTTTTTTCCTCATCTAATTCATTCGGAAGAAAACACCAGTCAGTCCTCCATGAGTGTCAGTCAGTCCTCCATCAATATTGGAAACTTGATACTCATATCTTGTATGTCATATAAAATCAAAATTAATACTGGTTCCACACAATGCTTACAATGACTATGATCATTTTGGAATTTGAAATCCTAAAAAAGATACAAAAAGTAAACGTTTATCTATTCATGAGCATTAAAGAATGAAATACTAGGCTGGGAAGGTAGCTCAGTGGTAGAGTGCTTGCCTCGCACGCGTGAGGCCCTGGGTTCGATTCCTCAGCACCAAATAAGCAGAAAAGGCTGGAACTGGCACTGTGGCTCAAGTGGTAGAGCGCTAGCCTTGAGCTGAAGAGCTGAAGGACAGTACCCAGGCCCAGAGTTCAGGTCCCACAACTGACAAAAAAAAAAAGAAATGAAGGTCCCAACATTTGTTTTATACTACTGTGTACTGTTTACATTATTCCCTAGTGAGGGAAAGTAAACCTTACTGCAGAATTAGGACAAAGCTAGTACAAGCTACTTGCTAAAGTATTTAAAGATAAAATAAAAAGAACCTATGTAGAACACATTGGAGAAAGCTTTCTTACCTTGAATATACCAACCCAGTCTTTCGGATGTGGATAGATGTAAGGAGTTAAGGTGTAATGACATTCTAAGTGTGCATTAGGAAGATAACTCTTGGCCACATTTTGAAAGATGACATGGGCAAAGTTGGAAGTCTGCAGTGGAACTTCTTGAAATGATGTCATTGTGAATCTAAAACAATTCATACAAGTTAAATTATACTAGCTATGAATAAATTTGTCTTAAAAATAAAGAACTTTGAATGCAACTTTCATGGATATTTTATTTACATGTCATAATTGAAGAGATACACTTTTTAAATACCGGAACTTCTCCTTAAAAATAAATATAAAGGGGAGGAGGGGGGAGGATGGGAAGGGATGTGAAGGGTAAACAAAGGAGGAGGCTGCAATGCTTGATAAGAAACGTACTCATTATCTTGCCCATGTAATTGTAACCCCTCTGTACAGTATGTTCACAAAAAAAGTTAATTAAAATAAAAAAATAAATATAAAAACACCAATTGAGAAATACCAGTATGGCTCAGAAAACTACACAGAAATTTAAAAGCCAAAAACAAATCTGGGTATAGTGGTACTCACCTGTAATCCCAGTACTTAGAAGGTTGAAGTGAAAGCATCTGAGTTTAAGACTAGACTGGGCTACAAAGCAAGATCATGTCTAAAACAATAAATAAAACTCTCAATTCTCTTACAACGCCTAGCCTTTTGCTTTGTCCCAGCCAAAAGTAAATGAACAGTATACATGCTGCTAATAGAAGCCTGCTGGCCTCTAACAGAAGACACCTTAAGAAACCGAAATTCAGCCAAGCACCAGTGGCTCACACCTACTCAGGAGGCTGATATTTGAGGATCCTGGTTCACAGCCAGCCCAGGCAGGAAAGTCCATGAGACTCTTATCTCCAATAAACCTCTAGAAAACTGGAAGTGGTACTGTGACTCAAGAGGTAGAGCACTAGCCTTGAGCTGAGGTAGGGTCCAGGCCAAGAGTTCAAAGTCCACAACCGACCCCCCCCAAAAAAAAAACAAACAGGAAGAAACTGAAATTTGGTAAAATATCAAAGGTTTTTTTTGTTTGTTTGTTTTTTAAAGCACATTTCATGCAACTATTTCACAGATATATTTATTTATGTGTTTTGGTTAGTTTTCTAATATTGGTCAATTAACTTTTCCTTTCTACAGAATCCTTGAAGTTCATCATTACCATCCCAAGCTATCTTCTCTCCCTAGGTTCTAGGCTGTTATAGCTGAGAACCTGATCTCTGCCTACGTTTTCAACCCATGTTGTAAACACCTGGATCAGCACGTCTCAATCCTGTCTTCTCATTATAAACATCAGGGGGCTTTAAAAAAATATATAACGACTTTCTGGGAGTGGACCTGGGCATACACACGTGTGTCTGTGGCAATGGGTATAGTTCTATTTCCCTCACTTGTGCTTCTCCAAATAATCTTAATCCTATATTCTGTCAAGATCCGGAACCATTACTTAGCCTATAATCCAACTCAACAACCTAAATCTGTACTACCACCTCTCATTCAATTCTACAAATCCTAGCCTGTCTTCTTGGATGAAGTTTGTTCAAATCTCTTAAACTACATAACTACATAAACTCTCAGCTGATCTACTTTAGTCTTTTAGAGGGTTTTTTCTGGTTTTGTTTTGTTGGCAGGCACTTGTCAGGCAAGGTGCTCTATCACTTAAGTCATGATCTGTTCCAAACAGCATTACCTAGCTGGCTCCTCTCTACGCATATCAACTTTACCCTCTTGTCCTGGGCTAATGATCCTAATGATTTCTGTTGTTCATGTATACTGCCCATATATGTATGTATTCAGAATGCATGATAGTAAAATAAAAATATAGTGTTAATGAAATACATATTGTTGAAAATCTATTAGGAATTCAGTGAATGTTCACGTGTTGAGTAAACAATAAGTAGTAATTTATCCAACAGATTGTAAAAACAAGATCTAAATAGACTGTCCAAAATATTCCTATTTTGTGCTCTACTTTTAAGAAAAAAGAAACATCTGGGGATTTATTCAAAAAAGCATTCTACAGAATATGTCTAGAGTCAGTGCATTCCCTGGTTATACAAGCAATCAGCCTTATGGCACTTGTTTCTGAACCACTAAAACAAGAATTCCTGTACTAATGAAGGTAACCAGGACACTATATTTCTCCTAACCAAATTAAATCTAATTTAGTTCACAGATCAATGAGGTTTCTATAGATCAAGCACAACCATACTCTACTTACATTTTAGACATTAAGAAGCGTTACTGCTAGCTATATGTTGTGGCACCCAACTGTGAGCCCAACAATCAGGAAGCTAAAGCAGGGAAATCCTGAGTTGGAGAACAGCTTGAGCAATAGCAATTCCCTGAGCATAATGGCACACATATGTAATAATACTAGGTACTCCCAAAGCATGGGAAAATCAAGATATGAGGCCAGCTTTAACAAAAAGGTATAAACTCTTCCCAAATAGTAAATAAGCCCAGCCAGGCATCAGTGGCTCAAGGCTAAGATCTTAGCAACTCAGGAGGCTGAGATCCAGAGGGTAGTGATTCAAGCCCAACCCAGGCAGAAAAAAAAAGTTTAATAGGTCCAGCAAAAACAGGACTGGAGAAGCATGGCAAGTGTGCCAGCCAAACAAGAAAATCAAAGCAGCAAGCTGAGCAAACATAAGCTCTCACCACCCCACCCCACCCCCACCCCCACCACAAAAAGAAAAAGAAGACTTAGCATGACGTTGAAAATAAACTATATAATTTGTGGGTAGGGACAAGAGGGAAAACTGGGAGGGTGAGGAAAGGGGCGACACTGTCCAGAAAGAAATGTACATATTACCTGACTTGTAAGCCCTCTTGTATTTTCATTCACCTTTATAATTACAATTAAAAACTTTACATAATTTTCTAAAAAGCTCAGCATAGTGATGCATGCCTGGAACCCCAACTACATAAGGGGCAAATGTATAAGGTCAACCTAGTGAAAACTTAAACCAAAGCAAGAAGGACTAGGGTTGCTGCTCAAGTGATAGAGCTTCTGTCTAGAAAGCTATTAGGTCCTGAGTAAAAATCTTGTACCACCAAAACAATAAAGAAAAAAAATAGCCAGTCATAATTGGATCATACCTATAATCCTAGCTATCTAGCAAGTTGAGATCTGAGGATCACAGATCTAAGCCAGCCTAGGCAGAAAGACCCACGAGACTCCAACTCCAATTAACCAGCAAAAAAAGCCAGACACTGTTGAGTAGCTAAAGTGGCAGAAAGCCAAACTACAGCACAACATCTCAAGTTTAAGCCCCTATCCCTAGGAAGCACCGAAGGGAATTTGCTGTTTTTTGTTGTTGTTGCTGTTGTTGACCTGTTTGAATACTAAAGCAAATGCTTTAAAAACTTTGATATAATACGCACTTTATTATTCTGAGTCAAGAGTCTGGTTAAACAGCTCCAGGCTGACTTAGGGAGGAACTGGAGTTCCTGGTGCCTCAGACTTCAGAGTGGTAGGACTATACAGGGTATAACCACCAGACTAGTTGAAATAATAAACACTTCAGAAAGGTACTTTTTTCTAGTGTCCATCTGCTTCCATTACAGTCAAAGTACTACTTTTGACTATATATTTACAATATATTGGACATCTCACACAAAGACTTAGCCAGGCACTCACACCTGTAATCCTTTGCTACTTAGGAGGCTGAGATCAGAGGATCCAAACAAAGCCAGCCAAAGCAGGGAAGTCCAGGAGACTCTTATCATCAATTAACCAATAAAAAAACAGAAGTGGGGCTGCAGCTCAGAGTGGTAGAGTGCTAGCCTTGAGCCAAAGAAGCTCAGGGACTGTGCCCAGGACTAACAACAACAACAAAAAAGTGGACTTTTAACTTAACTCAATTTATTGTTTGAATTTTTCTTTTTTTTTTGGGGGGGGGGGGGGGGTTAGTCAGGAACTTGAACTCTGGGCCTGTCCCTGATGTCTTTAGCTTAAGGCTAGAGCTCTACCACTTGAGCCAGAGGCACAAGTTTATTGCCTAGTTTGGCTTCACTGGCGCTGCTGGCTCATTTTTTTTTTAATAGTTTTCTTAGCCAGAAGCTGGTGGCTCACACCTGTAATCCTAGCTACTCAGGAGGCTAAAATCTGAGGACTACAGTTCAAAGCCAGCCCAGGCAGGAAAGTCCCTGAGACTCTTATTTACAATTAACCACCAGAAAACCAGAAGTGGTGCTATGGCTCAAGTGGCAGAGCACTTACCTTGAGCTCAAGAGCTTAGGGATAGCACCCAGGACCATATTTCAAGCCCTACAACTTGCATTAAAAAAATGAAAATTGAAATTTAAAACAACACAAGACAGATGTTGGGCACTGGTGGCTAATACCTGTAATCCTAGCTACTCAGGACTCCAAGAGAAGCCAACCCAGGCAAGAAATTCTATGAGACTCATGTCCACCACCAAAAAGGCCAAAAGTGGAGCTGTAGCTCAAGTGGTAGAATAGTAGCCTTGAGCAAATAGTTCAGGGACAGTACCCAGGTTCTGAGCTGAGGGCCCAGGACCGGCACCAACAAATAAAATACAATAAAATTTAAAACCATGGGAAAAAATTGTCACACTAATAAACAGGCTATATTGTAGAGTGAAGGAGAGTGAATATGGTAAAAGTATTGTAAATGTTTGAAATTTAACAATGAAACCTGTTGAAACTGTTTTAAGAGAGAGAGAATAAGGGAGAAAGAGTAGGTGAAGATGGATGGATGGAAATGACACTGGACTGAAGCCCCCTTGTACAATTAATGTATACTAATAAAAAAAACTTAAAAAGTAAATGAAGGTAAGGACAGGAGAGAGAAAAATTAAATTGAATTAATTTTTAAAGTAAAAGAAACAAAATAAAATACTAAGAAAAAGAGTATATATTATCATCCAATTTGTAAAAAAAAATAGTTTTATTATTAAAGGTCATAGAGTTCATAAGCAATATAAATTAAGATAATGAAGACTATCATTGTGAAGATTAAAAGGTGTTTATGACTTTAAAAAAACAAATATAATAAAAAACGTAAAAGAAACAAAATAAAACCTGTTAAAATTGTTTTAATGAAGGAATGAGGGAGAGATGGTGATTAGTCTGATTGATGTATGTTGTACACATGTATGGAAAAGAATCACAAGAGTGGGGGCCCGTGGCTCACCCTGTAATCCTAGCTACTCAGGAGGCTGAGATCTGAGGATCATGGTTCAAAGTCAGCCCAGGCAGGAAAGTCCATGAGACTCTTTTTCGTTTTTTGTTTTTTTTTTTTTGGGGGGGGGTCCAGTCATGGGGTCTGAACGCTGGGCCTGGGTGCTGACCCTCAGCTCTTCAGCTCAAGGCTAGCGCTCTACCACTTGAGCCACAGCGCCACTTCTAGCTTTTTACTTTTTGCTTATGTGGTGCTGAGGAATCGAACCCAGGGCCTCTGGCATGCAAGGCATGCGCTCTACCACTGAGCCACCTTCCCAGCCCCTTCCTGAGACTCTTATCTCCAATTAACCACCAGAAAATTAGACGGTATTGTGGCTCAAGTGGTAGAGCACTAGCCTTGAGCTGAAGAGCTAAGGGGCAAAGCTCAGGCCCAGAGTTCAAGCCCCAAGACCAACCAAAAAAATCCCCTTTCTGTAATCTATACAATTAAAAAAACTTTTTAAAATGTTAACATGAATCAATCTGAAAGTAACATCATGAATCAACCTACTCTGATAAAATTTCTAATTCTCACTCAGCTCCTCTGCTTCATTTCTCCCAAAGATATGAAATGAGCAAAATGATAGAAAGGCTTATAAAAATGATGAAATTCACTGATAGGGCCAAACCTGTAATGCATATGGCCAGTGAAGAAGTAATATGCAAAGTCACTGCATCACCTTGTGGTAATGATTGGGAATTGTAGCTTCACTAACATCCTGAAAAAAATAACTATTGTATCTGTTGGAAAAGAAAATATAGCTCTTCACCCAAAAGGAAGTGAAAGCAAGCAACTTCATCATACCAAATTCTATTTACTATTCTCTGAAGTCCATCTCCAGAAACAAGAGTATAATAAGTTAGCCAAAGTATTTTCCAGCCAACAATTAAAAGACTACACACAATTGTCTGCAAACATTATCTAAAATAAATATACATATGGAAAGCTGCTCCTTCTTATAGGTTTCCTACATACAACATTCTCTTAATTCATTTATATGTATCCTTCTTTAGATCACATATTATGAAGTCCTAGACCTAAAATCCAATTCTATTATTTTGGAGATTTATTAATATTTAAAGGATATATGAAGGGAGTAACCCATATGTGCAAATAAAAGGGGAAAGCATATTACATACAATGTTACTTTTTCTTCTTAAGATTTTTTAAAGCTCAAATCATACTTTCTGTGGTACTTTTTTTTTTCCTAGTGGCGCATACCTGCTATATTTAACTGAAAAATGTAAGCCTTAGTATCCTTAACAAATAGACCATAAAAAGAAGATAAACAAATAAAGACCATACAAATGAAGCTAAACTTTTTTTGGCCAATACTGGGGCCTGAACTCAGGGCCTGGGCCCTGTCCCTGAGCTTCTTTTGCTCAAGGCTAGCACTCTATTCACTTGAGCTACAGCGCCACTTCCTGCCTTTTCTGTTCATGTGGTACTGAGGAATTGAACCTGGGGCTTCATGCAACTAGTTAAGCACTCTACCATTGAACCACATTTCCAACCCAAAGCTCATTTTTTTAAAATATAAATACCTTTAAGATATTGGGCTGGGGCCAGGTGCCGGTGGCTCACGCCTGTAATTCTAGCTACTTAGGAGGCTGATATACGAGGATCATGGTTCAAAGCCAGCCAGGGAAGGAAAGTAGTCCATGAGACTCTGATCTCCAATTAACCACCAGAAAACCAGAAGTGGCACTGTAGTTCAAGTGGTAGAGCACTAGCCTTGAGCTAAAGAGCTCAGAGACAATGCCCAGGCCCAGAGTTCAAGCCCCACAAACGACACAGACACAGACACAGATACAGACACACACACACACAATTCCCAGGGTCCTTGGAAAAGCATCAGAGTTTTGGTTTTTTGGGGTTTTTTTTTTTTTGTCTGTTTTCAATGTGACATTTCTGTCATTAGAAAAAGCTGAAAGGCAAATTTTAAAAAGTGTAGCTGAAGAATAGTATCAACTCTCATATACAGGCCACAACTGACAAAAAAAAAAAAAAAAAGATACTTGGCTGAGAATGTGGCTTAGTCAGCCAGGCCCAAAGAAACACAGGTCCCATGGTTTCCCTTATTTGCAATATCTAGTATATGTCTGAGTCAAGCAGAAAAGGTCAGATAAGGTGATGTTAGGGAAATGAACCCTAAGATATGTATTCAAATGTTTTTTTTTCTTTTATGCGATTGTTTCTAACACATTTATAAGATTATTTCTTTGTTGCTTTGTATGTCCCTTCTCCACAGTATAACCCCTGCTTTCACTGTATTTCATGCCGGTATAATTTGTGGAGGGGAAGGGGAAAAACAAATCATTTAAATAGGGATACAGGTGGACCCATTGCAGCAATGAGATGTACAAGTAGTTATGTCAAAAAACGAACTTTACAACTTTGGTGGGGGGGGGGGAGGGACGGGGAGGGTTGGGGGGGCAGGGAGGAAGATTGGAAGGGGAAACAAAGAAGGAGGCTACAATGCTTGGTAAGAAATGGGCTAGTAAGGAGGGAAGGGATGGTAGGGAAAACAATGGAGGGTGTAACAATGCTCAATAGGAAGTGTACTCATTACCTTGCTCATGTAACAGTAACCCTCTGTATAGTATCTTTACAATAAAAAATAAAAAGAAAGAAATGGACTGGGAAGGTGGCTCAGTGGTAGAGCACTTGCCTTGCGTGCCTGAGGCCCTGGGTTCGATTCCTTAGCACCAGTAGAAAAAAAAAAAGGCAGAAGTGGCGCTGTGGCTCAAGTGGTAGAGTGCTAGAGGGACAGCGCCCACGCCCAGAGTTCAGGCCCCACGACTGGACCCCCCCCCCAGAAAAAGAAAAAAAAATGTACTTATTATCTTGCCCATGTAATTGTAACCCCTCTGAACAGTATTTTCACAATAAAAAAAACAACATCAAAAAAATAGTAATTGGTTCCTAAATTTAGTTAGATATCTGTAACAGCCTACTTATCGTTGTCTCCAGCTCCCAATTAATAAAGTAATTCAATATGAAAAAACACAAAGAATGTGGCTTAGTCATAGAGTGTTTACCTAGCATGCATGAAGCTGGGTTCAATTCCTCAATACTACATAAACAGAAAAGGCCAGAAGTGGCGCTGTGGCTCAGGTGGTACAGTGCTATCCTTGAGCAAAAAAAGCAGCTCAGGGACAGTGCCCAGGTCCTGAGTTCAAACCCCAGGGAAGAAAGGAAGGGAGGAAGGGAGGAAGGGAGGGAGGGAGGGAGGGAGGGAAGGAACGAGAGAAAGAACAAAAGACATTTTCTAGTCATAACAAACAGAATTTAAGAAGAAAAAAATCATTTCTTACAATTATCTTTTAGGCACCTATCAGTAAAAGCTACTAACTATACCAAAATGTATTTATGAGATTTGCTTTTGAAAACAGGGGGACAGGGGTGGGTAGAGCACCCTGCAATGTGTTGGAAGAGGTAAAGAAACAAGATTGACAACTTTGAAAACTTCACTGTGCCATTTCCTTTTATGTATGTCTGAAAATTTCCACAATATTCATAAGCCCAAAGCAAATAAAGTTGTAGACTAGCAATAAAAATTCTGTTTCACCTACTGCAACAGAAACACATTAAGATTCTGTTTGGTTTGTTAGTGGGGCATGAACTCAGGGCCTTGGGTACTGTCCCCAAGGTTTTTTTTGCTCAAGGGTAGCTTTCTATCACTTGAGCCACAACTCTACTTTTGGCCCTTTGGTGACTAAATGGAAGAGTCTCAAGGACTTTCCTACACACTATCTTTAGATCTCAGCCTCCTGAGTAGCCAGGATTATAGGTGTGAGCCACCAGCACACAGACTCACACTTCAGTTTCTGAATATGAACACTTTTGTTTTCTTAGAAGTGTAAATTAGGTACTGGTTAACAGAAAGTGTTAAAAAAAATCTTCAGTTAATAAAAACAAGAAGGGGGGCTGGGAAAGTGGCTCAGTGGTAGAGCGCTTGCCTTGCATGCCTGAGGCCTTGGGTTTGATTCCTCCGCACCACATAAGCAAAAAGAAAAAAGCCGGAAGTGGCACTGTGGCTCAAGTGGCAGAGCGCTAGCCTTAAGCTGAAGAGCTGAGGGACAGCACCCAGGCCCAGAGTTCAGGTCCCACGACCGGACC
>NW_012267292.1:6688140-6690446 GCF_000151885.1 Dipodomys ordii
TGGTAGAGCGCTAGCCTTGAGCTGAAGAGCTGAGGGACAGTGCCCAGGCCCAGAGGCCAGGCCCCACGACTTACCAAAAAAAATTTTTTTTTTCATCTTCAAACTTCCATCCCATAGGACACAAATATCTGAAGAAAAAAAGTCTAATAAATAGTTTCAGTTACTCATATTTAAGCTCAAAGTACTTCACTGTTTAAAGATTTCTATTCTGCCAGGCACTGGTGGCTTATACATGTAATCCTAGCTACTCAATATGCTGAAATTGAGACTCATTTCCAGTTAACTACCAGGAAACCAGATGGTGCTGTGGCTCAAGTGGTAGAGCACTAGCCTTGACCAAAAAAAAAAAAAAAAGCCTATAAAAAGCTCTAAGTACAAAACATTTTAGAACAATAATAACCCCAAGTCTTATAGTAATATCCAGTCCCAAAAAATACAATCTAATAAACTTTACATGTGACAGAGGTTTAGAGTTCATAATCCTTAAAAACTTCTGTCATGGAAAACGCATTTACTGGTTAAACTTCATATACATGGCTGCAAGCAAGAGTGAAATACATGTACAGCTTAAGAATGCGGTGGCTAGAGCCAAGAGCACTGGTGGCACACACCAACTACTTGAGAGGGTATAACAGGGAGGATCATGGTTGAAGGCTAGCCCAAGCAAAATGTTCTCAAGACCCCTCTTTCGACAAGAGCTGGTCATTCTAGCTTCCTGGGAAGTAGAAATGGGTGAAAGTGGCCCCAGAGTCCCAAGCAGTTAGCCAAACCCTATCTCAAAAATAACCAATGCAAAAAAAGGGCTCAAGGCTTGGCTCAGCACAGAGTACCTGTCTGCAGAGTGAAAGCCCCCATTAGCACCACACACACACACACAGAAAATGCTGGGGGGAGAATGTGGTGACTAGAAACAAATTCTACAATAAAAACAATTTCAAATTAACACATTTTTAAAAAGAAATCCTACTGTAATCAAATAATTCTTCAAGAAGTCAACTTTGTCCAAAGTGGTGGCCTACTGCAGCAGATTTTTGAGTCTTAAAAAATAAAATCAAGCCGGGCCTGGGGTGGCTCACACCTGTAAACCTAGCTACTAAGGAGGCTGAGATCTGAGGGTCATGGTTAAAAGCCAGCCCGGGAAGTACTTGAGATTCTTATCTCCAATAAACTACCAGAAAAGCAGAAATGGTGCTGTGGCTCAAGTGGAAGAGGGCTAGCCTTGAGCTGAAGAGCTGAGGGACAGTGCCCAGGCCCAGAGTTTAAGCTCCAGGACAGATAAATCGATTAATCAATCAATCAGGTCTGGGAATGTGGCCTAGTGGCACAGTGCTTGCCTTGCGTGCATGAGGCCCTGGGTTCGATTCCTCAGCACTACATAAACAGAAAAAGACGGAAGTGGAAGCGGTGCTGCGACTCAAGTGGTAAAGTGCTAGCCTAGCTGAGGGGACAGCGCCCAGGCCTAGAGTTCAAGCCCCACGACCGGCAAAAAAAAAAAAAAGGAAAAAAAATAAAAGAAAAAGTAACCCAGGAAATATGAACAAGTTTTTTAAATAAAATTAAGTTTATCTTTAAGTACGGAATGAAGACAGCTTTGGCTCAGCCCTCCTCTACACCTAAGGATAATCAACTTGAGGATAGTCTATTTTGATGTGCTAAAATGATCTCTTTAAAACTGAACACCAAACTATAATTAGTCATTGTTGGTGGGAACAGCAGAATGCAGAGATTTAAAAAAAAAAAAAAAAGTTTCTCTTGGGAGCGAGGGAAGGAGTGACATTGTCCAAAAATAAATGTACTCTTTACCTGACTTATGTAACTGTAACCCCTCTGTACATCACCGTTACGATAACAATAAAAAAAAGTTTGACGCCAAAATGGGGGGGAAAAAAAAACTTGTTCTCACCTAAACTGTAACTACTTTATAAGACCTAAAGCGTATGACAGTGAAAAGCCACAAACGTCTTCCAATCAAACTACTCGTAAAGTACAATCTGTAAACGAGCCGGGCAGCCCAGCTCAGCTCTAACTGAACCTTCTTCCTGCTGCAGCCGCCGCGAGTGGGGACGTGCGCACCACCCGTGGACTTGTCCAAACAACTCCGGGGTGGAGGGGTGGGGAGGAGGGCCCACGCCGGCGCCGCGGCGGAATCCACACAGGTTGGCCAGAACACGGGGCGGGGAGGAAGGATAGCACAAAGCCGTGAACTCGCCCTTCCAGCCCCACGGCTCGGAAAGCCCTTTCCCAAGAGATGAAGACCTCGCTAATCGCTTAAGCCCCGCGGACCGAGGCCCGCGTCGCCCCCCCCC
>NW_012267292.1:6690886-6700230 GCF_000151885.1 Dipodomys ordii
CCCCGCGGCTCCCCGCGCTGGGGGCGCAGCACGAGCCCCAGAGTTCCGGCTCGGGGCTGGGGGCTCGCCCGCCCCGGGGACCGGGAAGGCCGGAGCGGCAGCTTACCCAGTGCGGGACGAGAGGGACGTCAAACAACTTTCCAATCCGGAGCCGCCATCGGCCGTCGAACCTCTTCCGCCACCACCTCCGCCACCACCTCCGCCACCACCGCCTCCCTCCACCGTCCGGCAACACCTACCCTCGCAGCAGCGCCGGCGCCACGTCACTTCCGCCCCCAGGGGCGGTCACTTCCGCTGCCGGGCCGGTTCGGCCCGCCCCCCCTGGGCCAGGGGATTTCCTCGGTGTTGGAGATCTTTGCCCTGGGCTTTGAAGGGTGTGTGGTATTGGATCCTCGGTAGAAATCCCGGAGCACCTTTACAAATGGTTTAGTCCCAGCCTTCTGATTCCACAGATGAAGAACGTACTTATCGACATAGTCATCAGCGTTCCTGGCAGCAACCTAATAATAAAAACAACAGCTAAGAAAGTGGGCCGGGCGCTGGTGGCTCACACCTGTAATCCTAGCTACTCGGGAGGCTGAGATCTGAGGATCGCCGTTCAAAGCCAGCCCGGGCAGCAAAGTCCAGGAAACTCTTATCTCCAATTAACCACCAGAAGACAGGAAGTGGCGCTGTGGCTCAAATGTAGAGCTCTAGCCTCTTTTTGTTTGTTTGTTTGTCCATCATGGGGCATGAACTCTGGGCCTGGGCACTATCCCTGAGCTCTTCAGCTCAAGGCTAGCGCTCTACCACTTGAGCCACCGCACCACTTTCGGGTTTCTGAGTGGTTATTGGAGATAAGAGTCTCAAGCCCAGTTGGCTTTGAACTGCAATCCTCAGATCTCAGCATCCTGAGTGGCTAGGATTATAGGCGTGAGCCTATAACACGTGGCGGAGAGCTAGCCTTGAGCTGAAGAGCTGAGGGGCAGTGCTCAGCCTCAGAGTTCAAGCCCCAAAACCGACCAAAAAAAAAAAATAGAGAAAGCCAGAAGTGGTGCTGTAGATCAGGTGGTAGAGCGTTAGCCCGGAGCAAAAGAAGCTGAGGGACAGCGCCCAGGCCCTGAATTCAAGCCCCAGGACCGGCAAAAAAAAAAAAAAAAGAGTAAATATACTGAAAGTGGGAAAAAAAAAAGGAGGGGGGTAAATAGAGCAGTGAGCTTTATAAACACTTAAGATTTCATTCTTTGTATTAGGACACTTACTCATGGGTAATAAATTTCAAATTGCAGTAGCTTTCAATTTATGTAATAAAAAACAATAGAAACCATAATAGAGGAAAATATGCAGATATTTTTTACTTTGGTTTTGGTTTTTTTGGATATTTTTGCACATTCTTTTATTTTGGCAGTACTAGAGTTTGAACTCAGCGTCATGCACTTGCTGACTCAAGAACCCATCACACCTCCAGCCCTATGTTTTGTTTTTGTTTGTTTGGCCAATCCTGGGGCTTGGACTCAATGCCTGGACACTGTCCCTGAGGTTCTCTTGCTCAAGGCTAGCTCTCTACCTCTTGAGCCACAGCGCCACTTCCAGCTTTTTCTGTTCACGGTACTGAGCAAGCCTGCTAGGGTCAGTGTTCTACCACTAAGCCACATTCCCAGACTCCCTATGCTATTCTGAGTATTTTCTTGAATTTTAAGCCAGATGCTGGTGGCTCACCATCTGTAAGCTTAGCTACTGGGAGGTGAGATCTGAGGATCTCGGTTCAAAGCCAGCTCAGTTAGGAAAATCCATGAGATTCTTTTTCTTTGGGGGGGGGGGGGCGGGGTCCGGTCATAGGGCCTGAACTCTGGGCCTGGCGCCGGCGCTGTCCCTCAGCTCTTCAGCTCAAGGTTAGCGTTCTAGCGCTTGAGCCACAGCGCCACTTCCGACTTTTTTTTTTTTTTTTTTGCTTATATGGTGCTGAAGAATTGAACCGAGGGCCTCAGGCATGCAAGGCAAGCGCTCTACCACTGAGCCACCTTCCCAGCCCCGTCCATGAGATTCTTATCTCCAATTAACCATCAGAAAACCGGAAGTGGCACTGTGACTCAAGTGGTAGAGCACCCGCCTTGAGCTGAAGAGCTGAGGGACAGCGCCCATCCAGCTTTCAAGCCCATGATGGACCAAAATAATAATAATAATAATAATAGTTTCTTGAATTTTTAGACATGTTTCCCCGTAAGGTCTTTTTTTCTTTATTTTGACTTGCTTTATTCCTTTTAATAATGATTCCTTGAATTGTTAGAGTATGCTTCTCTCGGAAAAAAAATATTATTTCAGTATTTCATTGTATTTTTCAAAATTCACTTACATTTGCAGCAATGAGGTATGAACTCACAAGTCTTTGCAAGAGGCCTTTCTGAAAGATTAATTTCAAAATTCAGCTTCTTCCAATTTTTTGAGAGGTGCACTTTTCATCCTATGCGGTCTGCAGCAGCACTATATAATCAAGTTAACATTCAGGAAAAAAAAATGAATTATCAGACTAACATAAATGAAGCATATAGTCTCACTTCAAATCAGGTTTTGCTATCTGCCACCATGGGTTTCGTTGAATTGAAATTGTAATAGCAAATGACTCCTGTCAGGACAGATTTTACCAAATCTAAAAATGAATAAAAATTAGCCGGTGCTGATGGCTCACTCCTGTAATCTAGCTACTCAGGAGGCTGAGATTTGAAGATCACGGTTCAAAGCCAGACCAGGCAGGAAAGTCTGTGAGACTCCAATAAACACTCAGGAAACCAGAAGTGGCACTGTGGCTCAAGTGGTAGAGCACTAGCCTTGAGCTGAAGAACTCAGCGACAGTACCCAGGCCTAGAGTTCAAGCCCCATGACCACCAAAAAAAAAAAGAATAAAAATTAGTGCTTTTTGGATTTCAAAATGATGAATAAGAGGCTGGGAAGGTGGCTCAGTGGTAGAGCGCATGCTTTGCATGCCAGAGGCCCTGGGTTCGATTCCTCAGCACCACATAAGCAAAAAGAAAAAAAGTCAGAAGTGGCACTGTGGCTCAAGTGGTAGAGCGCTAGCCTTGAGCTGAAGAACTGAGGGACAGCGCCCAGGCCCAGAGTTCAGGCCCCATGACCAGACCCAAAAAAAAAAAACAAACAAAATGGTGAATAAGGAATTGCAGACCTATTCAAAGAATTATTGGACTAAGCAACCCACACAATCTTTGGAGCAATTTTACCTTCTAGCAACCTCTGACCAGTTATCTTGACCTACATACTACTATTCTTCTGTTATTATTGGAAAATTCATTAACTTTATCTAAAAGACATGCCTTTATATCGGGAAGAAAAAAAATTAGCCATGAGAATTTAGGTGACTGAAATACAAAATGAATAGTAAGATACTCAAAGATTGGAGAAGTCAGTATAAACATATTAATAGTATACTTTTAAGGGAACTGGCAGACCTACACCGTTATGTTAGTATTCTAATGAGAAATTAGAGAAAGTGATTTTCCCAGTCAGAAAGTATAAGCTTAGGCGAAGGAGTTAGGAAGAAGATCAGTAATTACAGAAATAATAATTCCCATTTATGTAATACTGCAGATTTTCCATACATGTGCTATTTAATAGTCCACGCCATTCCTCACAGCAGCTCTCTTATAAGTTAAAAATATTCCCATTTTGTTGAGAAATAGGGACTCAGAAAAGGTGAATCCTTTGTTTGATCACGGGGGGGGGGGGGGGGGGGAAACAGAATTAGACCTAAAAGCAAGTCTAATTCCAAAGTTCATATATTTCCTATCATGTCTTGTTGCTTCTTGTTAAATAATTTTTGTTGTTTCATGTTTTGGGTTTATTTTTTGTCTGTCGTGGGGCTTGAACTCTGGACCTGGACGCTGTCCCTCAGCTCTTAAGCTCAAGGTGAGTGCTCTACTGCTTGAGCTACAATGCCACTTCCTGTTTTCTAGTGGTTTTTATTGTAGATAAGAGTCTCACAGACTTTCCTGCCCCGGCTGGCTTTGAACCATGATCCTCAGATCTCAGCCTCCTGAGTAGCTAGGATTACAGGTGTGAGCCACTGGCACCGGCTTTGATTTTTGGTATTATACTATGAGAAAACACATTTTGTCGTCAGGATGGCTCTCTATTAAGTACTGGCATTCCAGCTAAAAAGAAAGCTTTTCAAAATGGAGTTTGGATAATAATAGGCTTTGAATGGGTAGAGAAAGAAAATATTTCAAATACTTCAAAAAAAAGATTTTTTTCTCATATCCTAGCTCTTAGATGTTTTTACTTGGGTTTTTATTTTGAGTTTTGTTTTTTCCTATTAGATATGTTTTATACAAAATTCGCTTATTGCATCCCAGTCATTACCCTAAATGCTTTTTCTATTTTTTTTCCTAGTCCTGTGGCCTGAACTCAGGGCCTAAACACTGTCCCTGAGCTTCATTTGCTCAAGGCTAGTACTGTACCACTTGAGCCACAGCATCACTTCCTGCTTTTTCTGTTTATGTGGCAAACCCAGGGCTTCATGAATGCTATGCAAGCACTCTACCACTAAGCCATATTCCCAGCCTCTCTGAAATCTTTAAATTGATACTTTGAGTTACATGCCATTAGGCTATTTCCCCCTCTTCCATCCCAACAGATGTCATCAGATCTCCAAGTGCTCTTCCTCTCTCACGGGGTACTATCCTACTGAACTCCCTTCTGTGTAGCAACATCTTCAGTTCCTACTTGGATGAGATTAAGCTTACAAGGACAACATCCTAGCCTTGTCATTTCTTGAATCCCTCATCTCCCATGTTTTCTTCAATAAGTACCTAATTCTGTGATTATACCTTTGATCTTGTCATAACCTTTCAAAACCAAGCATCCTATCTTTTGGCCATAGCTTCCTTTTCTTCTAACTTGCTTATTCAAATATGCCCACTAAAGCTTTTTTTCCAAACACATCAAGGGTATCTAATCCATTAAGATATTTTTCCTCAAATGTCTCCCTCAATGAATGTCCATGGGCTGGCTGGTTTTTTTTTTTTGGGGGGGGGGTCCAGTTGTGGTGCCTGAACTCTGGGCCTGGGCGCTGTCCCTCAGCTCTTCAGCTCAAGGCTAGTGCTCTACCACTTGAGCCACAGCACCACTTCCGGCTTTTTTTTCTTTTTTCTTATGTGGTGCTGAGGAATCGAACCCAGAGCCTCAGGCATGCAAGCCAAGCACTCTACCACTGAGCCACCTTCCCAGCCCCGGGCTGTCATTTCTTTACCCACATCCTATCCCATTCCCATACTCATATACATTTGTTTCACTTCCAGTACCCAAATTATCTCGCCTTCTGATCTTGCACATTCAGTATAATTTTGAAAAATAAACGTTGTATAGATTCTGATTATCATGTGTTTTGCCACTACAGACTATTTCTGTGCCAGTACTAGGAACTGTCCCTGAGCTTTTGTGTTTGAAGTTAGTGCTCTACTACTTGGGCCACATCTCTACTTTTTTTTTTTTTTAATCTTTTTGGTAGTTAGTTGGAGATAACAGTCTCACAAACATTTCTGCCTGGGCTGGCTTTGAACTGTGATCCTCAGATCTTAACATCTAAGTGGCTAAGATTACCAGTGAAAGCCACTGGCACCAAGTGCAGCGTTTTTTGTTTTTGTTTTTTTTAAGTTAAAAGTGGAGGGCTGGGAATGTGGCTTAGTGGTACAGTGCTTGCCTAGCATGTATGAATACCTGGGTTTGATTCCTCAGTACCACATAAACAGAAAAGGCTGGAAGTGACGCTGTGGCTCAAATGGTAGAGTACTAGCCTTGAATAAATGAAGCTCAGGGACAGTGCCCAGGCCCTGAGTTCAAGAATGGGCAAAAACAAAAAAACAAAGAGATGCCTAATAAATACATTTCAGGAAGGAAAAAGGACAGAATTACTTATGCCAGGCACTGGTGGCACTCCTGTAATCCTAGCTACTCAGGAGGCTGAAATCTGAGGATCATGGTTCAAAGCTAGCCCAGGCAGGAAAGTCAATGAGGCTCTTATCTCCAATTAACCACCAAATAACCAGATGTGGCACTGTGGCTCAATTGGTAGAGTGCTCACCTTGAGCTGAAGAGGGACAGCGCCTAGGCCCAGAGTTCAAGCCTCATGACTGACAAATAAAAACAATTGAGTGCTTTGTGAAGTTTCTTGAACTATCAAGGAGAGAAACTATGATTTATGAAGAACCAGAGCCTGTAGAAAGAGGTTTAAACTTGAGTAAACCATTGCCCACCTGGCTCCTCAGAATATTCTTTGTTCCTTGTGCAGCTAAGAGGTCACTGGGATGTAAACATTCCCAAACTTGTCTTCTTTATCTTACTGAGAAGAATAAAGGCCAATGTACTACTTTGCATTCTTATGGGTTTTATGTAAACAAGCTTCTACCCAGGCAGTGTTTCTTTTTATTAAATTTCTTTATTTTATGAGTCATTTGCATATTGATGTTAATAGCAGTTATTTTAAGAAGCTGTTATTCAGACAATTTTCTCAAAATTGGCTTTTTAAAAGGCCCTATCAAAGTTTTTAGTTGAAATGTGTTATTTCCACAGATCCCACTCCCTTCCCCTTTTTAGGATCTCTCTTTTTTTTTTTTGTCGGTCATGGGGCTTGAACTCTGGGCCTGGGCGCTGTCCCTCAGCTCTTCAGCTCAAGGCGAGCGCTCTACCACTTGAGCTACAGCGCCACTTCCGGTTTTCTGGTGGTTTATTGGAGATAGGAGTCTCACGTTCTCTCTTGTCCGGGCTGGCTTTGAACTGGGATCCTCAGATCTCAGCCTCCTAAGTAGCTAGGATTACAGGCGTGAGCCACCAGTGCCTGGTTTGGGGTCTCTTTTTTCATATTCCAATCCTTCATCTCTCCACTGGATCTATCCCTTTGTCTTTTTAATGTCCTAAGGTCTTTTTAATTTATTTTGTTTAGGGGTTTCTTTTTCAACTATATATTTTTTTGTCTTTTGTTTTTTGGTACTGGGGATTGAACCCAGGATGTCGCACTTGCTAGGCAAGCGCTTTGCCACTAAACTATATCCTATCCCCTTTTCATTTATTTTAAAGATAGATAGACAAGTAGATAAACAGACAGATAACAAAACCTCTAGTCTGGGAATGTGGCTTAGTGTAGAGTGCTTGCCTAGCATGTATGAAGCCCTGGGTTCAATTCCTCAATACCTCATAAACAGAAAAAGCCAGAAATGGTGCTGTGGCTCAAGTGATAGAATGCTAGCCTTGAGCAAATGAAGCTCAGGAACAGTGCCTAGGCCCTGAGTTCAAGTTTCAGGATTGGTAAAACAAAAAAACAAAAACAACCCTCCCTCACTCCACTTCTTCCCAGCAATCTCAGAAGAGCAATCTTCCACTTCTACTTCACTTTCACAAACCTCTCATTTCATTCCACTTCAGTCTAAATGTCATTCCACCAAGCCAAAACAGCTTGTATTAAAGTCAACATGTGCAAAATGTGCTCTAGACAAGTCCATGTTCCTACCCATGCACATCCCATGGATGCTAAGCCAAAGTGCTATCATAGCTCATCACTTCTCTAGTATGCAAAAATTTTAACCATGATTGAAAAGTCCATTTACCTACCTATTTCATAAAAACATGAAAGCATTCTAAGGGAGCCTAAAACTTGGAGGAGGAGCCTCAAATTGAAGGATGAGTATCATGCCAAATATCAATGCAATGGCTACCACTTCTAAATTCGTCTTATTTTGCCTATTCTGTGAAAGTACACTTGAGTCCTTTAAATCCTTTCCTTGTCCAGCTGGCACAACACTAAGTTTTGTCAGTGAGAGACATGACAAGAGGAAAGGATGTGCTTCCTAGTTCTTATGTATTCATTCAATACATCTGGTTTCTCCAATGTTCATATCCTATACCCATTCAGCTTTTCCAGTATCCAGCACATTGAGTGCTAGAGACCTAGGTATGATCACTTAGTCAATCAGCACTCAGCATCCAACACTCAGTACCCAGCAACTCAATTGGTTCCTCTCTCCCAATGCCCCATGTTCCTGTCTAGACAGTTTTTGGAGGAACACCTCCAGTGAAATACTGTGCTGGAAACAGCTTTCCCAGAAACATAGCGGGCATATTTTCAGCAAGTTTCAGATGATGCAGAGGGCAAATTTCCAACACAGTGCAGCAGGAAGATTTCCAGCAAATTCCAGATGGTGGCTATCTGGCAAAAATTCCAGATGGTGGATTTCTGGCAAGTCCACCAGCACAGGGGCATAAGAATTTCTCTGAGGCATTTCTTCATTCATTGTCCTTGAGTGATGCCCTTTCTAAGACTTAGGTCTGAGCTCTAGAAGGTATTCTTCTTTGGACGTTCTCTCTCTGGAAGTAGTGTCTGCTCCTTTTAACTGTTATTATTACATTCCTCTGAGTCACCTTTATTCCTATTAGTCTAAGCCTGATGTGGTTAATTCCCTTTTTTGTGGTTAATTTTTTATATTAAAATTTCCCTGTTCAAATCACTGTGTGGTTTCTCTCCACTGACTGGACTCAGATTGATACAACACTTCCTTTTGCTTCACAGGTAGAATTTGTCTTAATTATTTTTTTTCTTTTTTCCTCTTAAACTCAGTAAATTAATATAGTTCTGACCACCTAGAGTTAGTGACATGTAGATCTTTGTTGTACTGCAATTTTGTACTGTTACTTGATGTTAATTATGATGCATGGGGGCTAGAATTTCTTGACTAATGTAGTTGAGGTTGTAGAATTCAATGAGCAATGATTTATTACCACTTAGCATTGCATTTACTTGATGAAAGAAATGCCTTTATTCCCAGAAGACATCATGGGAAGCTAATATTGCCACAAGGACAAAAGGAAATATAAAATAATTATTAAATGCTTAAGCTGTGTTCTTTTGTATTGCCAGTCCTGGGGCTTGAACTCAGGGTCTGGGCAGTATCCTGAACCTCTTTATGCTCAAGACTAGCACTCTACCATTTGAGCCACAGTGCAACTTCCAGCTTTTTCTGAGTAGTTTTATTGAAGGTAAGAGTCTCACAGGGGGCCAGAATGTAGCTTAGTGGTAGAGTGCTTGCCTAGCATTCATGAAGCCCTGGGTTCCATTCCTCAGTACCACATATACAGAAAAAGCTGGAAGTGACACTGTGGCTCAAGTGATAGAGTACTAGCCTTGAGCAAAAGAAGCTCAGGGACAGTGACCAGATCCTGAGTTCAAGCCCCAGGACCAGAAAAAAAAGAGAGTCTCACAGACTTTCCTGCCCAGACAAGCTTCGAACCACTGTCCACTGAACAGGTATGAGCCACTGATACCTGGCTAAGCTGAGATTTTTATTCTTTTTTTTTTTTTTTTTTGG